>NC_067234.1:32351211-32678711 GCF_019924925.1 Ctenopharyngodon idella | reverse complement strand
TCTTTAAAAGATTTAATGGCACAAACTTAGCGAAACTTTATCGAATCATCCCTGAAAGTGCTCATTGGTGCATGCAGCAAAGTTGAGCAGAGTTTCACTACACGCAAATGAGCAGCAACACAAATCACAGACAGCCAATGGAAATTCATACAATACAGTCAATCTCACTTCATCGCATTAAAGGTTTTTTTCATTTTGCTAACTTTCACACAACTACTAAATTAAATCACATATCTTCAACTACATGATATCCTGAAACTGGATATCAGCAAACCTAAATGCTTGTAACTAAAGCATTTCTGTTTATGCTGTTCACAAAGCTTCTATCAGGTGTGATTTCCCAGGGCACCAATTTCAGTGACACCTGTCAGGTAGTAGGAACATATTTATGCATTATTAAAAAAGAATTGCTTCACAATAATTCCTCAGGGGTGTCAGGGATTATTGGCTTCACATTGTCTCTCTGTGTGTTTGTAAACAAATAAATCAGTTCCTAAATCAGAGACGCAGAATTTCATCTCAGAGGGGCGTCGGGCTTCACCTGTCACTTTAGTCATTAGCTAAAAAATCATCAGCTGCCACAACCACGGCGTACAAGCGCCGAGAGAACTGTCAAGATGTTTGTGATCCCGTTATAACGGAGACAAATTCACACGCTTTCAGATACAGCAGCTGTCAGCTTTCCACTGCACTTCTCCATCATTCTCTGAAACGGCACAGTCAGAGACAAGTACATCAGGACGAAAGTAGCCCTTTCCTACATCGCACATGATCCACCAACACAGTCACATCGGAGGCTTTTTTAAAAAGAGAGACATAAAAGATTATTTGAAGAGGAAGATCAAGGCTAGTGTTTATGCTCACACAGACAATTGCTTGTACAAAACCCAGCAAAGGCCGTCTACTAAAACATTTTTTACCTGAGGAGAGACATAAACAGTTGCTCTGAAGAAGCAACGCATGACGACACCGACGGGTCTCCCAGAATGCACTCTTAAAAATGTTATAAAAGAGGGAAATTTTAGGTCAGCATTAGCCATCACTATGATTTGCATTCTGCAAAGGAAAGCACTAACATTGACTTTAGACTACTTTTATTTACTTAGCAGACTACAGGTGCTTGTTTTGGCTGACACAGTTTTTTTTAAACATGTGAAAGCTGCTTTCCGTGTTCATTAGCGGAGAGAGTCTTGGCGGTCCTCGACTGCCCACGCAAGGACACACAAAGGATAAATTACAGTGTTTCTCCCAGCGTCCTTGAGTCTCAGAACAGCATAACAGAAATTACGACACCCCGCATGTCCAGCGCACAACACAATAAAACACATTAACTGCTGTGAAATGAAAACACACTTGTTAGTTGTGTTTGCTGTAAGGTGTAGCACTCACACTTTGTTTGAACAAAACCCTAACCCTAAAAGTGCTTTCACATTAGCAAAATTTTGCAGGCATAAAGTATATTGCCTATTGATAAAAGTAGGGTTGTAAAGGGGCGGAAAATCTTTTGTAAACTTTTCAATTTTGGAAATACTGGAAACTTAATGGGAATTATGGGAATTAATTGGAAATTTGGGCTAATTTATACAAACTGTATCATATACAAACATATGTTTATCTAAACATTTTGTTTGGTCATAAACAGATATGATGCATATCGGTTCTTTCATTGAACAACAAAAAAGCATGAATGTTATATAAACATATTCCCTATGATTCCCCCTCCCAAAAAAAGTCCCATTAAAAATGTAAAATGAAAGTAGATTCAGGGGTGTGGCCTTAATAGGCCTGCAGTAAGTGGTGTGCTATGTGCATGTGATTGAAGCTGAATTTGCATTAAATCTGGTTGTTTTATCCAAGATTATACTGCAAGATTTTTTTTTTCAACTGCATTTAAGTTTCCGGTTATAGGCTAACCTGCAATTTTGCAAATTTTGAGTTTATTCCCATTAATTCCTAGTGAAAGTTTCCAGAATTTTGCACCCCTAGTCAGAAGTCACTTTAAAACCAAGCCTCTTTCTGTTGTTCAATGTGGCAAATCTGCGTTACCATCTTGAACCCATTGCAAAATCTATGCAGGGCTCAACGCTAAGGATTTTTTCTACTGGCCCGGTCGGGCCAGTGGTTCAAATTTTTGCTTGCCCCGCCGAAATTTTCACTTGCCCCACAACAAAAAATTAATAAAGTAAAAGAAAAGAAAATTTTTTGGTGTATAAAATGTAAGTCACTTGATATTAAGTTCAAGTTCATTGAACTGTATGCTGTATAACATCAATATCACATTTGTAATCGTGCTGATATTTGGAGAAAAACGGCGCTCTTTGTTTAATATTGGTTAACTATATTCAATTATATAAATATGAAAGATATACAGGGTCATTTTTGCCCCTTATCTTGGATTCTGATGCATTCTAAAGGCATTTTAATAGACTAAATCATGCAGTGAATGCGTACAATCTAAATATGCATGTGCACTAATCTAGCCTACTAGACTACGTCACGTAGTGTATGCGTGCACTCAATGGGTGTGTTTTCAGATCGTCAAATCAACAATTACGATATCATAGACGATATATATCGCACACCCTACAGCACTGTCCTGATCGGACAAGTGACAGTTCCGTCTACTGTCCCAAGCGTTGTTCACACTGGCCCAGGGCCATCGGGCAGTCCTTATTGTCGAGCCCTGTCTATGTGGGGAAATCTTGTGAAATTCTCGATTACGTGGATTCCTATTGAACTTACTGGATTTTGCCTGCGAAAATTCGTCAAACAACGGTAATGTCAAAATTCGTCAAACAACGGACTGCACCTTAATGAAAGTGTGAAATCTTGCAGCGTAATTTCACGGATAAGGGTGTTCGTATTCCAATATTAGTAAATATTTACCAAACACATTCCTGACTTCACAAGAATTTAGAGTTAAACTGGAATTATTGGTGTTATTATGAGTATAAAAGGTTGCATATTGTGAAGAAACAAACATGGGCATGCCGCACACATACACAACGGGAAATCCACACTTCCAGTGAACTTCCCTCCATTAAGTCCCAACAAGATCACCACACCCTGCTTAAAATAACAACTTAAACCAGCCTAAGGTGGTTTGATGGCCTCAATGGATAACTGCGGGTTTCCCAGCATGGATAAACTGCTTCTTCAAAATGTTCAAAAGTGCCCAAAATCTCTCTCTCTCTAAAAAAAAAAAAAACTAGCTGGAAACCAGTTTGGGATCTTGTTAAGACCACTTTAGGCTGGTTTAAACTTTTCCCAGCATGCAAAAAGCACAAAATTTCTCATAAACACAATTCGATTGGTCTATAAAAATAATTAAAGACTAGTAAAACCTTACAAAAAAATAGTTGGTACCATGGTACAATCATAGTAATAAATGATACTTTGATATATGACAGCGTGCATATATATTTACATGCTAGGTATTTCAAAGAACACCATGGTACTATCATGTAAATAAACATGGTATTACCACTGTAGAATATCCATTTGAACACTACGTAAAATGATGGCACTTTTTACTAGTAAACCCCTCATTCAGTGACCATCATTCAACATTCCAAAAAATCTGCGCACAAACCCAAAGCATTCATAACTCCCAGCTCAGGATAAAAAAACAAACTAACTAATCAATAAAATAGCACGATTTAAGAAAAACCACAGACATAAAACGACTCTCACCAGGTGTAGCAGGTCATAGATGGAGTCGGACGAGCGTTTACTGTGTCTGTTGCGTTTGAGCACAGACATGACTGACTCAGGATCAGTAGAAACAGCCTTGGAGAGAAACACGCGGGCCCACCGTCACTGATACTGGATCAGTTACAGGAAACGCCTCAGAAATCACAGATTCACTGCTGCAGCACCCGACAACATCCCTCCGCTTATGACAAATAGAACAGAGAGAGAGAGAGAGATGGAACCGGTCGCTCTTCTCTCTCTCTCCCTGTCGTTCGCCCACCTCCTCTCTGCTCGCCCAACTCCGTATTCACCCGCCCGTTCTGATGCGACACTACCTCATTTATCTTCTCTCTCTCTTCCTTCCTGGCACGCTGAGCAAACACTGAGCTACATGAGTTAAGATACTCAACACACACGTGAAAACAATCAAGGGTGAATGGAGAGAGGAAGAGGAAGTGGAAGAAATCTCCTTTCCAAGGTTGTTGTTGTTATTGTTCATGATGGGCTGGGCAAGTTCAGCCGGATAAGAATACCAACACAGTGAGATTGAGAGAAAAAGAGAGCAATGTAGTTTAATAGGATATGCATAACTACTAATCTTAAATGTAGTATTTGGTGGGTTGCCTGAAAGTCTAGTTAATTAATCATCATAAAGTTCAAGTAAATTATATTTCTTACATGAGTACCCCATAAACAAATTAAAATCAATACCAATCATTTGAGATAATAGATGAGAATGTTAGTGTATAATGGGTAAAATTTAATGCAACAAACTTGAAAGGTTTTTAATGACCACTAAGGTAGAGATCACCTCTGATGGATTAATGCAGCTAACTGGCTAATTAATTTGGCTACTGGTTAACATTATCCAATAGAAGTCAACATAAAAAGTAGAGGAAGAATGAATGAAATCGCGCACAATAAAACCAGAAATGTGCGTTATGAAAATAAACAGATTTTGATTACAAGATGACTTTAAAGGGGACCTATTATGCCCAAGATGTAATATAAGTCTCTGGTGTCCCCAGAGCGTGTATGTGAAGTTTCAGCTCAAAATACCCCGCAGATAATTTTTTATAGCATGTTAAAATTGCCACTTTTTGGGGGTGACCAAAAACACGCCGTTTTTGTGTGTGTCCCTTTAAATGCAAATGAGCTGTTGCTCCCAGCCCCCTTTCAAAAAGAGGGTGGAGTTTCCACTGCTAATGCAACAACAAAACAGGACAATCTCAGACATTGAAAAGTAAGTTGGATATAAGCTGGATCACAAACAGTTGGTACTGATCCATCCTTGAGTAACAACTTTTTAGCAAAACCTGTTTTGTATTGTCCCTTTGTATAAAGCGGTCTGGTGTAAAATGATTTGTGCAGACATAAACAAAATTAGGTATATGTGGGCGCATTCCCTTCAAAAATAAAACGAATCCACTGCGTCTTCAGCTGCTCAGATGTCGGGTTTTGTGTTTGCCTGACCAATATCAGGTGCATTTCTAAAGAAATAAACACACAATGCCAAGCACCAACACAAAGGGAAATCCACACTTCAAGTGAACTTCCATCCTGTACCAACAAGATTTAAATAACAACTTCAACCAGCCTAAGTTGGTTTGATGGTCTTAATTTGCTGGTCTCTCAGTCTGGATAAACTGGCTTTTAGCTGTTGAAAAAGTGCCCAAAATCCCTCTAAACCATCAAAAATATAGCTGGAATCCAGTTTGGTGTCTTGTTAAGACCATTTTAGGTTGGTTTAAGTTCTTCAATGTGGAAAAAGCAAATGCTTACAATCCCAAACAGGCTGGATTCAGGTTGACCTGACCACTATGTCTGATGTGCTGTGGTGTGCAAAACAAGCTTGACAGAGGGTTCTTGAGGTGCTTTGTTAAAAGTTAAACTATTTTTAACTCGACACGCCGTCTTAAAACGCAATGCTTCTGAAAGAAGACTGAGTCATGACACAAAAGGCCAAAAATGTCTGTCTGCATGTTTATTTCTATATCTATAGAAGCTGCGCTTAAAAGGGGATGAAGGTTTTAGCATGCAAACTGTCTAACAGCTGTCAGCATGCTAATAAAAGCACCACAGCTAAAAAAATATAAAACTAAAGATGAACTAGTTGACTAGTACTCAAGTAAAAGATGGAGGACTTTCTCACAAATAGAAATCGAATACTTTCTACCACAGTAGCTGTGAATTCAGATGAACAAATCAACTGAACAGAAGTCTCATGATTTATAATACAGGACTGGAGTGAGTGTCTGTTTCATAAAGATTGATCATCTGAACAGCCATGTGGAGAGAGAGAGAGAGAGAGACAGCCAGCGGGGGAAAATAAACAGAATGAATGCACTAGGACTTAAAAGAGCACAGAGAGAAATGCGCCGTCAGATCATGTGATTCAGGCTTCACTGCGGTTCATAATCACATGCTGTGATGGTAAAGCGTAGACGCACGATCGTTAAACATGACAAAGGGACGCGCCGCAGAATAGTGATACAGCAGAATCACTTAAGCCTTTTAGACTCATACTGCCTTCAAGTCACGTCAGAATGATTGTACTTATTTTTGTTCTGCTATCGCTAAAAAATTCCTCTCTTTGTCAATATGTAAAAACTTTTAGCAAATAAATGCAGACTTCTTTCAAAAACATTAAGAAATCTTACCAACCCCAATCTTTTGAACAGTAAAGGCACATTCACACCAAGAACGATAACTATAACAATAACCATATTTGCGTCCACACCAACGAACGATAACGGAGCTCACGCACTGCGGTTTTAAAGTGTTTACAACATGTTTTTACTGTTCTTGTTGCATTTACACGGCTTTAACCAGCAGATGTCCTCAGTATGCTATGTTTTGAGTGAATAGCTAGTGTAATCGATCTAATCTAGTGAATTTAGCTGATGAAGTCAATATAGTGGAATAAAAACAACGCCTAGTCTTTTTCACTGCAACTTCAAAGGAAGCTAGACAATGTTGTCGAAACTAGCGCTGGATAATATCTGAGGTAATTTTATGTTACTCTGTTTGCTAGCCTAGCATAATGATCTCATCGTTAATACTTCGCACCATTTATTCCGAGGGTATAACCGATTGTTTTCCATATATCCATTTTCTTTAATGTATTCTTGAAAAGGGGGGTTGACTGGACCTCAGTGATTAACTTCTCCGCATTGTCATCTGCCATTTTTAAATGCTCGAGCCCTTAAATTAGAATGGATTCTGATTGGCTGTCATTGTTTTATCGTTCAACAGCTGGAAAAAAATCATTCTGAAAGTGAGCCCAGCGATTATCGTTTCTCTATATCGTTATCGTTATAGCTGAAGTGTGGACAGTGCTATTCTTTTATATTTAGAATGATTATTAGAACTATATCATTATCGTTATCTTTATAGTTATCATTCTTGGTGTGAACAGGCCTTAATGTACATGAAACGAGAATCATTCTTTACAGCAAAAACTAACTGCCACCTGAAAGGGAATGACGAATGTTCACAGAAGACCGGCACTGAAGACCGAACTTGCCAAATCCTCTACTAAACACTTTTAGCATCAAAGACGTCTCCTGATATAACAAATCACACACACCGCAAGCCGAACGGCCTGTTAATGTGGAGATCAGCAAGCAGAGAACGACAAATCAGACTGTAAATGTTCCTCTCACAGCAACAAATGATCCGTGAGTCCAAATTCCTCTCTAGTCCATCTACAGAATAATATCCCACCAGACAGTGAAGCACTACTAATGTACCATTACTTACACATGAATTTGTGTAGCGAAAAGGTTGACAGCTGCTTTAGAAATGGATACGTTGCAAGTTTCCACAATTAAGACTGAATCCTGTAGTGGAGAGACTGTTAACTGGTTAACTGGTTAGACAGATGTAGACAGATGTAGATGTACAACAATGAAGTCAGAGCAGTGATCACTTGTCTGTCTAATAAAAAGACAAAGAACCCTAAAGGCCATGACACTAAGCTGACATATAAGAACTAGTGACGATGTGTTGTCACCTCACGTCGGCTGCGTCTTGGTTAAAAAAAACTGCGCTTGTTATATAAGGAGACGCCAAATGGACTACAGCGCTTGTGTTCTATGCCTGCATTCGAATAAATAAGTATCTATATCAGCAGGTACCAATAGTCTATATTTGTCATTCAAAAAGGCAAACTGAAACTAGGGCCCCTTTTACACCTGGTATTAAGATGTATTTTAGATGATCGGATCACAAGTAGATGAGGGACACACATAACCGTTTACACCTGGTGTTTTAATCTGTCTCTTTTGTCCACTTTCAACCACTTCTGTTCTGATTCCTTCAAGGGGAGGGTCTATGGGTGGGTAAATGTATGGGCTTTTTCAGATCTTTCGATGGACAAAATAAACTTGCAAAATGAACACGCCCAGAGACGACGGAAAAACATATGGAGCAGCAGCTTTAGTTTCTGCTCTGACAGCCGCAAGACCACGACCAAATGCTGTGAGTGTGTGTTAGAGATCAGGAATGGTGAGAGAATATTGTGCTTGGTATGTGTTTCATCTTCAAACCAAACTTGGATCTTCAGCCGACAAATTTTAAATCCCATCTGGCTAGCACCCTTCCCATAATGTTTACATATTAGGTCAGTAGGTGGTCTTTTTTGTGGCATTCGAACACATTGGACCACTTGAGCGTCTACACTACGAAAGCAATCCGGTCTAATGCGTTTTCGACTACCTCTGGAAGTAGTCGAAAGTGGACAAGCTCAAAACGTTTTCCAGCTTGAATTTAGTGTCGTCCATGAAACCTCTCCTGTTCGAACTGCCCGCTCTAAGCGGGACTTGAACCCGGGTACGCTGGCATGGGAGGCGGGCACTCTAACAAGGAGGCTAAAGACTGCTGTCTCTAGCGTCAGTCGCTAGAGTGCCTCTTGAGATCAGGGGAGTAAGTTTTAGATGCACAGCTCTTACCGGCCTACGTCCGTTACACTCACTCCCCTAAACCTCACTCCCTTCCGGGTCTCGGCACCAATGCAACCCCTCCTGTTCGAACAGCCTACTTACAAATTTGAATATCAATCATGCTGATCACACTTCATTCCACGCGGCTCATTATTAAAATATTCACGCATTGGAATGCTCAGTTAAGATCAGTTAACAGCCTTCTGCCTGCCTGTACCGTCTTGACCTCTTTGCTCGCTTTCTTCACTTTCGCTTTTATTCTCATGCACTGACCCGTTCTCTAAGCTGAAAAGCCAATCAGAGTTCTCTTTCTCACCAACAGCGGCGATGCCGATTCAACATGCTCAATCAGCCAAAAAGCCCCCAACGGGGTCAAACTAGTGCCAATGGTGCAGAATACATCCCAAAAATTGGGCCGCCCAATGTTGGCTTGGTGTATCAAGGCCTTAAGAATAAGCATTTTCACAATGTCAGGTGATTTTAGAATTTTTAAAATACAAAATATAGTGACCCCAAAAAGTGTTTGGACACTTGCAATAGCCACAATTATAATGCATGACTGACAATGCATTATAAAGTATCAAGCTAAGTGGCAGTTATTGTCAGCACAAGCCTATTACACTTTTCTGAGTCATTTTCGCAATGACTTTTAGCCTCACCAGTTTGTTTTTCTGAAATGTTTTGCTTGAAAAGTGACAGTCACACTTAATATGAATGTCAGTGCATTATAAACATATCAAACAAGTTGCATATATTTAAAAAAGAATATATATGGCACAGTTTTAAAACTCATAATGGCCTTAAAAAGCCTAATCGCAGAGCAAGGTCATGTTTAACTCGGTCTCGGTCAAAATCATTCATATATTCAGAGCATGAACAGACCAAATGTGAATTAAATTCATTAAAGATTCCCTGCATTAAATTCAACAGCATATGTGTGTGAGTGTATGAGGGCACACTAAAGCTGATTATGGATTCCTTTGCATTCCCCGTCTGCCCTCAATGCAACTTTCTCCTCTTTAATAAAGGCCAGAGAGATGGTGCTATGCAAAGAGGCAGACGCATGTCTATGCATGCCAAAAGCAATCTTCTCCAAGCTCCCAGCGAGACCCCGAGTCCCACTGTCTCTGCTGACCCAAAGTGCATCTCTCTGCATGGCCCTGACAGCCAACCAACAGCAATACACCCTTCAGATCCAGAACCAACTCACTCTGCACATCAGAGACACTCAGAGTCCGGGCTTATAATGTGAGAGATCTAGTTTTATCATGCTGCGCCACTTGCTTGCAGATCAGACGGGGTGTAAAACTTATATTTATATTGCATTTAATTGGTAGTGCAACCAGATTAATTCCAAAAATGTTTCGCGAGTCATATTTCTGCATGAATAATCGAGATGCAAAACATCAGGATATGCAAATACTGTCATCGCTGATTGGTGCAACAGCTTGGAGCATATTCAAACTGTGTGAACTGCACTTAGCAACAAAAAATGTGACAACAGCAGCAAATGTGCAAAGCTTCACAGTGAAAACAGACAAAATGGACTGATTTCTAAACTGCTGCATCCAATTAGAATAAGAAAGAATTGTTAATGACTTGACACATGAATAATAAGTATATAAGATATTTGCATTTGAGAAGCCAACATACTGGAAACAGTTATTGTGAATGCATTTGCATTGACTATAATGTTCTGGAAAATTAAAAAGGTAATTTAAAAACTGAACAGCACTTGCTTATTTTGATGAACGTGGTGATAAAAATATATGGCTGGTGTAAAGCATATCTGCACATTTAAGAAGATCAAGTACCATTTCAGCTCATTTTCTAAAAGTGGCCCCTGAGTAATTTGAGTATTCCTGCAGTATATTATTCATCTCACAAAGAGAAACACACATGTAGGACGTTTAGAAACTGAGAACCAGTCTGAACCTACCTATCAGAAAATATAATTTTTTCTGCTTCCACTACTAAGGGTCTAAACTCAACAGTGCTTTTCTGACATGAGATAAATAGGGAATGAGTTTCTGAAAATAGTTTCACTATGTAAATATGGAAAGTCGTGTGGAATCTGATTGGTTCCATCATCTCAACACATCCATCAACCCGTCCATCCAATGAAACAGCTGTGACTGTATCCTGCATTGTAAACTGCAGCTTAGAGACATGGAAGGATAACTACACACACTCTCACATCTAAATGTGAAACTGTTATGTCTGTCTGACACTTCTCAGATAGAGACCATCTTCTGAGACCATTGTCGCCTCCAAGATTTGGTTAATTATGCCTCATAATAAAGCAATTAGGATGCAAAAGAAAATCAGACAACCTCTGTTTTACTGTCAACCGTCTTAACACAAACTAATTATCTTCAAACCCCCATCACAAGATACGCTGCAGACAGTTCATTATCACAGACAGATAGATAGATGGATGGATAGATGGATATAAAGACAGACAGACAGACAGACAGACAGATAGATAGATAGATAGATAGATAGATAGATAGATAGATAGATAGATAGATAGATAGATAGGGTCATGGATAAATGTATCAGTGTGACACGACAAATTACAGAATGATTGAACTGTATCCGCCCCTCTGTTTAAAAACAGCACAGATGACAGATGGTGAAGCGTTTCTGCAGTGAGATTCTTCTCGCTCAGAGTTCAGAGTTTCGAAGGCCTGCAGTTCTAGATTTGGTGAGCGTGAACGAAACCCACGCACTGACAGGAAAAGTGTCCCGTCGTTCTGGGCAGAGCTGCACAAGATCCAGGCTGATATCTTGAAACAAAATCGGACTATTTACCTTTCCATAGTCGTCAAACTCAGCAAAGAGCTCTGAGTCGTCGTCCAAACCGTCTCCTGAAGTCTCCACAATCAGACCGACCCCATCATCAAGAATCTCCTCTGTGGAAACACAATTAACGACATGACTATGATGTCACATGCCAGTTTTCTGGATAACTGCATTGAACCTTGTGACATTTCTAGATGATATATGAAAAGATTTTGGAGATTGTTTGTGCATTTCTGACCAAGGACTCACAAGTAAGACTTTTATAATGTTTATATTGTATAAAAGTGAGTGTTGCATTTTAACGCACGCTAGGTAGCAGAGGTATTCAAGCGCTCATATCAAAACACAAAAACCATGAATTAAATGGGTCAGCAGAGACCTCCCCTCACCCTGACTCTGAGAGAAGATGTCCGTGTAGAGGTTGTCCACAGCGTCAGAGCGTCTCGGCGGCAGGAAGCAGAGCTGTCGGCGGTCAACAGGGGGCAGCGTGTTAACGGTGAGAGAGAGAGAGACCTGAGCGAACGCCACCTTCATGTCAGCAAAGGTCAGAGTGCGCGCGTCTTTCCCGTTCAGCTGTAAAATTTCATCTCCTGCATTCAGACCTGCAAACATTTTAATGTGGTAATATTTCAGGAATAATTATCGCAATCATAGATGTTTCTTGAGATATGCAAAATGGATGAAATGTTTTATTAACTGCTTGTACAAAGTTAATAAAATGAAAAGCAAAGGAGGAATTAAAGAATTTTAACCAAAGACAAACAGAACCACGAAGCAAAAATTTAAACATAACAAGTTTTTAGTCCTAAAGATTGATGTCATTCATTTCTTAAGACACAATATTATTTTATTGTGCACGATTCATAAATGCATGTTATTCAAAAGATAAAGAATGTTTGTATATGCTAATTTTTCATTGCTCCGTAGTTTGTCCTTCTTATGGAAGCTTGTTTCTGCCACTGAATAAAAAATAAAAAAGGTATCATTGCGACTTTTTATCTCACAATTCTGACTTTTTTCCTCAGAACTGTGTGATACAAACTCGCAATTGTGAGTTATAAAGTCAGAATTGAGAGATAAAAGGTCGCAATTGCGAGTTATAAAGTCAGAATTGCAAGAATATAAACATCTGCGAGTTATAAAGTCAGAATTGCGAGATATAAAGTCGCAATTGCGAGTTATAAAGTCAGAATTGCAAGAATATAAACATCTGCGAGTTATAAAGTCAGAATTGCGAGATATAAAGTCGCAATTGCGAGTTATAAAGTCAGAATTGCAAGTTATAAAGTCACAATTGCAAGTTATAGTCAGAATCGTGTGATAGTCGCAATTGCAAGTTATAAAGTCAGAATTGCAAGAATATAAACAATTGCGAGTTATAAAGTCAGAATTGCGTAATATAAAGTCGCAATTGCAAGTTATAAAGTCAGAATTGCAAGATATTAAGTCAGAATTGCGTGATATAAAGTCGCAATTGCGAGTTATAAAATCAGAATTGTGTGATACAAAGTTGCAATCGCGAGTTATAAAGTCAGAATTGCGTAATATAAAGTCGCAATTGCGAGTTATAAAGTCAGAATTGCAAGAATATAAACATCTGCGAGTTATAAAGTCAGAATTGCGAGATATAAAGTCGCAATTGCGAGTTATAAAGTCAGAATTGCGAGTTATAAAGTCACAATTGCAAGTTATAGTCAGAATTGTGTGATAGTCGCAATTGCGAGTTATAAAGTCAGAATTGCAAGATATAAAGCCAGAATTGTGTGATATAAAGTTGCAATTGCAAGTTATAAAGTAAGAACTGTGTGATATAAAGTCGCAATTGCAAGTTATAAAGTCAGAATTTCGAGATATAAAGTCAGAATTGCAAGTTATAGTCAGAATCGTGTGATATAGTCGCAATTGCAAGTTATAAAGTCAGAATTGCAAGAATATAAACAATCGCGAGTTATAAAGTCAGAATTGCGTAATATAAAGTCGCAATTGCAAGTTATAAAGTCAGAATTGCAAGATATTAAGTCAGAATTGCGTGATATAAAGTCGCAATTGCGAGTTATAAAATCAGAATTGTGTGATACAAAGTTGCAATTGCGATTTATAAAGTCAGAATTGCATGTTATAAAGTCAGAATTGCGAGTTATAAAGTCAGAATTGCATGATATAAAGTCAGAATTGCGTGATATAAAGTCGCAATGGCGTTATAAAGTCAGAATTGCGAGTTATAAAGTCAGAATTGTGAGAGTATAAACAACTGAGTTATAAAGTCAGAATTGCGTTATATAAATTTAGAATTGTGAGTTATAAAGTCAGAATTGCGAGAGTATAAACAACAGTGAGTTATAAAGTCAGAATTGCAAGATTTTTTATTTAGTGGCGGAACCAAGCTTCCATACCTTCTGGATCCATTAAAAATACAATTTACTACAAAAACTGCAAAAACAGAAGTAATAAATACAATCGTCTGTCTCATTATGGTTATTGTCAGCTAAAACCAAATCTAAAGCTAAAACTAAAACCAAATCTTTTTACAATCCAATCAATCTCCAACATATAAAAACAACATTTGCTTTACTTAAATATACTGTTTAACTTTGAAAAAATGACACACAAGTAATATAACATGTCCTGTTCACACTGATGTGAAGGCCAGCATCAAAATAAATAGATGAAATAAAAAAGAGATTGTCTCTAGCTTTTCCATTTCGCCTCGCCTCTTCCCATCAGCTTGTGGGTTTGACCCAGTTCTCTGGGCAATGTAAAATGTCAGCAATAAGCCAGTCGGACCTGATCCTGCCACCCTGATCACCCAGACATCACTCAGAGAGAGGAGGGTCTTATTCAGCATGTTGACAGTGTCTGGATGTCCATAAGCCTGTTTTGATGGTCATTTAAAGGGGCCGTATTCTATATTTTTATCTGAAATCCACTTATAATATTAGTGAAGAGAGTATAAGGAATGCTAAATATAAATATGCTTCTAATTCATTCAGTATTGTAGTGTAGTTTAGTGCAATTAAAAATGAATGGTTTGTTGTTTATATAGAGATCTGAACTTGATTTTAAAATTAAATGGGCCATTTTTGCTACTGCACCTTTAAAGATTCTCTCTGCAAAGTGCTTTCTGTAAATGTTCTACAAAATCTACGAGCATGGAAAATCATGTTTTGCATGATATGCTTCCTTTTAATGCATTGCGTTCTTCATGCAGGTGAGCTACAAGTATGGCACATCAGTGAATCCGACTTTAATCGTCTCTCTGATTCCTTCTATCTTTTGTCATTATTCAGAGTTTAGAGAGGCTGAGGATAAATCTGCAATCTTTGGCTCTCAGAAACCCCATAGAGCTGACAACATGTTACATAACACCAGGAGCACAGCACAGATATCACAGCAATTACGTACAGCTTCATTTCTAAGCAATAGCAGAACAGACAGAGGGAGATGGTGTGTGTGCGTGAAAGAAAAAGAACAAACCAAGATACAGGGGTGAAAAAGAGAAAGAGAATGTAATTAGCAGGTGAAACGAGCTAATGAACCTTTAGCGAAAGCTAATCCTCCAGCTCTCACGTCAGTGATATAGAGCTGCTGCACGCTGTCCTCCTCCACCACAGAGATAGAAAAACCTGAGAGAGCGACAGAAGATGAAATGATAGACGTCAAAATCAAGTACAATCATGGATCAGCCTTTGAAGCATTTGAACCTACAACCTTTCAGTTACAAGGTCAAATTTAAAAGGCCTGTTCACCCAAAAATTAAAATTCTGTCATCATTTATTCTCCATCAAGACATTTTAAAGTCATTTGAATTTTTGGTTCTTCCATGTAACAATAACTGTAAATAAGTTATTGCAGAATGTTTCATTTTTTGGTGTACTATACCTTTAAGTGCTACTGCAGTATGTAGACATGTATATGTATAAATGAGCATATTCTTTTCAGGACTTCCCACAGCTTATGATCAATTAATTTTTTAAGATTTTATTACACGCGCATGCAGTAATTGCAATAAATACAATTAAATACAAAAACTGCAAAAATAAAAAGTAATACATATAATTGCTTATGACTTAGTGTTGTTATTGTAAAACTGAAACTATTAAAATTGCTTTTGGTAATTGAAATAAAATACAATAAAATAAAATCACTTAAAATCACAAGAAAATTATAAACCTGTTAACTAAATGAGTTGAAGTTGAAGTACTAATATTACTAAAATTAAATAGAATAAATTGAAACTAAAATAAATTAAAGTTAAAAATAAAATAAAATATCAGATGAAAAATATAAGCTTAAAAAAAATATTTTTTTTTTGCCTTGGTAACTAAATAAGTTGAAGTTAAAGTACTAATATTACTAAAACTAAATAACATAAATTAAAACTAAAATAAATAAAAAAATAAAATAAAATAAAATATCAGATGAAAAATATAAGCTTAAAGAAAGTAAAAACTTTGCCTTGGTAACTAAATGAGCTGAAGTACTAATATTACTAAAACTAATTAGAATAAATTAAAGCTAAATAGAAATATGAAAAACTAGTAAAAAATGACAAGCACATAACAAAATTACTAACATTTTAAACAAATTAAAAAGAAAACCGAAAATATAAAAATAAAAGCTAATTTAAAATATTAATGAATATTATAATAGTATAAAAATAATACTAAAATAACACTGCTACGACTTGTACTGACATCAAGTGGTGTGGATGTAGAATTACATAAAAACAATGTTTTCATTAATTATATTTAGTATATTCTCTTAACTAAAGTGTCTAAAAACATGCAGGTCACTGAGATTAAACTAGTAGGATTTGGATGGTCATGTGATCTCAATGTGTTTTCCCGCATGAGGCGACTATGCAAGATAAAACAGCGTTTATTAAGTTACTCATGGACAGATTTTTCAAAACTACTGTTCATTTCATTCTATGTAAACATTTTAATAAAGGAATAATGAAAAAAAATGTCTGAGAACACCCGTCATTTCCAGTTACCATTTTAAAATCCCCAGTATAAACAGGTAGGTTGTATAACAGACATGATTTCATGAAGATAATAACACATTTCTGGCTCTCACCGTAGCCTATCATGCAGGATTCATCCCGATCAAACTGGATCACCTTCCTGATCTTACAGCACAGCTCGATTTCCTTATACAGCTGTGAAGAAGAGCACATTAATATTCCACTGAACAGAACTTTAATATTCTACATTCAAAGAGCATAAACAACACACAAGGGACGGTATTAAAGGCTGAGAGTGACAGAATACAGATCTCATTTCACAGGCAAAGAACTTTATGTTCCAGTTTGATGGACTGCGTCTGACCTGGACACTCAAAACATAATAAAGGAAGACGTTGAACAGAAGTTAAAGGGTGATGGATGCAGTACAGAGGGGTGAAGCTTTAAAAGCATCAAGTAATTCCATTGCGTTTTTTAGGTCAAAAGGAGAGGTGATGGGAAATGGAATCAGCAAAACATCTCCTTTTGTATTCCACATAAAAGAAAGATTTTGCTATCATGAATTGAGAAGGAGAATGGAAGAGAAAACGTGTTTGGATGAAGTGTGATGTCCCAGCAGGATGAAAGTAATGAGAGAGCATCTAACCAGCGGGTGGGAGGGCGAGTTTAACTCCAAACCTACCAGATCATAAATATCCTCCTCCGGTTTGGGGATGTAGAACTGCACTTGGTTCTCAATGAGGAACTTAAGCCGCACGTAGTGCTTAGTGGCGTCCAGTTGGTGAGCCTGAAGAGAGACAGAGAGAGATGAAAGGAGACACACATTTAATGGACGACATGTTACTGGGCTGTATCTTCTACTTAGTAGGCCAGATGGACAGGAATCACACGCTAAAAAGGTCCAAATGCTCATATCAGACAGAATGCAGCACGTTTGCAGCGAGAGGAAAGCGAATAAAATGCTTTTTACGGCGTGCACACATGCTTAAATCTTTAAAACCCTCCTAGGGACGTTTTGAGGAACATCTGAGTTTACTACACCAGTGACCTTCAAACTGAAATATTCAATTCCCTGAAGAGTGAAGAGACTCTCTGAATGTAAAAACCTGGCATCAAAAGAGAAGGAAGAATGTTTCTCGCTCCAGAAAGATCTGGCATTACCTTGCAGATAGTTTCCAGCATGTCGAGGGCCGACTCTCCGGGCTGGATGATGGCTAACACAGGCTGGTCGTTTGGCAGCAACACCCATGATGGAGTGAGGTGGTCTCTGGACCAGATGTCATGATCCGTGCTGGGTCTTGGCAGACCTTTCACTGGGGTCTTGGTGTCTTTCTGTAGTGTGATAAATGAAAGCCACAGCTGTGAACGAGATGCTATTAATCATGTGAAATGATGATCCTCCTCATCTCATCATTTCGAAGAACTCGGCGCCTATCTCAGGTGCAATATATGCTAATAATTTCATATTAGTATACTACTATATTATTTCTGCAGAATTGATTTTGTGCACAGTATGCACATTTTTTTTCTATGCATAAAATACATTTACAATATGTACTGATAATACTGTACAATTTCCCACAATGCAATGCGCTTAACTTGATATTTGAATTCCAGTGTGATCACTGAACTGGAAGCAATATCAAACATGATTTTTAACATCTTTTTCAAGGATGCATTAAAGGCACAATATGTAGTTTTTCGCTACTAGAGGTCGCTTATTCAAAACAAAGGCGTAGCTTGATGACGCCTTAATTTCGCGGAATCATGGGAGGTGTTTTCTTCACGTCCACAGCCGGTGGAAAAGAATCCGACTAGACTCGGGCAGAAATCATGTTCATGGATGAGCTAATGTATTAAAGATTTATTAACATTACTGTAGGATGAAGCAAGGTGTGGCTGAAAGCCGTTGGAGAGGAACGAGGCCGCTGGAGAGATTGCTAATGAGAGACAAGCACGACACACGGCTCGAGAGCAGCAGAACTTTTATTATGCCGCAGTCGCCGCTTCCGTTTCTTCTGGTCAAGCGTATGTGGGGTAAAGCAGCACTGTTTTATCATATTAGATACATTTGTGTATTGAAAGTTGTTAAAATGCTTCACTGCGTTCGCTCAGCGGCTACTATGAGACACTTGTTGCACACTGCAGTAAGCTAGATCGATATTAGTCATGGTAAAACATGGTACTCGCGGTAAATCAAGGAAACGAGATTTAAACATGAAGCTATATAACATGATTAGATTTCTGTCGATGAATGTATCCAAACAGTTGCTCACCTGTCTAATAAAACACATAATATATTAAAGCATATTTGGTGTTTCCATTGATTTTTACAAAATAAATCTGAAAATCGAAGGTAACGTGGGTATGATTTCATTGTTTGTCCTGGTTAAAATTGCTTATTTCTCTGGATTTAAACATTCTTGGAAACATCTGGGATAATGTAAGTACACAAGTCAACAAACACTGTTCTAGTGGTTTTTGGATATATATTTAAATCCAAAAATCTTACATATTGTGCCTTTAAATTGATTAAAAGTGACGGTAAAGACATTTATGATGTTACAAAATATTCTATTTTGTATTCTTTCAGAATCCTGAAAAAAATGTATCACGGTTTCCACAAAAATTCATTGAAACACATTGATAATAATCATAAATGTTTCTTGAGCAGCAAATCGGCATATTAGAATGATTTCTGAAGGATCATGTGACACTAAAGACTGGAGTAATGATGCTGAAAATTCAGCTTTGATCACAGAAATACAGGGAAACAGCTATTTTAAATTGTAATCATATTTTACAATATTAACGTTTTTACACTATTTTTGATCAAATAAATGCAGCCTTGGTGAGCAGAAGAGACTTCTTTCAAAAACATTAAAAAATCTTACCAACCCAAAACTTTTAAACGGTAGTGTATATATTCCCGAACAGCTGTTAAAGATATCACAATGTATTTTCATCTCAACTAAAAGTTCACCATTTTTCTTTCTCTGCTATGATTGAGTGAGTGAATCAGAACATCAGCACTTTAATCTGCGGCCCAGGTCAGTGGATTATAGCACAACCATCTATCGTTCCTCCCTGCCAGGCTGAGAGAAAGCCTACATCTCCACCAACGCCAGGGATGAATATACACCCACACTGCTGCCAACTCACACCAGAGATCCGGCCCAGAGCGCATCTCTGAACAGGGCAGTTCTGATTTGGTGCAGTGGGCTTATGTAGTATTGTGTGTTTATAGTGTAGTATAGAGAGGGAGGATGAATGTTTCTTACCGTTGTCTCACTGGAAGAACCCTCAAACATGCCTTCTAGAGGACTTTTAACTGGATCATCTCCCTCTGCAAAAACCTGTTTAAAAAGAACATCTAACATTCAACTCAGAGACCACCCAAACTAAAAACAGCCACTCATATATCCACACTGAGGAACACGTAACCTGATAAACCAACAAAATGTGGCATGCATTTCATCTCCTTGTTATAAAGAGTGGCATAGCTACTGACCATCACATGTTGTGTTTATGGGCCTGTTTACACCTGGTCACTTCATGTGTTTTTACTAATCGGATAGCTATCCAGTTGTGAAAAGACCAGGTGTAAATGCCCTCCAAACCACTTTTGAGATGGATTTAAATCCGATCACTCAAACCACTTCAGGATGTGGTTTCAGACGCATTCCAGACGAAACTAGACAAGTGTAAATGCATCTGGTTGTTTAAACCACATATGTAAATTTTCCTCCTCCCAAAATGGTAAAAAATAAACGTGTGATAGCGTTATAGGCAGATATGACAGAGCTACTGCAACACACATCACCGCAAACTGCCACAAATTAAACTTAAAAATCGGAGCTGCATACACTCATCACACAATCTTCTTCATTGAAAGAAGCGAGACTAAATTATCTCATCAGTGCTGATGCCGCTCTCTCTCCTATTGCGGTCTTGGATTTTGAAATTAGCTGATGATAATGTCTGGACCAGCATGTAAATTAATGTGCATTTTATTTTTTAAGCAGGGCCAGTTGATCTGTGCACAAGCATGTTCATGCATTCAGGAAGAAAGCACTAAGTGTGAATTAAGTGTGTGTGTAGTTTACCTGGTTAATGCTGGGATGACCTTTACTCTTTC
Source organism: Ctenopharyngodon idella (assembly GCF_019924925.1). NCBI lineage: Eukaryota > Metazoa > Chordata > Actinopteri > Cypriniformes > Xenocyprididae > Ctenopharyngodon > Ctenopharyngodon idella. Next base: position 32,658,166 of record NC_067234.1, on the reverse strand, counting down.
TCTTGGAGTGGGTGTCCAGACCCCATAGTGAGGAGAAGCGACTCTTGCGTTTGCTGGTTGAGCGCGACATCGCCTGCGTCCGACGCCTCACGCCGCTCTCAGTGCGAGCCGCCACCTACAGACACAAAACAGCTGCATGAGGTATGGGAACAACATTCATACTGTGTGTCCCAGCGATCAAACTGACTAGACTGCTCCTAGCAGGAGTCTGAGATATGAACACAACTGCTGGGCAAAATTCTCATTCTCAATAATTCGGTCACACTGATGATTTAGACCAGCTAATTACCAGTTTAGAGTAGCTATCGACCAGTTTAGACCAGCTAATGACATGGGTCATTAGCTGGTCTAAAATGGTCATGAGCTGGTCTAAATATGTCATTAGCTAGACTAAACTGGTTATTAGCTAGCCTATACTGGACATCAGCTGGTCTAAATTTGTCATTAGCTGGTCTAAACTGGTAATGAGCTGGTCTAAACTAGCCATTAGCAATCAAATTGGTGGTTAGCCAATCTCAACTAGTCACAAGCTGGTCTAAATTGGTCATTAGATGGTCTAAACTGGTCATTAGCTGGTCAAAACTGGTCATTACTGTGGTCTAAACTGGTCAATAGTTAGTCTAAACTGGTCATTAGCTGGTCTAAACTGGTCATGAGTTGGTCTGAACTGGACACTAGCTGGTCTAAACTGGTCATGAGTTGGTCTGAACTGGACATTAGCTGGTCTAAACTGGTCATGAATTAGTCTAAACTGGTCATTTGCTGGTCTAAAGTGGTTAAGACTTGGTCTAAACTAGTCATTAGCGGTTATGACTTGCACCAGCTAATGACCAGCTACCACGTTCCAAAATGCAGCTGCTTTTCCTTATTATTAGCAGGAAAACTGTCCTGATTTAATCTGATTGAGACTTTTCCCCCAGCAAACACAAAGCTCACAAATGTTGATTGTTATTAATGGTGACTGCATCAATGCATTTTCACGAGCTCTCCTGCATTTAAATTACTGATAAAATAAGAAAGCAGCAGCACAACAGTGTGCATTTAACAAATTCAAACAGTCCTGAAAAGACAAATGCCCATCACACAATTTTCAGGGTAAAGTTTCTCTATAAATTGCATTCAGTCTATTATAATTGTTCCTGCTCTTATTTACTGTGAGATTTTCCACCAAAAACAGTTGGCAGATGAGACTTTCCCGACCAAAATCGAGTTGGCTAGTGGGATGTCACATTTATAAATAAATAAACACAAATATTCATTCAATAATAAGCAGCAAACAGAAAAAAAGCCTTGCTTCCTGTGGTCACTTGGGTCTGGGTGAATTTTAAAGGTTAGTGAAGTGTTTGGCGAGCTCTTTTCAGTGTCATTCAAAAATTATACACGCTCGCTGTGTTGAACGCGCTGTGGCATTTCTGGGTCTCCTGATGGAGAAAAGCACTCCGGATGCATCAAAAACCCTCTCAACTGCTCTGAACCAAGCTATTATTTGTGAAGAACAGCACAAGGGCCAACACCACTTCATTTGGACTCAACACTTATCCTCTCTCTCCATCCTCTCAAAATGTGAATACTGAAGAATATCCCCACCCCCTCCACCCAAAAAATTCATCCAAGATGCAAAGACAAAAATAAAATCCCCCTGTATCCCAGCGTCCTCCAGCTCCTACAAAGAACGCCAGAGCTGGAGGCGAATCTGAGGATGGATGGTATTGATTAGCCGGAGCCATGGCCCACATCCAACTGAAAATACACCGACCAACCTTTCAACTACTGTTTCTTTTTATGCCAAAATCCTTTACCCACGTACACCAACACTGACGGCTGGGAGAGAACCAGGTTAATACATGCATTCTGGGTAAAAATAGAGCAATACAAATGCTCTTGATGTGGGTTTCTAAGCAATGCTGTTGCTTGAAATACGTTAGATACCAAACGTTTAAAAACTTGTCAGTCGAAGTAAGTCTCTTTAGGCCACCAGGGAGCTGTTTTCTATGTCTGCTTGAAAGGAGAAAGACTGAAAGAAAGACTAAAATCTCGAAAACTGTTTGTCAATATTGTATTTTACTAAATTCTGACAACAATGGTAGCATAACATTTCTTTTTTTTGCCCAACTCACATTAAAATACACTTTTCACTACATATTAAAAAAGTATTTTTATATTATATTTTAATCTGTAGTAATATAATATAAAATTATATATACATATTATTTGTATATTAATTATATATATAATTTAATATATATATATAATAAATTGCAATCTATTATATATATACATATAATATAAATAAATAATATATACATATTTATTACATATATATAGAGAGTTATTTAAAGATTAATCCTTCTATATTTATATAAAAAATAATTAATTAAAAATATATTACAAATAATATTATGCATATAATATATATATATATAAACACATTATTTCAAAATATAATTAAATATAAAAAAAATTTATATATAAAATAAATAAAATATAATTATTTTATTTATTAATCAAAAATATATTACAAATAATATAATATTATGTATATAACATATATATATATATATATATATATAAACACATTAATTACATATATATATGTATAGTTATTTAAATTATTTTATAAAAAATTATTACAAATAATGTATTATATATATCCCTCTCTCTAGTCTCTATGCTACATTAAAAATACTAGAAATAAAATACTAGCAAAAAATAAAAAAAAATTTTGGAATAAGAGGGATAATCACCAGCGCATGAAAGGACGAGACCGAAAAGATGCCCAGTCGGCCCATGGCCAGTTTGGTGGGACGGGAGGCGAAGGCCAGCAGGCGTTTGGGGTTGGGAAGCTCGCCGCCCTGCAGGCTGGACAGGTAACAGCGGAACCGAAACAGATCCATGTGGAACTGCTCTAAATTCTGCTCCCACAGGAAAATCTGTGAGGAAAAGAGAGAAAAAGTTATTGGTTAGAACCGCAGGCCAGCAGCATGTGAGAGTTGTCAAAATGATCATTTCATTCTCTCGAAGATGTCTAAAAAACAAGATCAAAACATTACATTTAGCCTAAAGGACCATCGCTTGATATCTAGAAGTTTCCGTGCCTTGTGTTTGGTCTGGTTTGATCTAGTCGTCTAATAAAATGGTGTTTCAAGGGCAGTGGAGTGGGTTTATGCACCACGCCGTCTCCTCCCAGCCACTCTGGGATGAATGTTTTTTTGGAAGACGGCGGAGGGGGCAGTGGTCCAGGCAACTCACAAAGTAGCAAACAACAGCGCCACACATTCCACTGGCAGCGAGGTCTGGGACTCCGCAGGAACTCAACCCTGCTGCCATTCACCAGGGCACAATGTGTAACCCGACGCTGCCAAAATTAAATACCCACACAAACACAAATGCTCAGGCACCCGCTAACCCTCCTCCTGATGGGCTGTGGGCCATTCTGATCTCCGTTTCATGAGTAAACATCCAATGAGGAGAACTTGAACTTTTGCAGCAAGTGTGCGCAGGGAATTATTGTTCTGTCAACATTGTGACAGCATCAAAATTACAGTGATGAAAATCTGCAGATAATACAGCGCAGAGTGAGCGAACACCGAGAATGATTGTGTCGTACCGCTTTATGATATTTATGATATTGATACAATAATTACGGGAAACAAAACAGCACCGAAAGTCTATTCGACAGCTATGTAAAACTAACACTTTTTCTCCTAACCAGATGCAAGCAATAACAATTTTGAATGTCAAGACTGTCAGGGCTGTTTTCATCATATTGTGCCCACAAATTCATAAATAAATATGTGCGCGTGTGTGTGTGTGTGTGTGTGTGAGAGTGTGAGTAATATACAATGCCGTTCAAAAAAATTGGGATCGGTATGATTTTTTAATGTTTTTAAAAGAAGTCTCTTCTGCTCACCAAGGCTGCATTTATTTGATTAAAAAAATAAATAAAACATGAATATTGTGAAATATTATTACAATTTAAAATACATGTTTTCTATGTGAATATATGTTAAAATGTATTTATTCCTGTGATCAAAGCTGAATTTTCAGCATCATTACTCAAGTCTTCAGTGTCACATGATCCTTCAGAAATCATTCTGATATGATGATTTGCTGCTCAAGAAACATTTTTTATTATTAGAATAAAGATATTTATAATATTACAAAAGATTCTATTTAGAATAAATGCTGTTCTTTTGAACTTTCTATTAATAAATAGAAATGAGGAAAATGAGGAAATGAGGGGAAAAAAAAACCACTGAGTGCATCTTAACATCAAATATGTTCTGATTGGCATTGATTTTGCTGCTTGGTGCCATATTTCACTTTCAGAGGATGATCTGACTCTAAACATGTTGGATTGTATGGCTGGGGCAATAAAACGATGCAACGAAATTCGTGCATCGATTCTGAGATGTCCCGAATGCATCGCAATTCTTTCTCGAATCGATTCTGAGCTTAGCTTTAACAGCAGATGGCACTCGAGGCTAGTTTTTAACCGCACGCTCAAATGCTCATGAAGAAGAGCGCTGAAGAGCACTCGTGCATTCAGCTGAGTCTGAGAATGTACTTGCACCTTAGAATGCTTTTATGATACAAGATTAATGTAAACAGTCCACTACAAACACCCTTGTAATTCGCTTCAACCTTTTCAAACTTTATGAGTGATTATTTTATAGAAGGTTCAAGTGGTGTGTGTAAGGAATTGGAAGCAAGCAGAGTACGGCTGTTTGAAAACTAAGCTCAGAATCGATTTGAGAGAGAATCGCAATGCATTCTGAAAATCTCAGAATCGATCCAGAATCATTTCTCGATTCGCGATGCATCGATTTATTGTCCCAGCCCTATTGGATTGTACATAATTTGGACCCAAACATCGTAAATAACCAATCAATGACCTGCTCCAGAATGGTCTTCCTCTTCTTGGAGTCGGTGACAGCAGAGAGCTGCATATCTCCCATTTTCTTCATCTTCTCATCCATGTCGATCTTCTGCTCCAGCTTTCGTATCTCCGCCCGCAGCAGACGCACAGTGTCCTCGCGGTGATGCTGCCGAGCGAAGGCCGCGGCGCAGGCTGAGTGGATGGCCGTGATCCAGTTTTCAAGCTCTGTCTGACTGCAGGTCTACAGAAGGAGGTGAAGGGTCAAAGGTTAAATAGAAAATTAACATACTACTCTTCCGGTATGTAGTATGTATACTGTGCACTGTAGGCAAATTCTCTGTATGCAAGAAATAGCTGGTATTCCACCTGGTAAACCATGGCATCCCACAATGCAATGCACTCAACTTGACTTTTTATTCTCAGAGTGATATATTAAAGGGTTAGTTCATCCAAAAATGAAAATAATGTCATTTATTACTCACCCTCATGCCGTTCCACACCCGTAAGACCTTCGTTCATCTTCAGAACACAAATTAAGATATTTTTGTTGAAATCCGATGGCTCAGTGAGGCCTGCATAGCCAGCAATGACATTTCCTCTCTCAAGATTCATTAATGTACTAAAAACATATTTAAATCAGTTCATGTGAGTACAGTGGTTCAATATTAATATTATAAAGCGACGAGAATATTTTTTGTGCGCCAAAAAAATTAAATACACAAAAGATTCATAACGCTCTGAAGCTTCATGAAGCAGTGTTTTGAAATCGGCCATCACTATATAAGTTGTTATTTAATTTTTTTGGCGTACAAAAAATATTCTCGTCGCTTTATAATATTAATATTGAACCACTGTACTCACATGAACTGATTTAAATATGTTTTTAGTACCTTTATGGATCTTGAGAGAGGAAATGTCATTTCTGGCTATGTAGGCCTCACTGAGCCATCGGATTTAAACAAAAATATCTTAATTTGTGTTCTGAAGATGAACGAAGGTCTCACGGGTGTGGGACGGCATGAGGGTGAGTAATAAATGACAGAATTTTCATTTTTGGGTGAACAAACCCTTTAAGTTATACGTAGCAAATAGCTGAGAAATTTGGCTTTCTGTTTTGGACTAAAATGCAAAATAAATGTCACATGATTTGTTGGGCCTTGATAACAAAGTGGCATACTACTGTTTATTTAGACACAGTTTACATTTAGATTTATGCATTTAGCAGATGCTTTTATCCAAATTGACTTCGAAAGAGAAACAAACGCAATTTGTAAAGAGTCAACAATAATCATAACACACAATACCAGGTTTATTAGGCAACTAGATTAGGGGAAAAAAGTAGTATATGGTGTAATAGTATGTTACTATTCCATTCTGAACATAATAGTGAGTCAAATATTTATCTATGAATCTCTCAGTTCAGTATTAGCATATGAAAAGTGGTTTCCACAGGATGTTCAGTTACCTGAAAAAGGAAGGAGTCTCCAAGCGAGTTACTCAGGCAGAAGACGAAATCTTTTTTGGGGTGTTCCGGGACGGCCTGGACGATGCTGTTCTCGGCCCACACTGCATGTTTAGGGATGCTGTTGTGATCGATGCCCGATCGCCCGTCTGTCTCGTAGAAAAACAGAGTGCATCCTGGGAGGACAAATTAAAACATTCACTCAAGCATCATAAAGTAGTTAATGTGAGTTCAATTAACACTACAGTCACTGTTTCCAGGGGAACAGGAGCAGGATATCCAATAGATTGGAGTTTTACAGCTTTATTGATTGAACTCTGCTCTCCAGTGGCCAAAATAAGAAATGCAGCACCATAATGTGCACAGACTTATTGGATTATTTATTTCAGCTTTGATTTTGTTCTGTTTTCACACTGCTGGCAGAGATACAGATACATTGTGCGTATCAGTTACATTGTCCAGGATCCAGTTGAGGTCAGTAAGATTTTTTTTTTTGGAAGGAAATTAATACTTTTATTCAGCAAGGACACATTAAAGTCACCATGAAATCAAAACTGACAATTCTTGTTTTTTATGTAATATTGCAGTATTTATTATAAATGATTTATCTGTCCACATAATTTTTTTTTATTAATTCGCCTCGTAATCTTTAATCAAAATAACTTTCCCTTCCTCTTGCAGCTCATCTCTTCTTTTCTCTGATGATGTGTTTACTGGTGTGAGGGCAGGGCAACCTGTCAATCACATGAGACTGACCAATAACAAACCACAACCATCCAATTAGTTTGCCATGGACAGAATTTAAATTTATTTTAAAGGGGACCTATTATGCCCCTTTTCACAAGATGTAATATAAGTCTCTGGTGTCTCCAGAATGTGTCTGTGAAGTTTCAGCTCAAAATACCCCACATATGATATATTATATCTTGTCAAATTTGCCCCTATTTGGGTGTGATCAAAAACACGCCGTTTGTGTGTGTCCCTTTAAATGCAAATGAGCTGCTGCTCCCGGCCTGCTTTCCAGAAGAGGGCGGAGCTTTAACAGCTCATGCTTCGGTTGCTCAGCAACAACAAAGCTGGAGAATCTCACGCAGCCAAAATGAGGATTGTCAGTAACGGTGTTCAGCCTTACATTATTCAAACCTGAGTTGGACACTAATGGAGAGACTCAGGAAGAAGTTACAACTTTTAGAACATTTCTGAATGGTTAGTGGATAATTTTATGTAGTTTCTGTGGAGTTGATTCAACTCATCGACTAGCATGTGCCGTCATGTTAACCTTTTGTGCAAATCCAGCGTTGAATTGACCCTCGTTTGTGAACCAGTCCGGCGTAAAATGACGGCATGACAACAACACTCTTCTACAACAACTCTTCCTCTTCTCTAAAGCAGCCCAACATGGCCTCGCCCCCTTTGTTGCATGTTCCCGGGGGCAGGGTTTATGTAAATTTTAGGGTTAGTGATGTCACCAATCCGGGAAGAAGCTCTTTGTAGTCCCTACCAGCTATTTGTTGTAGACCTTAAACAGAGAATTCTTTAAAAGAAAATATCTCCCTTTGCATTGAACTTTGAGCGTTGTAACTTTGCAGATGTTTTTTATGCCCAAACAGCAACATTACACACTAACGTTAAAAACTAAAGTTAAAAAAGTGAAATCATAATCAAGGACCCATTTAATATGCATCAAATCAGCATATTAGAATGATTTCTAAAGGATCATGTGACACTGAAGACTGGAGTAATGATGCTGAAAATTCAGATATATATTCAAATAGAAAAAAGCAATTTTAAATTGTAAAAATATTTCACAATATTACTGTTTGTACTCCTATTAGTAGCTGAAAACATCAAATTAGCCAGAATATGTAATAAACTAGTGTGTCAGAGGTGACTAGTGAATGATGGGCGTTTTAATTCTGCAGATCTTTTTCTGGACCTACCCACATAACACAACACAACAAACATAATCTTCCCTTTCTCTTTCAAACGCTTTCACAGGAAGTTGTAAAACCAGTTTATGGTGTCAGGTAAAACAGCACACACACACACACACACCTTTGAGGGACACCCAGTAGCTCTTCCACTTGCGGCGAGGAGCAAGCTCCACCTTCTTGTTCTTTTTATGCACCAGGAAGTTTTTGACGGCGAGGCGTCCGGCTTTGCGCACCGTACCCTGTACGGCGGCCACGTTCAGCAGCGGGTCCGTGTGGTAGGCGGAGCTCAGCGTCACGCTGCTCTGCTCGTCGCTGAACGCTGAGCTCCTCTCCTCGGGAACCTCCGCCGGGCTCACGTTCTGCTCCAGCTCCTGACGGAAGTTCTCATAGACACCCTGATCAGAGACACACAGATCTGTTATCATCGTACAGATGCTAAACTGCATCACAAACGTACAAATAACATACAAATCACTTGTCTACCTCTGGTCTCAAGTACATTTGATCATAGTTTGTTCTTAATGACAACATAAAATAAAAATATACCCTATTTAACACCTTAATTAAAGCCTCTGATATCTTATTGCATATAATGTATCATTTATAAATGTTTTCCTAATATTGCATTAAAACTGTAAAAGAGTTGGGCGCCTCTCTGAAATATCTTAACACTTTATTTATCAAAATGTCATATAAAACTATAATTTTTTATAAAAAAAAAAAAAAAAAGACGTTAGATGCTAGTGTTGCATCTATCTGATGTTAATCCGTTTTTACTGATATACGGATGGAACATTTTATAACAGAAGAACTGAAGTAAACAGTAATAAATAATTTTGCCCACCTGTGTGCCATCTGAGGGTCCCGCTCCAGCCCCGCTGCTGCTCCCACTGTCGCTCCCGGTGAAGGCGCCCCCTGCTGACGTGGAGTAGACGGAGAACGATGCAGACATAGTCTTGTAGCGGCGTGCCTGATGCTGAGACGCCTCGCTGTCCCCCGTCAGCCCATCGATACCGCTGTCCTCATAATCACTGCCGTCTCCCGCAGTGACATCCTGAACACACACAGGTAGAAGGTCAGTGTGAGATACATGTACTGTATAAGCCAGTTAGCACTGTTTTCAGAGTTAGTTTGATTTCGACAGACTGAAAGAAAGATAAAGACTAAGATAAACGTGGCTCTTCTCCAACACATCTTCATTCCTCCTACCTGTTTGCCGGAGCTCGCCGTGTCTTCAGAAGCAGTGGACATGCTGAAGTGAACATGTTACAGACGGTGACGTAAGTCTGAGAGACCACAGCACTGTAAACTTTACTGTACAATACCACACTGTACTGCTGCTGGGGAATGATGGGACATTACCCACCAAACCCGGCATCTAGCGGGAGTCACATGACTGGACTGTGCGACCTGGCATGCCATTCATCTTCACCGATGGTGCCTCACAGGGAGGGAGAGTCACAGTGATTTTCTGGTTTTATCTTTTTCTTTGTTACTGTAGCAAATACCTACATGTAACTGAAACACTTGTGTATGTATGCACACATGTATGTATATATGCAAGAAATAAATTTCCTCCTCATTCTCTCTCTCTCAATCACGTTCCTCTGTCAGTTACAGCTCATTAGCATGACAAAAGAAGCGAGCTGTTCTCACAGAAGTCTGACTCCAGGATCTGGATCATCCGGAAAAAAACAACCACCAACATATGGACAGTTTGACAGTCCACTACCCACAATGCACTATGGCTGTCAACACACGTCAGAGAGAATGACAGTTAGTACGTCTATAGGAAAGCACTGTTGTGGTACTATGGGGTACAGTGGTGTTAATACCATGGTACTTCGATATATCATGGTATTTACAAGGGACTGCAATAAACAGTACATGTCCTTAAAAATGACTGTACATACTAGTACATAATAATAACTATGGTAGTATAATGGCATTTTATTATATTTTATCTATAAATATATAAAATATGAATACAATTGAATTTTTATAATTTTATGGATTTTTTATGTTTAAAAAATACTTTAATACATTATTTTTTAATTATTTGGTATTTTTTATTTTATCTATAAATATTCAAAATATTATATTATTTTTTATAGTTATTTGTTTTTGATCTATACAAAAAATAAAATATAAATACCATTACATTTTTATTAATTATTTGTTTTTTCATATGTATTTTATCTATAAAAATGGAAAATATAAATACCATTATATTTTTATTGGTATTTTTTTATATTTTATCTATAAATTATATAAAACACATAACATTTTTTAATTAATTATTTGTTATTTATATATATATATATATATATATATATATATATATAACTTATCTATAAAAAATTTTTAAATATAATTACCATTACATTTTTGTTAGTTTACACCAACAATTGGCTGGGATGAGCTTCTAGTGAAATCATAACACTGTCCGATGTGGAACAATAGTGGAGTTTGTGTGAACTGAACTCACACACAAATGAGTCATTCAGATGTACAGTCTCTCTACATGAGGAGATTCTGATGGATTCTGGGGGATTAACCGCAGCAAACATTCACAGCAAGACTGAAATTCCCTACAGTACACCTACACTAGCACAACATTACACTCACATTCACACAGCACACCTACAGGGCGTTCACTCTTAAAGTGAATGACTCTAATCGTTCAAACAGTCATTCATTTTCAGTGAGAGTTGCCAATTTGAGACAACACAAGTATCCTTAAAGTTGTACAGAGTTTAAATTTATGTAAATGTCTAACATGATGCGGTGGCGACCAATAGGAGAGCAAATAGTGGAGCTCAGATCATGTAGAAAAGGCTACTAGCAACAAATAGTAGAGAGACTTAGAGATGTCAATTGATTTAATCGCTGTCAGTGTGTACAGGACCCAAATTTACACCAGTTTTGGAGAAGCTAGCTATGATTTAACTACACAGAAGCTACCATTTCAAAAGTACTTATCTGCACTACACTTTACTGATATATTAAAGCTTTTTCAGTTTCTGTTTTTGATTCTTGATTTCTGTTTTTTTCACTTAGTAAACTAGACTGAACAGGAAAAGATTGCTTACATAGTTATTATATTATATATATTATAATTATCACAATCAAATGTTTGTTTAAAGTGACAAAAATATAATGGTATTTATATTTTGTATGTTTAATAGATAGAATATAAGCAAATAATGATAACATATAATAGTATTTATATTTTATATAGATAAAATCTAAATATATATATATATATACATAAAATATTAAAAAAACTTTCTAAATAATTACAAACATATATTTGTTTATATATTATCCAATTTTATAGATAAAAGTTTTTATTTTTATATTTATTTTATTTGAAAGTTTTAGTAATTTTGTTGTGTGCTTTTGTCATTTTAAATAGGTCTATATATATTTTTTAATTAATTTTTATTACAGGTTTAGTTTTAGTTATTTTAATACATCAAGTTACAAGTTATGAAAATAAGAAATGCTGTCTTGGCGAAACGAACAGAAAATGTTTTTTTTTTTTTTTTATGTTTTAGTTTTAATATACAATAATATCCCTAAATACAACACAATTACATTATTTGGGGTATAATATTGAGTAACATGGAGCAGGGACCAATAAGATTTCACTGTGGGCGGGGCTACCCAAGCAAAACTCACCTGTATGGTTTGTGCCCGCCTCCCTTGCATGACTCCTTGATGATTGGTCGGTCCCTCTGACAGACAGTGAGACCGGCGGCAGGGCAGTGTGTATGCACCGTAGGCGGCGCCATCGTCCTCGCAGGGTGAGATAATTTTATCCTCGTCACCTTCTCTGCTTGTAGTGCCACCCTTGTGCCATTTGGCATAGCGTCCATGTGTCGGCCTGCAGGTGGGGCTCTTCGGTCCATAGAGCACGTCTAAAGAATTGGCACGGGTTGAGTCCAGCAGCTCCTGAGCAGACGCCTGCAAACGGGCTTCACAGTCTTCGGGCGTGTCTCCGATCTCCTCCGTGCTGGTCAGGTGCTCCTGGCTCAGGTCGGATAAGGACACCTCCAGCGAGTCCTCCCTCCACATGTCCGCAGACTTGGAGCGTTTCTTCTTAAAGCTGGACCCCTCTTGGGAGCCGTCCCGTGTGTGCTGGACTTGAGTTGTGTCCTCTGGCGGCTCAGCGTCGGCCGGTTTGGCGGTGACGGTGTGGGACACGGTGGGAGAATGGGCCGGATGGTTGTGGAAGGACATGGGTCGGAGATTCATGGCCACGCGATCCACCCAAATTGGGCCACTGAAGTCGGGCAGCATGTCCGAGTCATTGAAGGGCTCCAGGCCATGGTCAGCCAGGGACTGAGGGATGCTGGGAGTGCTGCTGGAACGAGTGCTGGTTTCAGAGTTGCGGTGCTCCGGCTTTCCAGACGGCGTTCGGCGGGAACAGTACGTCTGCTTGCTGGACAGACGGAGCGAGCGGGACATGTGCTTACGGGAGAGGTGCCGCTGACCGTCTCCATAGTAACCATGGCCGCCGCTATGACTTTCTGTGTTACCCATGGCTCAGTATCTGCAGCAGACAAATAAAAAATAAAAAAATACACAGGTGATGCAACGAAATTTAAAATATATTTTAATGACAATAAAGTGAATGTTGTAGAGTACAGTCTAATTACGAATAAAACTTAAGAGCTGGTTCATTTTAGTGAATCGTATAACGTGTAGTTAAAGATAGATATTATGAAATTTATAAGTATTATTTAAGAAAGTAATACTTTTAAATATATGAAAATAAAAATGAAATATATTAACACTTTTTTTAAATATATAATTACGGCCAATTATTGGATTGCATTTATGGTGCCTCTGAAAAGTAAAAAAAACACGTCTGTGTAAACAAACCTTTTAATGTATTTATTATTAATTATTATTGAAATATATATAAAATAGATTTATAAAATATTATTGAAAATGTACTATATTATGTGTATATATATATATATATATATATATATATTACTGTATACATACACACACACACACACACACACATATATATATATATATATATATATATATAATATGCATTTTACATGAAATAAAAAATAAAAATATTTTTCCATAAAAACAATTGAAATTAATATATAAACCTTTTAATGTACTTATTATTGAAATATACATAAACATATTTGTTTAAATTATTATATTGAAAATGTACTATATATATATACACATTTTACATAGTAATAAAATAACAAATTAAAATATTTTTTCCATACAATTAAAATTTTATATATTTTTTTTCATTAATAATAAAGTAAAAGGTGTGTTTATATACATATTTATTTATTTGTTTATTTATTTATTTTACTTTTAGAATTACATACTTAGTAAGCTTTAATATAATACATCACAAAATAAAATTAATTTTGATATATTTTTAAATTCATTCTTAGTGAGATCATATTCACCCTGAATGAGTTTCACACATACATTTGCATAGCGCCATTCATTGAGTCTGACAGGTACAGCACGACTGTTTCTGATATTACCTGCGTTGTGGCAATGACATCACAGTCATGATAGATTTCCCTCTGCATACAGATCAGCTCCTACCACCATGCCGCTCGTGGCGTTATGGATGACTTCCAAAATCTGAAAAAAGAGAAGGCGTTATAAATTAAATTTGCTATTTAAAAGAATATAAACACAGCAGTTTCTGAGGTGGTACAAGGGGAAACGCTGTTGTGGGATAAAATTAGACTAACCGCCGAGAAATATGACAGAATTAGAACTGAAAGAGCAATTGAAGAGATTCGCGGCTGTGGTTGGAGACCACACATGTTCAGGCCCTCTGGACAGCTTCAACAAACGCAAGATGACAGACTTCACTCCGAGCCGGCACATGAGCGGCTGTGCGTGTGTGGTCGCAGATATATCAACCTGCGGTTACTGCTGCTTCCAATAAACAGCAGCATGAATGGAAATATACACACAATGAAATCCAAAAGACACATTTTTCATTCGGTATGAGAGAGAGGTCGGTTAGCACACACTGCTGAGTGTACTAATGAATAGCATGCTCGAAAATTATTCAGCTAAAAACAAACACCCCAGACATTTATATGCAGTGGAGAGACATGCACTAAATTTCCTGACACATACTGATCCGGTGGCATTAGATTCAACAGAAACACAAAGAACTCACTCCACTGAGATTAGTTTCATGATTATTCTAAAGTAAAAAGCCTATTCATGCAGAATTTTCACAATGGATCCCTTCATAGCGAAAATCAACCATAAAAAAATAAACAGTAATATCACCAGCTCAAGGTCAATGAGGAATTGCAGCTCCAGACACGACTTATATGTAATGATCAGTGTTGGGGAAAGTTGGGGAAAGCATTACAATATTGTGTTACTCCCTAAAAAAGTAACTAATTGTGTTACTTAGTTACTTTTTATGGAAAGTAATGCGTTACGTTACTTTTGGGCTGGGCTTGCTTGTTTGTTTTTTGATAACAAAAAAGTTATTCTATTTTTGGCAAATGACACCACAAGTGAAATGAATAAGCCTCAGGCTGAAGGAAACAATAAAGACAAAAAATGAAACACAAAGACATTGACAAAGACATTGGTTAATAAAGTGAGATTAAATACATAAAGTATATTTGTGTTATTTAACATATTTAATGCAGATTTGCGTAATATTCTGAGTTTGCATTTCACTGTTTTTATTCATTTTGAGGAATACTTTTTGTGCAAGTGAGATGAGTAAATGCATGTTTACATTTAGTCTATGACTACAATAACCATCATGTTCACACACAACGCCTCGGCACTTACTCCCAATCTCTTTTGTTTTGAATCAGTGGTTCGAAGTGTGTATCAAACTGGCAAAGTCACGCTGCCCAGTGGTGAACCATTGAAATTTCAAAACACTTATGACTTAAAGAAGCCTCGTTTACTGAAATCACGTGACTTTGGCAGTTTGATACACACTCCGAACCACTGATTCTAAACAAAAGATTCATAAAGCTTCGAAGCTTCATGAAGCAGTGTTTTGTAATCGCCCATCACTAGATATTGTTGAATAAAGTCTTTTTTTTTTTTTTTTGGTGCACAAAAAATATTCTTGTCGCTTCATAACATTAAAGTTGAACCACTGTAGTCACATGAACTGTTTTAAATATGTCTTTAGTAGCTTTCTGGGTGTTTGAAAGTGTAAAATATCTTGCTGTCAATGGAGGCCTCACCGAGCCATCAGATTTTATCAAAAATATCTTAATTTGTGTTCTGAAGATGAACGAAGGTCTTACGGGTGTGGAACAACCTGAGGGTGAGTAATTAATGACAGAATTTGCATTTTTGGGTGAACTAACCCTTTAAACACCATTGACTTTCTCGCGTTTCATAACCGATTGACGCAAGTTTGAAAATATGCATGTCTTCATTTGATATGACAAGACTTTTTAGTTAATAATATTCCAAACACAAAGCTATCATATGATTTCGGAAGATTCAGAATGTGGTATTTGTATTTATATAGGATAGTAGCTGTATAAAATAGCTTTTATGATGCTTTTTTGGTTGTTTTTGCTGCTCTGAGAGCTGCTCTGAGATTATTTAAAATATCTTATTCTGTGCTGCACAGAATACAGAAAGTCATACAGAACTGGATCAACATGAAAGTGAGTAATTGATTAGAATTTTTATTTTTAGGTGAACTATCCCTTTAAGATTAATCAACATTAAGGTCCCAATATATTTCAAGTGAAATCAAAGAACGAACTAGTGTGAGCTCATTTTGAACCAAACCAGGCCAAGATGAAATTCAATTGGAGCATGTTTCTGGAGTTCAAAACAGCTTGCTGGAAAGTTTGCTTTGGCTGGAAAACACCTTCGAACTACCATTGGCCTATGGCGATGATGTAATAGGTAGGTGTGGCTCTAAGGCTCCGCCTTTTTTGACGTGAAAATCTTCTCTGGTTCACTTTTTCTGTTCAGTCTGTCGAGGTCAGACGCGAGTAAAAACATGAACACACTGGAGAGCTGCTTTATAGTAGAAACTGAAGCTGTAATTCTAATTTGAAGTGACACTACCACTGGTTTTTCGTGTTTAATACTGTAAAGCTGCTTGCTTTAAAGCAATATATTAAATAAAGTGGTATATAAATAAATGTAATGTGACATGACTAGAGTGCTGAATTGCAGAGCTTGTGCAAACATATCCACGTCAGTAACGTTCACTAACATTATACCACTGTGAAGTATTTCAAACTTCTTTTTCCCCTGTAAGAACTTTGCCAAGAGTATATAAGGGCCATTAGTTTCAAGAAGTAAATCTCTGTGCTTCCTATAGATGGCAGGAACCAGAGGGATCAGCTTGGAGCTGTTTTAGATTCTCTCCTATCCTGTCTTCATTCTCTCTGTCTCCTGACTAACACACCAGAGCAGATCTGGGATCTGTGTGCAGCGGAGCTGAGAGACGGTAGTGAAGGCTCATGACGGTGCTGCTAACTCAACTGCAAACAGAACCGAGCATCAGGACCAGAACGCAGAGTTCTTGTTTGGCACATAAAGAGCCAAGAAGCTGAGAGGAGATATCTGAGGAAAGCGGAAACAAAACTGGGTAACTAGTATTTGATTTGCGTGCGTGTCTCATTTCTCTCACTTTTAGCTAGCCTGTAGTAAATAACTGAATAGTGCAAAAAATGGCTGTGCTTTGTATTGTTTTCCAGTAATAATATCAATGCATCCATTAAAATTAGATCAATATAAATGAAAAGCAAGTTTTTTAAAACAAGAAAAAAAGGAGTGAGAAAGTGCACATACACAACACACATTCTTTTAAAACTAATCTTAATATCATATAAAATAATTATAAGAAAAGTAATCTCATTTTATGGATGTTTATATATTTTGCTGGAAAACAAGACAAAGTAAAAAAAAAAGTCTCCTATCTATGTACCATTCTCACAGTCTCTCCGTCTTGTTTGTATGCTGACCTTTTCCGTGGCGAGTCATAAAATGTGTCAGAATAATTCCATCCCGCTGCACGAGGGCGCAAAACTCCAGGAAATGTAAACACTGAGAAATTCTCCCGTGTCTCCGTGGAAACAGGGCCAGCTCTTCACTGATGGAGTGGGGTATACACATGCTAGCGTAAACCATTAGGATAACACTAAAATAGAAGGCACTTGAGCACAGGGCCAGGAACATCCCCAAGTGCTTGACCAAAGTTCTCACACTACAGCAGCTGAGAGCAAGTGCTCATGGGTAAAAAACAACGAAGTTCAGCTCGATGTGCCCACAGGCCTCAGGCTGTGATTTAAAGAGCTGCCTACATCATCTGCCCCATATATTAATAAACAAATGTGAAAAGGTTATAAAACAATCTTCCACCATCATGATTAATCTACTTCCTGTTAAAAAGAGAGTATCCTCGGATGGATGGAGTTCTAGATAGAACAACAGTTGGACAGACAGATAGATAGATAGATAGATAGATAGATAGATAGATAGATAGATAGATAGATAGATAGATAGATAGATAGATAGAACAACAGTTGGATAGATCACAGCTCAAACATGCATTTTAGTCTGGGACTAGCTTAAGCCTTGTCTGTGAAACCGGCAGATAGTCTCTCCTCTAAGTGAAGACATAAACTATCCCATGAGCCTGCTTAGTTGTAACTAATGGCCGTGTCGTGCCTTAACCAACACAAATCAAAACACACAAGCTCCTTCGACAGGGAAAATAACCGCTCTATATCACAAGGCCATCAGGATACGTCACAATCACATGCTCTCCAGCGGGAGCAGTCGTGCATGACCCGTTCACGGAAGAGCTGATGAATGCTGAAGAAGAGAGGAGGACAAAAACAACTAGATAATTGCAGTGGTCCTTCTGTGATTCAAACCGAGGGTAGAAATATAAAACACCCTTTCACATTCTCAACCAATCACCATTTTAATTGTTTTATTTATCAGGAATGTTTGCTAAGTCAAGCACCACTTTTACTAGTACTCATACCAATGACAGGGTTAGTGATTTGAACATGTAAGCAATTGTAAAGCAACATTCTAGCAACTTCTAAGCAACATTCTAAAAACTCCCAGAATACCTTAGCAACACCCTAGCAACCACCCAGAACACTCTAGCAACTTCAAAGCACCATGCTAAATCATTTACTAACACAAATGGGGGCTCGTACGGGATTTGAAAACGGGACCTCTCGCAAAAATAATTATTATTTCATGGATCTGAGCTAACGTGAACTAACAATGAAGAGTTGTATATTTTATTAACTAAAATTAACAAAGAATAATAAATACTGTAACAAATGTATTGCTCCTTATTAGTTAAAGGATTAGTTCACTTCAGAATTCAAATTTCCTGATAATTTACTCACCCCCATGTCATGCATGTTCACATTTAGTCTATGACTATAATAACCATCATGTTCACAAACAACGCCTCGGCACTGACTCCCAATCTCTTTTGTTTTGAATCAGTGGTTCGAAGCGTGTATCAAACTGGCAAAGTCACGCCCCCCAGTGGTGAATGTTCATGTCTTTCTTTCTTCAGTCAAAAAGAAATTAAGGTTTTTGAGGAAAACATTCCAGGATTTTTCTTCATATAGTGGACTTCCCTGGGGTACAACAGGTTGAAGGTCCAAATTGCAGTTTCAGTGCAGCTTCAAAGGGCTCTACACGATCCCAGACGAGGAATAAGGGTCTTATCTAGAGAAACAATCATCATTTTCTAAAAAAATAAAAATGTATATACTTTTTAACCACTAATGTTCATCTTGCACTATCTCTGTGATGCACCACACATCACGTAATCACGTTGGAAAGGTCATGCGTGACGTAGTTAATTACTTTTGACTGAAGAAAGAAAGACATAAACATCTTGGATGACATGGGGGTGAGTAAATTATCAGTAAATTTTAATTCTGAAGTGAACTAATCCTTTAATGTTATTTGCTGCACTAATGGGACCTTATTATATTTACAAAATCTTGTTAACCAGCTCATTACTGGTCCTCTCATTTATATGCCACCAAAAACAAGTTGAAGACAGCAGTAAACTCAAATGCAAACCTACCACACTCATTCATATTCAAAGCATGTTTGTTTTATCAACAGTTATTGAGATGAGCTCCAGTGTGAAATATCCTCTCTGTGAATAACGGCCTGCTTTAGCTGATATGATCCCTAGCAGAGACAAAAAACAGTGTGGCATCAGAGAGAGCTGTTCATCAAATCCAGTCATGACTTCAGGCAAATAAGCGACAGCCGTAAACATCCTGGAATGAGTGCCTGTCATCCCAAATCCCAATTCACAGAGGTGTGCAAACAAACACGCCCAGGGGCTTCATCACGCGATCCAGGAACCCGCTTTGCGGCTCTGTGTGTTTACCTGCAAATCTTCCAAAAAATGTGACAGGTGTATTTTGCTGTCCTTTGTTATTAGAGTCCCCTGAACACACATTAGAGACATACCATGACCTGTCCAGACAGGAGGAGAGCGGTCTCAGAGCTACCCACCGACGGCTAAAAGTCAAGACGATCAGCTTTAGGGATGCAAAGGGCTGAAAACAGCACCTTTTGCCCCAAAGCTCAACCTGACGTGCGTTTCTTAGCGTGGGAGCTGGAGAACGCTCAGAGGCAGCTGGAAACAAAACCTAAAACTCATCAGGAGCTGCAGGGTGGAAAAGAAGGAATGTTTCCTGCCAAGAAAATCAGCGAGGGCCCGTTTCTGATGTTCATGCTGGGTAATTAATTCACAGCACTTTATAGAAGTACAACAATAACTAGCATACTGGATTATATAAGACAGCAACTCCAAAACCAAATTCAAAATGGATAAACAGCATTAAATTAACCTGAATTAATCACCCCCAGAGATGATCTTGTTTGTCTGACTAATCCAGTGGACTGCAGTCAAATTTACCAATGCTTGGTCAAATTTTGTGTCATTTTAACAGGAATCCACAATCTAGAGTTTCATGCGAAAAACTTCATCATGCAGAATATACTCATGTTCAAGTTGGTCACGCAGAATCACCACATTGACCAATAGTGCTTCATGTATTACTACGCTATTGACAATGGACCTTTTTTGCTAAATTATGCAGTTCACGTCAAATTTATTTGTATAGTGCTATTCACAATACTCATTGTTTCTGGTGTTAGTTTTTTTTATTATCTTTACACTCTACACTCTAAAAAATGCTGGGTTAAAAACAACCCAAGTTGGGTTGAAAATGGACAAACCCAGCGATTGGGTTATTTTAACCTAGCAAATGGGTTGTTTTAACCCAGCAGTTGGGTTAAATGTTTTATTTAACTCAACTATTGTTTAAAAATGACTGTATTGCTTGCTTAAAATGAACCAAAAGTATGTCGGAAATGAACATTTATTAATATGTTTAATGACTAATAATTAAACAATAAACATTTATTAAATTGCTTATTATTAAAAGTTCACCTTTTGATTATTACTGTTGCCTCTAGTAATTATGTGTCTGATTTTTAATTTCCAACCTATTTTGGATTCATTTTAAGCCATCCATATAGTAATTTTTAAACAATAGTTGAGTTAAATAAAACTGCCCAGCACGTTGAACAAACATTTAACCCAATCGCTGGAGTTTGTCCATTTTCAACCAAACTTGGGTTATTTTTTTAACCCAGTGTGTCTTGCCTTATAGTTGCATTTAACAGATTAGTGCTGTGCAATAATATAGTTAGTGTAGATAATATATAGTATATATAGTATGAGTTGTATGAGTATAGTATAGTCAATATACACTAAAAAATTCTGGGTTAAAAACAACCCAAGTTGGGTTGAAAAACGGTTGGGTTAAAACAGCGGTTGTTTACCTTTTGATTATTATTGTTGCCTCTAGTAATTATGTGTCAACTATTTTGTGTTCATTTTAATCCAGCCATATAGTAATTTTTAAACAATAGTTGAGTTAAATAAAACTGCCCAGCACGTTGGGCAAACATTTAACCCAACCGCTGGGTCTGTCCATTTAACCCAGCATTTTTTTAGAGTGTAGTATGAGTATACAGTTGAGATTTGCTAAATAGTATATATTGCTTTACATGTGTACTGTATGTATGCAGATAAAGTTGGATATTATATATATATATATATATATATACATCTTTACATGTAGAGATGTATGATAATAGTTTACATTTTCTAGTGATATAAAAAATTACACTGCTGCAATTTGGTATATAGTATATATTGCTTTATGTCAGTATACTGTATATAATATAGTAGGATAATCCAAACTTTAGTTCCCTGAAAAAACCTGAAATGAAAACAACTGCTATTTACATGCCAGGATAAGTGTGATGTTTTTGTGACATGCTCCAGGGGTGATCCTCTTTTACGAGATGTTTTTAAGAGCGTGATATTGGAGATGGTCTGGAAACAAGCCATTCTAGTAATACCCACAATGCACCTAGAGAACAAAATGAGCAATATAAGTGTGCGTTTAAATGGACATTCACAGTCTCAGCTCTGCCAAATATATTTCTATTAAACTGGACAAAGTCTTCAAGTTTCTATGCCTTCAGCTGCTGCTCCTAATTTCCCAAGTTTCCTATTTTGCATCACAAAGAGGGGAATTTTAGGCAATTCTATAATTTTCTATCATTCTTTATCAGCATTACCTGTAATGCTGTTTTGTTGTCTGTGTTGCTTGCTGAATTAGTTCAGAAGCTGTAGAAACGTTTAATTGAGAAACGCCGGGAGGGGTATTGCAGCAATAATGAAAACAGCACAGATTTACCATCTGCCTGAAAGAGACACCGAATGCAACATAAAACACACAGCCAGTGTGATGAGGTTTAGAAATATAAGAACATTTTATGATTTTAAAGTATGTGCCTCTGGAAAAACTGTGCAGGGAGGTCACTGTGGTGTGACGAATGATTGACAGGTCTTTCAGAGGATCCCCTCGAGTGACAGGTCGACTCAATATCCAGACACACAGAAGACCTGAGAGACAACCAAATTAGTAGATAAGATCCAGCAAAAAAGAACCATAATAGTGCTGCACAAACCTTGAAACAATTAGCCTAGTTGTTTGTATCAAATGCAATAAACAGTGTGATATCCATGTTGTTTTAAGCATACAGGTGGAGATTCAACAAATGACGAAATTACTAAAACGTAAAATAAAACTAAAATATGAAAATAGAAGGTAATTTAAAATATTTATAAATACTATAATAGTATGTAAATAATATTAAAATAACACTGACTCGATTGGGGGGGGAGGGGTAGATAGCACACCATTGGTTGAGTGATCTGAAAACAATAAAAACATAACTGACATTAATGTAAACTAAAAGCAGTAATAAAATAATAACATTATATCAAAGTGACCCTTTGAACGCTAAATTCACACTAATCTCTACATAACCACATTAATTGGTCGTATACTTCAGTATCTTTTAATGCCCCCAAAATTGCCCCCGTATTTCCTGAGTTCCTCTCGGTCAGAGAAAATGCAGCATCCTGTCCTAATCTAGCGGCTTTGAAGCCCGTGAACGACGTGCTGATATGAGGTGCAGGCATGCCCTAGCACCTCCTCAGGGACATTTGGTGATGATCCCTGCCCCCGTACTTGAATAGGTGGAAGGGTTGTATGGATGGGGGATGGGAGGTGGGGGTAGACATACCTGAGACCCCGACAACAAGCCTGAAAGAAAGAATTTCAGAAGTACAACAGGGAACGTTCTCAGAATGTTCAGGCAAGGTTCTCTCAAAGTTCTGAACAAACGTTCTATCAGTAACATTAATAGAATGTTAGTTTAAAGTTCTTTATACATCGTTCATGGAACTTTTTTCTGACAGGTAGTTTGTTCTGAAACCTTTTTTAAATGTCACAACTTATTTCAGAACGTTCAGGGAACTTATAAAAGTAACGTCCCATAATATTTGCAAAACTGTAAAATGTAATGTTCCCTTAACATTCGTATAACCAAGAAAAACATTTTGAAAACATTTTTTAAAAAAAATGGAAAATAACTTTTTCATAACTTTAAGTGAACAATAGCAAAACGTTCTAAGGGCCGTTCACACAGAACGCTTTTCTCCATTTCTTTGCGCTACTTTTTGCTTGAGGAAATGCTTTATTTTTAGGGGCATTGTACTAAATAACTAGCTAAAGCTAACCTTTAATGTTAATATTGAACAAATATTCACAAAAACACAGCTTCTGTACAGTGATATTTTAGTATCACTGAGATTCTGTTGCAGTTTTTTTTTTTTTTTTTTAAACAAAACAACAAATAAGTGTTTTATATATTCTATTTTACTTCATTTAACATTTATTTTTAGTAACAAAAATGTTTTTTTATGTTTTACAAACCTGCTGCTACATTCAGTAAAGCACACAAGCCCTAAAATGCACCTTTCAACATGCTAAAGGTTTAACCAACCAATTCACCCTTTTTACTTGTGCCTTTAAGAAGCAAACAACAGAAGATACAGTTCATCTCAAGCACAGAGGAAGAGTGAGGTCACATGATTGACCTTTAAAACAATCTGTGAAAACAACATTAGCATTAACAATAATTACTGTAAAGGCTTAAGCGGCTCTGTGCTACATGTTTACACATGAAATGAGCCACTGTGATGTTTCTGACTGTCAGAGACCAAACAAACAAAAACAGGAGGGAAACTGCTAGGCTAAGTGTAATGGCACGGCAATGGTATCACCGTGACACTTGGCACAACCATGATACTACTGACATTATTACTATAGTAGTAAAACTAATTACTAAAAACAAATAGGTTTTTTTGAGTCTTGACAAAGTTTCAGCAGACTGAGAAAGATGGTGGAGAAATTTTTACCTATAAGCACGTGGGTCAACCTACTTTAATTCAATACTTATCCATATAAATGTGCCTGGCAAAAGTGACGTCATTTACAAATGCAAACTTCAGTGCACTACCCCTTACTGCTGTTTCTGTTGGTTCAGATGATGTTTTCTGCACTGCCACCTGTTGTTTCTGGAGTGCGTGTGAAGTATAAACACCTCTGGAGTGCGTCTGCATTGGTTCACACCAAACTGAATGTGTCAAGCATAAACAAGGCTTCACAATAGTATGATTTGCTCTAGAAGAGCCCACAGAAGAGCTTACTTCAGGAAACGGTGTTTGCAATGTGCAGTGCATTTTTAAAAATCAAAAACATGATGCATTGTGTTGAAGTTTTTACTGCTACAAAAAAGATGTCTGTTTTTTGTTTTGATTCTTCTAATTTCATAAGGTAAATACAAGGTTTAGCACACATACAGTAATCCAGGGACCGGTTGCACCAGCTGTGTGTAAGGTACAACTTAGCCTAGTTTTGACGTAAATGGGCACTAAGTTTCAACTTACGCACTACTAAATATTTTTGCGTTGCACCATTGAACTTAGTTGAAGTGTAACTGTACGTATAAACTAAATATTTACAGAAGCCTCTGATCAGGAGTAATGGTTGTAACTGCATCAATACGCTCTTGTTTTACCTGACAGACTTCATTTCTTTAGACATATATGATAATGCTGACATTATGCTGACACAGAGAGAACATTATGTGAAAAGATTACTTTGTTAGCGGCTCTTCAACATGAACCCGTCCTAAACAGCGCGCTGCTGTGTGCATCACTCCGTGTTGTGCATGTCCAATAAAATCAGTCATAATCAATAAATGTCATTTTTGTCATTTTTTTAGTCAGTATTTATTTATTGATCCTTATTCATTTAGTTTTAAATACAGTTTCTGAATGTTATTTACATATAAAAACACTTATGTTATTCCTGATTAAGTATCATATTTAATGGAAACTTTTACTGTTAGTTAGGTGAGGCAGAAGTAGTTAGAATGAAGGATAAAAACTCTGCTATTGGATCATTGAGGGTAAACGTCATATTATGCGACTACGCATTACTTTACGGAGAGCTTATGACCTATTAGCTACGTTCTGCCTTAAAGGGATAGTTCCCCCAAAAATGAAAATTATCCCATGATTTACTCACCCTCAAGCCATCCTAGGTGTATATGACTTTCTTCTTGTAGACGAACACAATCTGAGATATATTTAAAAATATCCTGGCTTCTCCAAGCTTTATAATGGTAGTGAATGGGGGGCACATTTTGAAGCCAAAAAAAATACATCCATCCATCATAAATTAATCCACACGGCTCCAGAGGCTTAATAAAGGCCTTCTGAAGAGAAGCGATGGGTTTTTGTAAGAAAAATATCCAAATTTAAAACGATATTAAATATAATAACTAGTTTCAGTCAGACGGCCATACGCATCGATTTGTAGCAAAAGACCCGACGCATGACGTAATGACGAATGCGGAATTGCAGAGGATAGAGCAAAACAGTAACACTTTACAATAAGGTTCATTAGTTAATGTATTAACTAACATGAACTAACCATGAGCAACACATTTGTTACTGTATTTACTAATCTTCGTTAACGTTAGTTAATAAAAATACAGTTGTTCATTGTTTGTTCATGTTAGTTCACAGTGCATTAACTAATGTTAACAAGATTTTAATAATGTATTAGTAAATGTTGAAATTAATATTAACAAATATTAATAAATGCTGTATAAGTGCAGTTTATTATTAGTTTATGTTAACTAATAACTAACTTTAACTAATGAACCTTATTGTAAAGTGTTACCAGCAAAACAAAACCCTGGTCACGAATTAGAAGTCTAAAACGATCATTTTTAAAGAGAAATGTTGGAGGATTTTGATATAAGAATACAGGAGCTTGAGTTTGTTGCCCAGCACTATTAGTTTGAACCGCGAGAGGCGTCAAATCTTACTCCTACATCCTGCGTCATACCAAAGTCCCTTTAAGACAAGTCATTTCACTTGGCGGCCATCTTTGAAACGCCTCTCGGGCATCCAAGTGCAGCTCCTATCTCTTTGAATGGGGAAACATCAAGTTCTCCAAAGTTGTTTGCCAAGATTTCGATTAAATTTCATATTTGAAATCACCAATGAAATCTGACAACAACTGTCTCATAAATTTTGTTTCTAAACGCTCGAATCATGACAAAAAATGGTATTATTCAGGCTGGATCAAGCTAATGCGCATGTGCAGTCCTAAATGCACGTATCTTGTGGGGTTTTTATAAAGTTTTAAATATGGATATTTCTTTCTTTCTTCTTTCTTACAAAAATGCATCGTTTCGCTTCAGAAAGCCTTCATTAACCCCCTGGAGCCGTATGGATTTTTTTTTTTTTACAATGGACGGATGCATTATTGTGGCTTCAAAATCTGCCCCCTCCCCCACTTCACTACCATTATAAAGCTTGGAAGAGCAAGGATATTTTTTAATATATCTCTGATTGTGTTCGTCTGAAAGAAGATAGTCATAAACACCTAGGATGGCTTGAGGGTGAGTAAATCTTGGAATCATTTTCATTTTTGGGTGAACTATCCCTTTAAGAACAAATGATGCAACAGAGTACAGAGTTAGTTACAAACTAGCGAGACGTTACTAAGCCTCTAGTGTGGACTTTACACTCCAAATTAAATAAGAACTTACAAACGACTGCTGCAACCCTACCCAGAACACTCGATCCAAACCAAGAAAACTTTCTCAAATACATTCGAGGACAAACTTTTCCAGCTCAAATATTTTCCGAAAGACACGCGACAGCATGTGTTCCTCTGATTACCTGAGCCCCAGTGTGATACGCTGAGAACAGATTAACAAAATCCAGTTTCCAGAAAATCTCTCCTTCACATTATCTCAGTTTTTCCTCCACCGAACCCTGGGGTCTCCCCTCCGCCCCTCTTCCCTGCGCCGTGCAGCCGAGCGTAACAAGACAGGATTCAGACACACATGACTACACAAAGCCGCGTTGAAATGAGTTTACTCGCTCCGAGCTCCGATCACAGGCCTTTAATTTCCACGCGACTCCAGTACAATAACGCCCCCTGTTTCTCTCTCAGAGCCGGAAGATCAAGAACAAACTAACCGTGTGCACAAGTCTGTTTACCTAAACCACCTGTCTTGGGGTTAGACATCACAGACGACCACATTAAAACAGCTGCCTTCAACCCCAGAGATAATAACCCTTCCATTAAATCACTCATCAAAACGGAGGGCGGAACAGGTATGAATGGTGTGTTTGATGCATTCTGGGTAAACGGAATTATAGGCTACATTAAGAGGAAGAGGAAACTAGTGAGACAAAACCTAGTGAGCTGCTTACTAAGACTGTATCTTTACTGCACCATCAAAAATGAAAGATAGAGCCACATCATCATATGCATAATTAGAGGAGATAATGCAGTGCGCAAAGAAAACAAAATCATCCAAAATAAAAAAGATTTTTTAACTATATATAATATTTTTTAATGAATAAAAAAATGTAATTTATTTTTATTTAATAAATTAAAATGTGTATATTTTTAAATTAATATGTGTATATTAATTTTTTAAATAAAAATATAAACAATAAAGTCTAATGGAATTAATTAGTCAGGTCTCTAGTGTTGTAAAATAGCAGAATAATTGTGACAAATAAAATAATTTAATATTTGTATTTATAGTAAAAATAATACATTTATAAAAAATAATTAAAATTATTAAAAAATTATCTCTATCATAATAAACTGTAGTCATGTCTAGTGTAGCTACAAAAAGTGGATAAATTAATTTATTTTATATTTCTATTTATAATAAAAAACAATACATTTAGTGCTTATTTTATATACTATAAAAAGTTTTAAATAAAATTATAAATAATAAAATCTCGAAATAATTGTAGTCAAGTCTCTAGTGTATTTATAAAAATGGACTAATGAATTAATTTCAAATTGCTATTCATAAAACAAACAATTTTATAAAACATTAAATAAAATTATAAATAATAAAATAAACTATTGGAATAAAGTGTAGTCTCTATTATATTTATAAAAATAATGAATAAAAATGTATGTACTAATACATTTTCTAATTTCTAATTTTAATAGAAATACAACACTTATGCAAAAGTATATAAAAAATGACTAGATAAAATTCATCCCAATTCTCATACTTTTGCACTATTCAGCATAAATAGTGAGTAGTGTGTTCACAACGAAGATTTCAAACAGAAAAAGTGCACTTTAATTAAGCGCATACCATAATTATGTGCACTTAATTAACCGAAAAAACGAAGTGTGGAATGTTGGACACTTCATGCACTCAACTGTCACAGCTTTAATTAACACTACACGGGTGAGTACATAGTGTATAAGTGCATAGCGTATAGTGCGTCATTTGGGATGCAACTTTCATTTGAATAAATTGCAGTCAAGTCTCCCTCTGTGCAACAAGCATTTGAAATTAGTCACTTACAAGGTTTCATTTAGATTATGATGCTGCCTAAGTAGACCGAAAAGCAGCTAACTAGGTCATGGAAGAGAACTAGAACAGAGCGCCTTGACATGAAAGTTGAGAGGCACACAGATAAAAGGGATTCCCCATGTCTAAATACTACTATCACTCGCCATACAACGCAGCTGCTAGTGTGAACACATCACTCACTCCTGTTGAAAAGGAAGTATTCCTGGCATGGCCTGTAAAACTCTTAAGGATCTGTTTGGAAAACAATGCATAAGTGCAGGATGAGATCTCATGCTTATGATGGTCTGAATCTCTCTATCCCCCAAAACCAATCCAGGAGAGTTAATTAACAACTCTGAGTACAGGAAACGCAACCCAGCGGCAATGACCACATCAAAGCACAATGAAAGTGATCTGTACTTATGAAAATCACGTTCTAGCCTCATTTTTAATTATCAAAGTCAGTGTGTCCCTCGAGTCAAGGAGGAAACTATTTCAATCAATTACTTTCAAGGGAAGAAAAAGCTTGAGTCAAGATTAAACCTGTTTAGTTCTCCACTTGTGCACAACTAAATAACAATCAAACCTTTGTTGACTTGATTGTTGGTTCCCGTATGGAGATTATGGAAACAGAACTGCACTCCGGTCAAAACAAGGTATTAGTTCCTCAAAGCTGCCACTGTTTCAAATACTTCTGCTTATATTCAGAAATACTTGCCCCAGAAACTGATTTTGAGGGGCATTTTTACCGTTAGAAAGATAGAAACACACAATGTACTGATCATTTATGTAAAATACTTCAAGTGAATCAATTAATTGATAAAACGTGAACAATTATGCAGTAAAATATCAATCAAATCTATACAATTATCAGTCACCAATCAAAAACAAAAGTAGCTTATATCATTATGTATAATAATTTATAGCAAGTTCCCATCATGCTAACATGTCTGGCTATTGGGGCATGTTGTCACAGAGGCCCTGTTTCCACCTGGTATTAAGGTGTGTTTTGGTCGATTGGATCACAAGTAGACGAGAGAGACACATTCCCATTTACACCTGGTGTTTTAATCCACCTCTTTTGTCCACTTTCAACCACTTCTGTCCTGATTTCTAGAGGGGAGGGTCTATGGGCGGGTAAATGTTTGAGCTTTTTCTAATCTTTCGCTCAAGCAATTTACATATGAACGCGATCGGAGATGATGGAAAAACACGAATCAGCAGCTTTCGTTTCTAGTCTGACAGCTGCAAGACGTGTTAGAAATCAGGAATGGTGAGAGAACATTGTGCTTGGTACATTTTTCATCTTCAAACCAAACTTGAGTCTTCAGTCGACAAAGTTTAAATCCCGTTTGACAAGGCGCTTCCCGTAATGTTTACGCAATAAGTAGACGGAGAGTAGGCGTCTTTTGTGGCTGTTCGAACACATTTGACCACATGAGCGTTTACACTAAGCAATCTGGTCAAATGCGTTTTCAACTACCTCTGGAAGTGGTCGAAAGTGGATAAATTCAAAACGTTTTAGACCCTGTTTACACCTGTATTTAGCATTGTCCACTTGTGGTCTTATTGATGAAATCGCTTCTTAATACCAGATGTAAACACAGGTTCGACATTGAACCCTAGGGTTCTTGATTCAATTTTAAAGAACGATTTATGCCAAAAAAGTTTCTATATAAGGAGAAATGTCTTTAATAATTGCATAATATTTCATTCAATAATAATAATAATAATAATTGAAATAAAAAAAAAATGAA
Organism: Ctenopharyngodon idella; assembly: GCF_019924925.1. NCBI lineage: Eukaryota > Metazoa > Chordata > Actinopteri > Cypriniformes > Xenocyprididae > Ctenopharyngodon > Ctenopharyngodon idella. The sequence continues at coordinate 32,627,752 of NC_067234.1, read as the reverse complement.
TTAAACAAAATAAACTAAAACTAAATCCATAAAATGATCCCATGATGGGAACCCCTAAAGGTTCTATATATGAAGCGCCTGACAGAACAAAGTTCTATATGGAACTTTTACTTCTAAAAGCCTAGATATACTTCAAACGGAATCGAAGAACGAACTGAAGTTTTGCTTTTATTGTTTTTATCCACTTTTACTTTTTTAACCGCCCGAGATAATGAAACCATCCGCATTCGATTTAGAGGCCGTTCACGTCACGTCTAAAAACGCATGAAAACGCCAGCCGCGGCACTTTCTCCTCTTTTCAAAAGCGCTCGTTTCTAAGCAACCATGAGCCGCATTCTCCATGAAGACGAATAAGTTTCAGCAAAGGATAAATGTATTTCCAGATCTTGCATTAGCTTTACTGCTAGATTATACTACTACTTATGGAGATAAGAAATAAAAAACCCGCCCTGTACAGATATGATCAGCTGTTAGTCCATCTTGGCAGAGCTTTCGATCTCTATTTGAGCGCGTTCGTCCTGCGTCTACATTTAAAATAACGAACTTGAGCGTGCAAAAGACGCGACATGTAAACTGCCCCTAACTAGGTATTGGAAAGTCTCCCCTCGCTCTACGCGTTTCGTACCTGCTCGTTCAGTGTGCGCGAGAACTGTTTACTCCCACTGACAATTCCACATGTGCTGCAAAGACACGCGGTGGATATTTCACAGACAAAGGCCTGGTGCGCACGCGTGTATGTGCGCGTGTGATCATGTTCCTTCCACATTGCATTTATAAGAGCAGTTGGCCACATCCAGAAAAATAAATTGATCTCTATGGGTCCTCTGCTGGATGTATATGGTAATTACACTAAAAATGTATTTCCTACAGATTTGTCTAACCAGCAGATTACAGAATTCTGCCTCTAAAACCTAGATCAATATCCAAAAACAACTCATAATTAATTTTGATCATCAGTGAAGTGTTTTTTTTTTCATAAAAATGTAATATTTCATACACATGCACATGGTGTAGTTGAGAAATGTTGTGGTAAATGGATAAAAAAGTACTTCATATCACCCAAAACACAGCATAATCTGTATCAAAATGAATTTCAATAAATAAAAATATTTTTAAAAGTTACGCATTATTTGATGTTTGTCACATGTAGTAGATCATTTTTGTGCCATGGGTAACAGGAGGATTTTCCACCTGGCTACCACCGCAAGTATATTTCAAACCTGTGGGAAGCACTGAAGTGACATCATTTTGAACAAAATCAGGCCAAAACGAAGTTTGTTTTGTTTTCGTTTTGGGAGTTCAAAATGGCTTGCCAAAGCGAACTCTCAGTAAAAGTTTGCTCCAGCTGCAAAACACCTTCGTACTACCATTGGTCCATGACGATAATGTAATAGGAGGTATGCACTGAGGCTCTGCCTTCTTTCACGCGGAACTCTTATTTGACTCATTTCATCTGTTGAGTCCATCGAGGTAGAACCATTTACGCCAAAAAGGTTCTATATAAGGAGAAATGTCTTAAATAATTGCATAATACTAGCTGTTTCATTCAAAAATTAATCAAAATAAAAAATGAATGAACTAAAACTAAATCCATAAAATGGAATCCCACGATGGGAACCCCTAAAAGGTTCTCTATATGATGTGCGTGACAGAACTCTTTAAAGTTCTATACAGAACTTTTTCTTCTAAGAGTGCAAAAAGTGACTTTCAAAAATAAACCTGTCTAAATAATCCTCTATATGAAATGTCAGACAACAAGAATTGGCTAAAAGGGACTTTTAGCCTCCACATATTAAAAATCTAGTGCATTATGGTCACTTTGGCCCTGTTAATACCTGACCTTGTTTGTGACTCAGACTAGCTTTTAGGTTTTTTTTAATATTCACATGAACTCACTCTCTCCATATGTGTTCTCTAATGGCTCTCTGTATGATGCAAGACTTCCCAGCTGCGTCCACCAGCGCTGACCTCCTGTCCTGCCTGACTGCGGATGGCTGATTCATTTCCATCTGTATACCAGCAGATGAGAGATTCCTCCTGTCTTTCTGCCTTTCCTTTTCTCAGGCCATTCACAGGGGCTCAGAGAATGAATTCAGCCCGTCTAAAGTCCTTCACACCAGGACACGCTCAAAGGGGATTCTCCTTGACTCTGACCGACTCACACATTTGCAATTCATCATCTTCCTCACACGGCTACACAATAGCAGCAGCACAGGAGCTTTGTCATTCTAACGATGCACGCATGGACTATTTACAGCGTCTGACACCCGCAGAAAGGCTGCGTTTGCGTGCTGATGTTCTGTCATTAACTACCAGTTCAATTAGCATTTAAGACCACAGGTGGAAGACAATAACAATCTTTTAAATAATCTTTGTTCTTTCAGGATGTATCTATTTATATGCAACAGTTTTGGGCAACTGGAAAAGCAGCATTATTAAGACATGCAACTTTACTAGTGCTAAAATAAAACTGATTTTGCAAACCACAAAGAGATTCAATTCAAATTCAACGCATACAAATTCATATCCCTAGTCAAACAAATCCAGCTGCAATTTCAGTCATGATCTGGATCCTAATGGGAATTCCAACACAGGATTCCAGCATAACAACAAGTGGATCTTAAGAACACATAGTTCACAATAGGACTATTAGGTTTCCAATAGGATCAAATGTCCTTGTAGAGCATCACAAGAAATTTAAGGAAAATCTTTAAGGGTTTTAAAACTCCTGTAGCTTTCTTTTAACTCAAGTAGAAAGACATTTTTCCAATAAAATGCCAGTTGAGTTCTGATAAAGACTACAGATTATCCAACAGGACTCAACAGACTTTCCAGTTATTCTCAATTACTGGATATGGAATTTTAAAAATATTTTATATTAAATATTTTTTTCCACTTAAAAGTATGGAAGCTTGTTTCCGCCACTAAAAAAAAAATAGAAATAAAGTTATTGCGCCTTTTTATCTTCACAATTCTGACTTCTTTTCTCAGAATCTCGAGATATAAAGTCACAGAATTGCGAAAAATAAAGTTCAGTTATAATGTCAGAATCAGAAGTTATAAACTCACAATTTCGCATTATAAACTCACAATTGCAAGATATAAACTCGCAATTCTGACTTTTTTCTCGCAGTTGTGTTATTACCACGCAATAGTCCAATTCTGAGGAAAAAAAAAGTTGTTGTAAGAGTTGTGCGATATAAAGTCAAAATTGCGTTAAAGTCAGAATTTCATTTTTGTCGCAATTCTAACTTTTTTTCTCAGAATTGCGAGTTTATATCACAATTCTGACTGTATAACTCGCAATTCTGATTTCATAACTTGCAATTGCATGTTATAAAGTCAGAATTGCGAGATAAAGTCGCAATTATACCTTTTTTATTTTTTTATTCAGTGGCGGAAACAAGCTTCCATTAAAAAAACAATTATGTTAAAAAAAATGAAACTACAAATTCATTAAAAAATATCATCAATAGAAACCTTACTAATTAAAAATCCCCGATATTTCCAGGTTGTGGCTCTCTCAGGATTTTTTTTTTAAGAATGGCTGCAAATTATGTCTGAAATTCCAACAGGAATACGTTAACTAGGGATATACCAGCTACACAAAACCCCAAGAAGAACAAACCTAAACTAGAGAAGTCTAAACTTCCATTGGGATACAAACACCAGAAAATGACCAACATACTTTGCACATCAACAAACGTCTATAATACATGTGTTCAGTATATAACAACAAACATTAAACATGTAATGGTTATTAATGTTTTGCCGATGCAAACCCTTGTTTACCATGTCAATACGCTTCTTTGAATGTTCAGATAGAAACACAGAGCAAGTCAAACAGAGACAGACAAAGTCAGACATACAGACAGCGTTGTTCAGATGTGGGAAATCCTTTTCATCTGCTTTCTCTGCCTCTCAACAGACATCGAGACTCTCTGAAGCTGCGAAACTGCTCTAAAAAGCATCAGCACAAACCCAAAGACTGCCGCCACACCTCGACAACCGCACAAACGTCTTACCTTCCCAGGGGGGCGATCCTGTGACCCAATGACACACGTCCTTTCTAAAATTGCATGTTTCCTGCAGCGGCATCCACATTCCGTCTCAAACTCCACAACATACTGACTCCCACGTGAGTGGACGGGAACTGAAACAGCTTGGGATGGGGGGCTGTGTCCGTTCAATGATCCCCCCCTCTTCTCTCACCAATCTTCTCCTCCCCTCTCCCACACTCTCTTTACCTCCTTCCCCTTCCCCCTTTCCTTCTGCCTCGGAATCACTGTGAGATTGGGAGCAGGAATGTGTGTGGTTCTGCTCCTTTTGGTCTGTCTGAACGGCTCTGGTATGAGCCTGCGGAGAGCATCAAATTTACACAAGAATTCAAACCCGCCTCTCACAAACACGGACCCCGCCCACTTCTCACACCTTAACCGCAGAGCTCCGCCTACCCATGGGCAACTTCTGCCAAATAAAGTCTGCAAAAGTCTACAAAATAAAAAGTGCATCCCACCAAAAAAAAAAAAAAAAGAAAAGAAAAAGTGTCTAGGAGGCATTTAATCACTAAATCAAAAGAAAAAAATATTAATTATAATACTGACTTTAGAAGCATAATACATTTTTTTTATTATATTTTTTTAATGACAATTAAACATCATTTTCTCATTACTAACATGTGTCTTGGACATTTTATTTTTGATGATTTTTCTGTAATTTCTGTTATTGTCAATAGATTATTGAAATACAATGATTTTTTAATGATTTTAATCAACATTATTTAATACATTTAATAAAAGCAACACAAATTCTACCATGCACAAATATTTTAAATAATATATAATTTTTGCTTTCACATAAAAATAATGAAAATTATATTTTTATTGCATTATAGTAATGAGAATACAGAGGAAATATGTGCTTAACTGTCATTAAAATAATGTCAAAATGCAATAAATCTATAAATAGATTCCATTTCATCATGCAAAATATAATTTAGTATTTTTTTCTTTTGATTTTGTGGTAAAAATATGACCCAGACATGTTCGGGCCCTAAAAATGTTTTGTAATATTCACCCATCATGACCTTACATTACATCTAGTGTTGGAATCTACAAAAAAACATCTATCACATGCCACAATACCCAGCCGAAGAGGTTAAATCTTAAATATTTGGACAGAACAGCATGCTTATGTCTCTGTGAAGATAGAGGTGTGATTGGTGGGAAGGCAGCAGCGTTGTTGTCATAGCACCAGAGCTGTAGGAGGAGAGAGACACAGACGTCAATGATGACGACCCTAGCCGAATTCATTTTCAACACACACACACACACACACACACACACCTTGTGTAGGTATTCTGGGACGCCAGGCAGTGGCCACAGTGTTTGGGAGAAGAGATGCTGTTCCGTCACTCTGATCATGTGATCTGCGAACTGCTTTGCATACATAGCAGCGCAGACGCCCGGGGCCAGATTGAGACCGGTGCAGAGACTGATATAACCCTGCGACAGAGCGCTGTGGAGGGGGCGAGCGAGCGCCTCAGACAGATGAACTGGACTGTGCGTAGCTCAGAAGTGCAACAGCCTGTCTAGACAATTGTGATTAAACTGTCTAAAATAAGAACCTCAACATTGCGGTTAGTCTGACGGCATATAAAGAGACTAACAACACCAGCCAAGGTTATGACCCCTAATCTGGACAAACTCCACAGCTGGATACTTTCTCCCAAACAAAACATTGAGCGAGAGAAACAGAGAGAAACAGAGAGAGAGCAAGAAGGAGTGAAGAAAGAAATGTGGTCTTTGGCATTCTTACTGTAATGTATGTACTAAATAATATTAAATAAAAAAATAAGAATAAATATTAACAATCATGTAATGATTTAAAAAAAAAAAAAGAATAATGGCATAATATTATTTTTTAATAATAATTAATTAAATAATTTCCATAATAATTAAAATATTAATATTAACAATCCCATAAAATCCCTACTTTAATTTATTTACTAAATAATAATAAATAAAAAAGAATAAATATTAAAAATCATGTAATGATTATTAAAAAATAATAATTAATCATTGCATAATATTATTTTTCCATAATAATTAATTAAATAATTAATTTCCGTAATAATTTAATTTAAAACAAAATGTAAAAATATTAACAATCCCATAAAAATCCTTACTGTAATTTATTTACTAAATAATATTAAATAAAAAATAAGAATAAATATTAATAATCATGTAATTATTATTCAAAAATAAAAATAAATAAAAAATAATGGCATAATATTATTTTTCCAAAATAATTAATTAAAAACAAAAAAAACGTAAAAATCTTAAGAATCCCATAAAAAAAAATAATAAAATTAAAAATCATAATAATTCCATAATTCATATTAAATAAAAAATAAGAATAAATATTAACAATCACGTAATAATTATTAAAATAATAAAATTAATAAAACAATTAATAATGGCATAATACATATGAAAATAAATGTGAAAGTTCCATAATAATTAATTAAAATAAATAAATAAATAAATAAATAAATAAAAATAATGGTATAATTAATATTACATAAAAATAAATGTAAGTTTTAATTCCATAATTTATTTAAAACCATAATAATCCCATAATCATTAATAAAAAAATAAATCATAATAATGCCATCATTCATATTAAATGAAAAATTAATAAAAAAGAATTCACATTAAATAAAAGAAAAAAAAATAATAATAATTTTCAGTAACCTTTACCTTTCAAACAACTTGCAACTTAGACATATGGGTGGAGGGAAACAAAAATGAACCAATAATAATCACAGCACATGATCAAATCAAATCCTGATGGATAAAATCAAGTCCTGCCTTACATTTCCAAATATCCCATTCCACATGATATCGTGTGTAATCTCTTGTCGATGTTTAACATGCAGAAAAGACACATCAGCTTTAACGAGACGAGTCGGTGTTGTTTTTCTGAGGAGAGAGACAGACGTAACATGACGGTCTCCTCAGCGCTGTGAGGAGGAACAGGGAGGGTGTTCGGGTGAACGCAGGGCCGTCTGAGCCCACAGGAATGCCAGACCGGCCGCAGTGTCTGCTCTGCATGATAAAATATCAGCTGCATCGTCTCATATTCTGCATCAAATGCTTCATTATGGGACTCGGTGATCTATTATAAAGGAGTTAAGTATTCATGATGCTTCAGATCCTCAGGCCATTTTAATATGGTAATGTTGGGATATATGTGAAATAGTAATTTTTTAGTATCAGAATTGGAATTGACCTCTGTGACCCCAATTCCATGAGTGACAGACAGAAAGTCCAAATGCTGAAGGAGACATTCTTCTTAATGATTCAGCCGTATCAAAACTGTGAAGTGATTAGCATGCTGGAGCCATAAATAACACAATATTTGACACAATTTATATAACTAAAAACAACATCTACCTGGAACACTGGAATACATTCTGAAATGTGTTTGCAATTCATAACGCAACAAGTACATGTTGCAATCTCAGCGCTGCAAAGGATGCTATAGCAGCTTCCCTATATAGTTTCCCTTTATAGTTAGCTACCTGAATAACAACACCTGTGCTGCGTCCGAAAACTGAAAAATGCTGCCTTTGGAAGATGCATTCCAAGGTAGGAAGGCATCAGACACGTCCAAATTCAATGTTCTTCAATGTTCAATGTACCAAATTCAAAGCTTCACTTCCTGTCTCTTGAGATACCTTCCTTTGATGGATATTTGAAGGTAGCATAGATGCATCCTTCATTGCCATTGATATCCCACAATCCTGTGCATTTCATTCTGTGACAGCTGAGCTAAAAATAAATATGGCGTCTGAAAGTTGTAAATGTAAATTTACATTTTTGACCAACTTTTTCCACTTTTAAAGTCATTTCTAGCGAGAAATTACTATTGTCGTAATTATATATGTGCTTAGTTATCACCAGAGCTCGCTTTATATGGTTGTAAATCTTCACACCATTATGCTGCCTCAGAAGTCTGTCCAAAATTAGTTGCGTGAGGTACCTTTGTGCGCAAGTGCTTCCTGCAAAGTTATTGCTCGATAAAGGCTGATTTATACTTCTACGTCAGACCTACGCCGTAGCCTCTACACCGTATGCTACGTGTTGGTTTTCATTTATACTTCTGCGTCGTTTTCCTTTTTGACCTGAGGGAGGGGTTCTAGCAGACTTGCGGTCCACGTAGAATTGACGCGTTGTTACATTTTTGGAGAGGTGAACGTCAGGTGTTAACTCGTTAACTCCAACATGAAGATGTATGGAGCGGAAACCTGGAGGACGACCAAGATGACCATCAGGAAGGTCCAAACCTTCATTAACAGCTGTCTCAGAAGAATTCTCCAGATCCGATGGCCTGACACCACCAGCAATACCAACCTTTGGGAAAGGACTCCCCAGTTCCCTGCTGAAGAAGAAAGCAGGAAGAGAAGATGGGGCTGGATAGGGCACACTCTTCGTAAACCTCCAACCAACATCAACAGGCAGGCATTGAAGTGGAACCCCCAAGGAAAGCGGAGAAGAGGCCGTCCAAGAAACACCTGGCGACGTGACCTCGAGGCCGACATCACCAAGATGGGTTACACCTGGAACCAACTGGAAAGAACGACCTAAGACGGAGGGCTCTGGAGATCTGTGGTTGGCGGCCCATACCCTGGCAAGGGTGACGGGCATAAGTAAGTACGTAAGTACGTCAGGCTACGCCATTGGCTACTAGGGTTGGGTATCGAGAACCGGTTCCATTTTAGAACCGGTTCCAAATTTCAAAGAACCGGGGATTCGATACGATGCGTGCATTTCGATTCTGTTTATCCATTCCTGACTTTTTTCAGTCATTCTCGCACGGCGAACGGCAGTAAGCATTTTACAGTTGTATTTATCTGCTAGGACCTGCGACAAGGACTTTATCTCATCACGCGCATATGCAGTTCATTACGGCACTGACTTTTGCTTCAACACGGCATTAATCTGAAGGAATGCACCGTGTTTAAGGGGCACCATGTTTAAGGGGCACCATGTTTAAGGGGTCGCGTCTAAAAACACGTGGAAAGTCTTTCTCCTCCTTTCCAAAGCACTTGCACTCCCGTGGCGTCTGTCGTTGCTATGCAACCATGAAACTGCACTCTCCATGATGACGAGGAAGTATCAGCAAAGGATTAATTGATTTCTAGCCCTTGCATTAGCTTTACTACTAGATATATTTTTAAACAGTCACTTGTTGCCACCTAGTGGAGTACTAATGTATTCAATATTACTGACTTTGCATTTTAATCTCTCTTACATTACTGTCTCCAATAGCAACTGCCTGTTATATATTTCATGTTGTTTTTTTTTTGTGTTATATCTAAATAGTTTTGGTTTGTAATTGCTTCTGATCATTCCTTAATGAAAGTGTTATTTATTTCATTATTAGACGAATTGTCACAGTTAACAGTTACAGCCTACTGGTTACAGCCTAAATGTGGCAAGAATAAAAGGTAAAAACATTATTTTTGAAGTATTTGCTCTTTTTTCCTCTCCATAAAAAAATATTGGAATCGGAACCGAGAATAGATGAGAACCGGATTCGATAAGCAGAATCGGAATCGCTAAAATTAAAACGATACCCAACCCTATTGGCTACATGTGCTACACACAGCCTAAGTCATAGGTACGGTGTAGGTTCGACGCAGAAGTATAAATCAGTCTTGTTTGATTGTGCTTAAATATGTAATATAACAAATCAAGTAAAAATGTATTTATGAACGTTTTACACAGAGAAATGTATGTTAATATGAAATGTGAAATGAAATGTTAATAATAATGGTATCACTTTAGTTTAGTCCAATTCTCACTATTAACTAGTTGCTTATTAGTATGCATATTAATAGGATATTGGCTGTTTATTAGTATTTATAAAGCACATATTAACGCCTCATTCTGCATGACCATATTCTACATCCATTAATCCTACCCAAAACCTAAACTTAACAACCTTACTATCTATTAATAAGCAGTAATTAGGAGTATATTGAGGGAAAAGTCATAGTTAATAGTTAGTTAATAGTGAGAATTAAAGTGTAAAGTGTGACCATAATATAGTATGAAATTGAGCAAAACTTCCATCATTACGCTAAGTGCTCTTTCTTATGATTGCTAGACTTTAACAAAACAAACAGATCAGCTAATTCAGAGAATCACCACTAATATCAGCAAACCATGATAAAAAAAGACGAGCAAACACGACGTCTTCCTTCAAACTGAGACGACGCGTGTCGCTTTCAATTACGGTCAGGGACTTTACCCTCCCCGTCTGTCATGTTTGCATTAGTCTTTCTGAAGTCTGCAACAGAGGAATTCAATAAAGCATCCCCGACAGAGACAAAAAAACCTCACTGTTCCCACAGAGAAGCTGTTTTACATCACACCCCATTCTCTAGCATCTACTGTTCAGGAATCCACATGACCCAGGAGAGAGGCTTACGCCGAACGCTTAAGCTAGCAGCCTAACTGGGATTTTCATTTAAAATCATCGACACGCCAGCTGCACGGAAATGCACTCCAAATTTGCTTACAGCTCTTTGGAATCACGCTCAAAGGCAATACATATTCATAACACTGGAAACAATGGCCTGGCTTTGCATAAAGGTACACAGAAACATGATGTGACTTGGGAATCACATTTTTTTGTCTGATTGTAAAACATGACAGAGATGAGAAATGCTGCACCTCTCATGACTGCAAGTGTTTGTTTGGTTTTTATGATTTATATGTCTTGTCTTATCAAGATCAAGTCAGTAATAAGTTCATGGCGCCATTCAATGAAGGCACTTTTTTTAACCAACAGATGAAAATTATGATTCCAAATGCTTAGAAATACTTCATTTGTTGAACAATTGGAGTTATCATTAGCTATGTTTTCATTCAAAGTTGCACATTTAACTTATGAGAAAAATTGGAATATCGCGTAAAACATTTGCGAGTAAAGCAGCGTTTCCATCCCATGTGTTCAAGAGAACAATATTGTCCCTTCCTGGGAAATTGGCGCAAAATATCTGTAATAAAAATGGAAGTTGCTACAGTTGGGGAAGAAACTATGGCTCCTTTTTTCCTCCATCATAAATGACTCATGCTCATGCGGTCATGTTATTTTGAGTTCAGATGCCTGTTTGAAAACTCAACTGTGTGAGACACTTCTGGGAGGTCATTACATCCAATCATTCTGATGACAGACTTTGGCTCAGGCATTTAAGAATGATCAAACCAACAACTGAGATGCTGTGATGCGATTGGTCCGCTGGTTAGTCCAGTAATCCAATCACATCCTCTGTTGAGTCAAAATCACGAGTTTTTTGTTGCGCATCAAAGGATTTATTCGGTAAATGTGTTTCCATCATAGTTTATGCGCATGTATTTTATATCTGATCAAAAATGTATCTGCCTCAATTGAGCTCCTAAGTTTTTTATGCGTGTTTTTAGAGTGTATGCGCATCTTGCCATTTCCATCCAGCATTTTTTTATGTGATATCCCAAAATGTGCATAAAAATAGGTGGATGGAAATATTAATGCCTGTTTAATAATTGGTGTGGAAAGTGCCAAAATGCAATGCTATGAACAATAGCAATAGTTAATTAATGAACACTTTGAGATGTGGCACAGCAGTTAACCATAGTGCATGTGGTCCAGGTTCGAGTCCAGTGACTTTTCCCAAAAATTTCTTATCACTTTCTGCTTTATCTGTCTATTAAATAGTGGTAAAATATAAAACAAAATAAGTAGATGTTAAAAGTACCTATAGTCAATAGTCAACCATAACACAGCCGGGTCCATGAAGGTACTGCAGGTGATCTGTGGAAAATATAAGTAAGCTACTTCAAAATGCATTTCTAAATGTGATGATTTGTTGTATAGCTACCTTTCAAAAGTTGGGGGTTAGAAGGCTTTTTTTTTTCAAAAATGAAATTAATACTTTTATTCAGCAAAAATTCATTAAATCAACCAAAAGTGACAGTAAAAAGACATTTTTAACTCTTTCCCCGCCATTGACGGAATTTTCCAGCTTTCTGTGTTTTCACTGTTATATGGTAGGGGGTGCTATTATGCATCTACTGAAAGAGTAGATAATCTCAGGATCAAAACAAAGGCAAAAAAGGAGCAGAAACAAGCAATAAAAGCATTGCTTATGCACATTTTAGTTCTTTTTAAAAAAAAACTCTTTTTGTTGAAAATGTTGCCTTTTTTATTAAACTTACCCATATTCAAATGTTAATAAAAAAAGAACGCACGAAGCTAGAATAAAACGTTTTTTGTTGTTGTTGTTGTGGCAGAGGCTCTGTTATTTCTTTTGATATAATGCATCTTCAGATACTCATACAACAAAATATTCTGGGTGCCAAGAAATTTTTGTGAAAATGATCAAAAACGCTGGCGAGAAAAGAGTTAACGTTACAAAAGATTTGTTTTCAAATTTCAACCTTCTATTCATCAAAGAATCCTGGAAAAAATTAACATATTTCCATAAAAATATTAACAAGCACAACTGATTTCAATATTGAGAATAGGAAATCAGCATATTTCACCATGTTGCTGCGACACACGATAAAAGGTAGGCCTATCTTTTCATTATTTTTATCCTAACCAGCCGCGATGATCACACACGACAATTCTATTTTAGAAACATTTTCTATTTTTCAACGTCGCAGCTGGATCAACAACATATACAACGTATGACAATGATAATCTCAGGTACTGATTATGTTTTTTATTTAATGTTAAAAGCATCTAATGTGAGTTTGAATATCATTCTGTATGGCCTTTCTAGCAGTAGACAATGGATAATTCACCTCAGATCTTGAAAGTAAATTAAAGGAAACAAGAACGTTTGAACTATTCTTGAAGTCTATTCTATGACAAAAATTGTTTCAGTCACTCAGTATGTATTTTATGTAATTATCCATTTAGTTGCGAGTGCAGCACGCTTGCAGAGAGACTCCGCCCACATGCTCTTCTGATTGGATGTGATTTTTGACGCGTCTCGTAGTCAGGTCACGCCTGGTGTGGACAGAAATTTACTTGTTGCTTGAATCTTATCGCATTGCGTCTGATTAGGACATGGTCGCTGCGTCCAAAGTCACATACTGTCTGAGTAGGTACTGCATTCGAATTTAAAATTACTTTGCAACCGTTAAAAAAGTATGTTCTATATAGTATGAATGTGGGTAACTATGAATGAAATTCGGACGTATTACATCCACCACGTTGTTACTGTCACATGACCTACCAGTGTCAGTTATGTCGCTTTACTGCCATTCATAAATCCTCTCCCATGGCCTCATGGGATAGTAAAATGTCCATCGAATGTGCATTTCAGAATCTCGGCAGAAGTAGTAGGTCATTCAGATACTTTTCGCTCACTGTTTTTTGAATACTATGTATTCGGACATAGTACTACTCCTTTGGTGTACTGTTTTCACGTAGGTAAATATTTGATTTTGGACGTAGAATGATTTGTGAAGGATCATGTGACAGTGAAGACTGGAGTAAATGACATCACAGGAATAAAATGTATTTTAAAATATATTCAAACAGAAAACAGCAATTCTAAATTTTAATAATATTTCACAATATTTCTGTTTTTACTGTATTTTTGATCAAATAAATACAGTCTTGGTGAGTATAAGAGACTTTTAAAACAAGAATTTTTACATTAGGTGGTCCCAGGATTGGCAGAGAGTCTGAAAAGGTTGAAAGGATGACTCGGATGTTCCAGAAACCCTGGATTGAACCTGTAGGATTCTTATGTTAGGAAGCAACAGCTGCTGAAGATGTACCTTCAATATACGAGATTCTGGTTCAAATCCCAATTAAATACCAGGCATGTAATACCAGGATCTAGTCTTCACTCTTTCCCTCTCTAGTACATGAGCATGGAGTAGAGGACGCTTACCGGGCGTACCTCAGTTCAATTAGGGATTAAGAAGAAAAAGAAATATTTATTACAGTCCTGCTAGGCTCGATCTGAAACAACAAAGAGTCAGCCTCAGTAATGCCGACCAGATGAAAGGGACTGGCCGGAGCATACTGGAGATCATTAGTGAAGATCCCCAGCAGACTTCATCTCATCTCCTTCTTCTCCTTCTCTCCAATATACATCAAAGGAGTCTGTCGCTATGAATGCAAACCAGCCAGAACATGTCAAGTAAACGCTCAGGCAAACTGGTTACGATGATATGTTGGCACAATCATGATTGCACACATTTGATTATCTCCAGGGCGGGGGGCGTTCCTGCGGGTCACGTGGCTTTGGGCTGCATGACTGCACGCTGATTACTGCACAGTGTGGTGGGACAAAGGTGAAGTTGTTCTGGTGAAGTGGTTTTGAGGTCTTGCATGCTGTTTTTGTGTCAGTTGACCCAATAATTAAAATTCTGTCATGCTAAACCTGGATGTTTTTCCTGGCCTTTTTGAACCTTCAACTGTCACTATCAACTATCTCCAAATTTCATGACTATTTCTCCAAATATTTTGAAAATTAAAATTACAGCAGGGTGAGAACATAATCATTTTTGGGTGAATTATCCTTGAATATAGTATTATAAAGTAAATGAGCATCTTTGTTTTGCAAGGAAAAGGGAAAATCAAACTGTCCCACTAAAGCAATGATGCATTTCCATATTCGTGCCAAATGCTTATGTGCCGACTGACAATCTTCGCGCTTAATAAAAATAAACTGAGGGACAGTCAATGTCCTTCCGCTCAGGCCATCCAGAAAACACATGCACAACAATAGCTGATTTAGCTAAATCACTCATTCCCTTAAAAGAACAATTGGCAATGTGCTGATTGTAGAGGAAAAATCTGTGCAATGTATATAATAATGATAAAACTATGTGAAAGCATCAGGGTCATTCTCAGGAAAGTACCATTTGTGTTCTTTATGTGTGTCCCTGTGGCTTACTAAAATATAGATATATCACTGAACACATTTAACTCTGTTTGATGTGTAAAGTATTTTTAAAATAAAAACATGGATCTTATTCATTTTAATTGTTAATATGAAAACAAAAATTTATTCTTTCACTGCCTGTGAATTTTTTATTTTTTGTGCATTTGCTGAAAAAAATAAAATAAACAAGTAATAATAATTAAACAATTTAATAAACTTATTAAATTAATTAAATTAATAAGTTTGGTGTTGGTAAGAAAACGTTTTATAAAGGTTTTGAATCATCAAGTTTGTTCACCAAGGCTGCATTTATTTGATAAAAAATACAATAAAAACAGTAATATTGTGAAATATTTTTACAATTTAAAATCATCGTTTTCTATTGCTGCTTAAGAAGCATTACTATTATAATTATATAATTATTATTATCAACGTTAAAAACAGTTGTGCTGCTATATATTTTTGTTGAAACTAGGGATGTCAATTTACACAAATTCCCATGATCGATCATCATTTAAATTAACGATCAGTTAATCGATTAATAGCTAGCTTGAAAACTGCAATATGCATGCACTGCAGTGGCTTATAGCCAACAGCATGACAGGGTGTGCAAATTCGGCTCAAAATGTCATGTTCCTCAGCAAATGAATAAGAAGGGTTTTTAACTTAAATAAAGGGCTAGTAGGATTATAAAATAAGTCGATGTGATTGATCATTTATTAAATTACTTATTTAATAAGCAAGTATAACAACTAATACAATGTGTCACCAACGCCACCATAGATGCGAGCTTGTCAGAATGTGTACTCCTGTTGTGAAAGCGCTCTTCCTGGAACAACGCGCTGAAAAAAGGTAACTAATCCCAATGAATTCACAACGATTTATTAAAATAGTGTTCTCATTAATGTTATGTAATATGACAGTTCCAATCATAGTTATTGTCAGTCGTGCATTGCTGTTTGAGCTGCACGCTGAATGAACACTGGTAAACTGGAGCACCATGCCAGCGCATTATTTAACTCAAAGAAACGCATCCTATATGAGATTAATCAGCTACAAAATAAACATAATATTGCAAATTATATCTGCACAAAATTACTTGAAGTGAACTTGAACAAGTTACGTGCTAGTCATGCGTGACTGATGCTGTGGACGCGCTCTTCCTGGAGCAACGTGATGAAACAACTTAACAGCAACTAAACCCAAATAATTCACAATGTTTAATTACAATATTGTTCTCTTTATAATGTTATGTAATATGACAGTCCTAATCATAGTCATTATTAGTTGTGCATTGCTGTTTGAGCTGTGTTGAAGCTGATCACCGGCACGCTTTACTACAGCGTTAATTCTTAACCAAATGCATCCTATATGAGATAAATCAGATATAGATAGGCCTACACAAAATAAACACAATATTACAACTTACATTCACCCAAAACAAAAGGCTGCGAATACACACGCAAACTTGATGAAGCTGTAAAATAGTCCCCAAACATAACTCCAGCACGCTCGCTTCATTTTTCCTTGTTTCTGCTTTACATGATTCGCAGTTGAGCAGCACGAACGCGCATGAACCTGCTCAATCGACGATCGATAAGTTTTATTGATTAAATGTATTATCGACAATTAATCGTTTTAAATTAACAGTGTTTATTTAAACTTATTAAACGTATTGTTGTATTTTGTTTATGTATCTTTTTTTCTTTTTATTCTAAACTGTTTTAATATTCTCTACTTTTATTGCTATTTCTATTTTTATAGTATTCTCTTAACTGTTTTAATGCATTTTATATAAATCTTTTAATTCTTATGTAGGCCTATTTGTTCCTTTTTATGTAAAGCACTTTGAATTGCCATTGTGTATGAAATGTGCTATATAAATAAACTTGCCTTGCCTACACAGAAAAATCAACTCTGCTCGGAGTACATATGGTCCCTCTCTAAACACTGTTAAAGTAACACTGAAGCAGAGTTAGAGTTAATGAGATAATTAAGCGATTAATTAAGTGATGAATGAGCATTAGTGATGAACAATTGCAGTTAACAAGCAGAATCAATGAAGAAAAGATAATGCTCCTCTGCTGAGATCTTGAGAGAAATAAATATCTTTTATCTTCAGTTGATTTCATCTAAGACTGTGGCTGAAGTCAGTTGTAGTTCTTGTGTTTCTCTTTTCTTCAGTGATTCTGCTTGTTAACAGCAGGTGTTCATCACTAACACTCAATCATCACTTAATTCATTGCTTAATTATCTCATTAACTTTAACACTATTTAGAGAGGGACCACATGTACTCCGAGCAGAGTTGATTTAACTCTGGTGATTTTGCTGTGTATTTGAATTTCTTTAGAATAAAAGTATAATTTCTTAAAAAAAAAAAAAACTGACTGACCCAAAACATTTTAACTCTCCAGGCAAAACAATTCCAGTTATAGCCAGTTCACATCAACAACAATGAGAGTTTCATTTCAATGGGTGCATCTGCGATCTGAAACACAATCACATCAAGCAGACAATAACATGTGCTGGTGTATTTACTCATGTATCAGATCTCAGATAAGGCTGGATATGCTAAACACGGCTCGTACGAACAACTACACCGTGACATTTCTCCTCAGCAGCTGTCCTCCGTCATGCTAAAGTTACGAGGATCATTTATCTCCTGCATAATTAACAGCATTGATGGATGGCCCTGGTTTACAAGTTTACTCTGAACGTCTGGGCTAACAGACCCACTTTCAGTTTTCCCACAATCCTCTGCAGGTTCATCAGCCGTAGTGGCATTATAATGGAGGCAGGGGATGCTGAGTCATTCCCGGTGTCAGAGCCATGAGCTGGAGTCGCCCCTCCAGACAATTCATCCTTCATATTTATCAGGACTAGAACCCATCCATGTGAATCCGAGGTGTGCGTGTCTTTTATCGGCCACGCTGGCTCAGCAGCCGTCCTCTCCTTCCCAGCATCCATTACTGGCAAAAATAAAGATGCATGGTCAATTATGCAAAGCCAACGTCACATCTGTCCTCTCCTGGACTTGAGTGCATGGAGATGAATGTTTTAAAACATAAATCAAACTGATTTAAAACAGATCAGAACCAATCATAGGTGCAAGTGCAGAGAAACCAGCCAATCAGGAGGAGTTTCACATTCACTCTAAAGCTGCTGTATATGGAACATTACACAGTCAGTGAAATATGAGCGCAGGTGTATTGTGATACATATTTCACGTGTTGTGTTGCTGCACAGCCAGAAACACAATGAGCAAAAGCATCTAAGTGGGTCATCTTAAGCCCCAAGTATCTAGGACAAGCCGACGAGCCATGAGGACTGGTGAGAGTCCAACTCCACACGGTTCATAATGTCCAGGATAACAGCTCACTAACCAGATAAACAGACTTACAACTCTAAGAAGAAGAAGAAGAAGGTGAAGTGGAGGTGTTTTGAGTAGTGATGGACCAATATATCAGCCAATATTTGCCTATGTTTTTGTAAGGGTGCTCCGATCGATCGGCCGCAGATGATTATCGGCCAGTAATCTTTTTATATAGTTTGATCGGTGGTCTCTATAAAGGCCAACAGAAGCTCTTCTCATTCAATCAGATGACACAAAACTCGTGAGACAATTTTTCTATGCGCAGCTAAACTTGCTTCACTAAATTCACCGGTCTGGGGTGTATTTGAAGCCTTCTATTTATCATGTAGTATTATTTATTTCAGTGATCATATCAGCCAATACTGTTTCCAGTTATCAGAGATAGGCCCAAAAAATCCTGATCGGAGCATCCTTAATTTTTTGATTATTGCAAAAGAACTGCATTTATTGTATTAATGTGTTAAATACAATATAAATACATTAAATATATTACATACATTATATATCTATAGGCCTAATAACTAAAAATATTTAAATAAATATGTATATATATTAATAATATTTATAATATGAATTAACATTTCAGTACAATATAAATATATTACATATTTAATATGACATTTTTTAAGATGCAGTAACCCAAAATATTTGAAAAATATATTAATATATTAATGAATTATAATATTAAATATATTAAATACAATATAATTACATTAAATATATTACATACATCATATATTTTTTCAAGAATTAATAACTAATATATTTATATATTCAGTACAATATAAATATATTACATATTTAATTACATTTTTAAGATTTAGTAAATCAAAATATTTGAAAAAAATATACTTATACTTAAATATATTCAATATAATAAATATATTAAACATATTGCATATATTATACATCTTATATTATTTTAAGATTTAATATCTCAAAATACATGTATATAATTACTAATATAATTAAAATACATGTATATAATTAATAATAATAATTACATATTTATAACTTAATTGCTATGAACTACTTGAAGGAAATTAATTAAAAATAGTGACTACTTATCACAGCACTTAAAATAATTTAATCTTGATTTTTTTTTTTTTTTTATTTAAAACATGAAGAGTCACATCAGACTATATATAAATATTAGTTACTGAAAAGCTCTTATTAAGCACTTATCTTAAGTGATCAACAATATTTGCAAAGACATTTCTGCACTTGTTTATGTAGTTTTGCTGCTGAACAAAGGAAGGACACACAGATTGTAAATAAGTGTGGAGACAGACAGCCTTGAGATAATTAAATAACAATCTTTCAGGGCTGGGTTTTGTGCACTGCATGACATGCCCAAAACAAATCATCTGAGACACGGCCATATGTCCAATCATGGGAAACCCAACACATCTCAAACACAAATAATCTGATTACATAGCATACATTTAGTTAAAACAACCCAACATTATCTAATAAGCAAATAAGTTGCTGCAAAGCACAGACATTATTATGAACCCATTGTGTATGAGAAGGAAGAAGTAATCTGTTGTTCTCCACAGAAGATTCAAATAACACTCACAAGACAATTCTGGCCATAAGCCCGTGATTAAGGCAATAGAGATGAGTTACGCACAAAGAGCCATTTAAAGCAACAAAAACATTCTTAAGCAGTTTGTTTATCTCACTCAAGTGGGCATGTTGTCTGGACTCCCTCCATGCAAAGCTGCAAGTATATCAAATTCATTTAAGCCTGGACTCAAGCCAGTGTTTAACCTCAGAAATTATCGCTTCATTTCCTGAGCAAACACAACTGCACTACTGCACAAATGAGTCACCGGCAACAATGATTGATGAAGATCAAGTTAAATGCACAAATACAAAGTTCTGTCATGAAACCCTAGATGGCGCAGGCTCATAAGTCTTTAACCCAATCTGCTTGCAATCACATCATTCTCTATAGGGCACAGCTGATTGGTTCCCATTGTATTGGTAGCCAATGAGCTTGCTGCCCAACATTCAAATTCTTGCCTATTGTTTGCTGTAGCAGTTTGCGGCATGCTTTCAGAAACCCTCCACCTTCCCCAGCTCCACCTGTATAGACCTGCTTCAGGGGTGATTCATGTATGCTTGTACAACAGCAGCATGTCATGCATGTTCATAGTAGCATGTTGTATGTATTGGCAGTGTAAAGGTCACGTGTGAAGTACCGAGCCAGTGTTTACTAAGCGAATGTGTCAAACGGCCTTTACAAAAAAAGGTAAAACAACGATGTCGGACGATTTTGAAGTTGGAGGAGAAAATGAGATGGAGGTTTTCAACCTACCGCAGTACGTCCGCCTATGTCACACGTGACCTTTCCAACATGATTACGTAATGCGTGGCGCATCACAGTGCTGGTGCAAGATGAGCATTTGTGGTTAAAGGGTATATAATTTATTTATTTTTTTTCAGAAAATGGCCGATCATTTAGCTAGATAAGACCCTTATTCCTCATCTGGGATCGTGTAGAGCCCTTTGAAGCTGCACTGAAACTGACATTTCGACCTTCAACCTGTTTGAAACTGTTGAAGTCCAATATGGAGAAAAATCCTGGAACGTTTTCCTCAAAAACCACAATGAAGAAAGAAAGACATAAACATCTTGGATGACATGGGGCTGAGTAAATTATCAGGAAATTTTAATTCTGAAGTCAACTAATCCTTTAAGTGGCGTTTGCCCGTGCAAAACTTGCCACCACCAAGCTATAGTGTTGCTATGCAGTTACTAGCATGTTTTTGCTATGGGGTTGCTAGGGTGGTAACTTAATGATCAAAGTCAAAAGAGTGCCCTTTCATGTCTTTGAGATTTTCTGGTCTCCAGAAATTCAATAATGCAAATTTACTGGATTCTTTTGCTGTTTTATTCTCTGCCAGAAAAAAGAAAAAAGAAAAAAAAAAAATCGCACATCTGATCATTTAATTAAGTAATAGCCATAATCCATAATTTTAAGCAATAATAATAATTATTCTATCCTTGGCAAACATCACAAACCAAAAGAACTTACTATCCATATAGAGATTAAATATTCAAGACTTTTAAAAAAAATCAACAATACTCTTAATTCAGAACATAAATAGTTCAAAGACAAAGGCATGATTAAACTCTGAATAATTCACGTTACACCCACAGAATTGTTCTGCTGACATGGAGTCAATGAAGAACGTTTGCGGTCGGTGAATCCCGCTGCCCTTATTATAAACAAACACAAAATGAACTGTCTCAGCAAAAACAGTGCTCCATTTATTCTGGGCCATTTCTGGAGTGAATGAACAATTCTGTGGACGTGGGTATGATATGAATAATTCACGTCAAGAAGATTTAAAATATGCATATTTGGAGCCCTTACACTTGGCATGTTTTCATCACGGCACAAAACAAACGTCAAGATCTGTACAAACACCCCTGATATTAAAACACAAATCACACAACAGGCCCACACAAACATTGTATGCAGATGAAGAAGATCCACAATGGCTGGAACACGACAACGGTGGCAGACATATGCCTATATGTAAAAGATTGTAAACTCCAAATTACCTCATAAAGCACAGGTCAGAAAATGTAAAGGCCATTTAGCATTCAAAATAAAATATGCATGAGTCTTGAGCTAATACTAAATGAGTACTGATTAGACAGCGGATTGTTTAGCATATGGCTGATTGGTGCATATCAATGCATTCCAACGCTTTTCATCTCTCATTCTCAATCTTCACAGAACACCAGAGATCATATCTGCTGTCTGATAAAGATTTCCTCTGGAACAGAGCCTGTTTAACTCAGGATTGAACCTGAGAGAGAGAGAAAGAGATAAAGATAGAGAGAGAGAGAGAGAGAGAGAGAGAGAGAGAGAGAGAGATCCAGTGTTCTCTTTCTACCCTAGAGACACATCAAGCTACAATTGAAAGATCTTTAACTAAACAGCCTGTTCTCCACCGACCTCATGTACCCACTCTGGGGTTTCATGTCCTGCTTGGGACTTTGTCTCCATTTTAATGACGCATATTTTTTACAGTCTTTGCTACAATGCTTGCGGGAAACGCAACCCTGCTTGATATATTGGTTATTCACTAGATTTTGGAGCTGACACAAAAGATCTTAGTGCCATATTTAGTTTTTGACAGGAATGAAAATGAGGCTGTAAGTGTTAACAACATACCGATTTGTTCAGCTGATGAAACATTTTTCCAAAAGTTTTTCAGCAGACAAAAACTCCATAAAACAGTTCTGAAGGTTGGGAGTTTTGGACGTGATGTGATCTAGGACATTTATACTGCAATATTCATTTGCTTAAAATTCAATATGGCGTCTACCCTGATTAAAGGTGTAGTAAGAGATTTCTGAGAAACACTGTTGAAAGTGGATCGGACCGAGCAGCACAACACAATTGTAGCCAATCAGCAGTATGGGGCATGTCCACTCGTGATGGGGAGGAGAGAGTAAGCCAATCAGCAGTGGGGGTGTGTCCACTCATGATGAGGGAGGAGAGAGAGCCAATCAGCAGTAGGGGGCATGTCCATTCGTGATGGGGGAGGAGAGTAAATCAGCAATAGGGGGCATGTCCACTCGTGATAGGGGAGGAGAGAGTGAGCCAATCAGCAGTAGGGGGCATGTCCATTCGTGATGGGGGAGGAGAGAGAGTAAATCAGCAATAGGGGGCATGTCCACTCGTGATAGGGGAGGAGAGAGTGAGCCAATCAGCAGTAGGGGGCATGTCCACTCGTGATGGGGGAAGAGAGAGAATGGGGGGAGTGTCCACTCATGATGGGGGAAGATAGAGAGTGGGGGGCGTGTCCACTCATGATGGGGGAAGAGAGACAGTGACACAATGAGCAGTCGGGGGCGTGTCAACTCATGATAGGAGAGGAGAGAAAGTGAGCCAATCAGCAGTAGGGGACATGTCCACTCATGATGGGGAGGACAGAGAGTGAGCCAATCAGCAGTAGGGGGTGTGTCTACTCGTGATGGGGAGAAGAGAGAGTTAGCAAGAGGGAGATTTGAATACTGCAGAAAGAGAGATGGCTGAGAGACATTACAAAATGTCAGAGGAATATCACTGGAAAACCAAGGGTTATGTTTAGGAAAGCGCTTTAGGATCAGAGTTAATATTAGAAAAGCTTTCCAGAGCTGGAGAGACCGAAGCGGGAAGGCCTGAAAACAGACGCAGAGGTTGCGTTGTTTCTGCTCCATATGTGAGTAACATTGGTTTTGCTGTTTCACAGAATCAAGATATGCTGTTGTTGTTAGCTATAGTAACAGGACAGTTTTTTAAGTGGCATTGCTTGTCTGAAACTGCTGCCGACTTTTATAATCTTGTGTACTGTATGTTCATTTTTTGTTCTTCCTTGTCATTCATTCATCATCTTTGCTTTGTTTTTCGTGAAGCATTATTTTGCTTCGCTTCAGCTATGATAAAGAGACATCCATTCTTGCATTGCGTGTTTGTGCATTTTGGGGGTGGAGCAATGAAGGGAGGGGTGTGTTTCTCAGAAATCATTTACTGCACCTTTAAGAGCTTTGGGAATTATCACTTCTCAAGCAAGCGAGAACATTATTGGCCCATGCCGGCAATCTCAAAATGCCCAAATATTGTCTGATTTCATTAACCTGCATGGCCATATCAATATATTACCAGTAGTTAAGGCAAGCATTATGATAAGATAAAACAAAGCTGCCATAGTCTTCCAATGAAGGAGGAACATGAGTCATATTTAGAGACCAGAATAGACTTGGGCTGGAGTTTTTTGACCTAAGCAAGCAAGCAACTTGCTGACTTGGCTTTTTGACTTGGCAGTAAGCAACCACCTAGCAACTACCCAGAACACCTTAGCACAACAAATAGCTTTGCCCTTACAACCACCTACAACACACTAACATCATGTTATTGACGCCTGAAATGTCATTACAGATGGTATCTCTAGTTTAATTTTATGCATTGTTTATGCATTTAATCAATTAACAGAAATGCACCAAAAACATAAATGTTTAATGAGGAACGATCTAGTGCATGTCACCATGTGGCACATATTCTGAGCATCAATGCACCAGATGCTAGACAGCAGGGGTCAGACCTTCACACACACCAAGAGAAGCCAATCTCTCCACATTTATTCTAGAGGAAAACCTCCAATGACACAAGCAATGATGGATTGTCACGGCCGTGTTTTAAAATCGGCAGTACAGTGAGCTCTGGGCTGTAAGGACAGGGTCACAGGGGAGCTTGTGCCCTTGGCATTGACTGAGCATCCTGCAGATGAATTCATAACACACGCACGGACGCGCTCAAACATCTGATGCATCTCTAACGCATCTGTTTGACTGACTGTTGGAAATAAAACACATAACCCATAATTACTAGCAAAACTAAAACTAACAGCATCCAAGACGTTCCTATACTGTTACCATATGGTTCTGGTTTGGTTATTTTTGGGAAACTATTCCTTTTACATTTGTATAAATTAACATTCCCAGAATGTTGCAAGAAGGTTTTTGTGTGACAACCTAATAAGAACTTATACAGAACTTTCTGTAAAGATTATTTTAGGCTTTATTTTTCAGAACCAAAAATAAATGTTGTTGGAACACTGAATGAAGGTTTTCTTTGGCACCCTAATAAAAACGTAAAAAGAACGTTCAGTAAAGGTTACTTTAAGGTTTATTTGACTTAAAACCATAAACTAATATTCCCAGAACATACTCCATATAGTGAAAACTTCTTAAGCAATTTGTACAGGATTCCTATTGGAATTTCTATCATATTTTGGATCCATAATGGAGAAATTACAAATCCTCAAATAATCAAATAAGATGTTACTGGATAAAGTGTTTAAAAGTTTAAAATTCTTAATTTGTTATGTTCCACAAGGACATCTGAGAAACTATGTGTCCTAAAATAAATACTTATTTTAATATGTTGGAAATTCCCATTAGGGTCCTTTAGGATGCTTTCAAATTATGACTGAATGTCCGTTAGAAACTGCTGACCAGGGCGGGAACAAAAAACGGTTAGCTGAGAACCACAGGACGATCGGAGAACCGGGACATTTGTTACGGACATTCACGCAGTCTAGATAAACACAATTACTGCGAGTCAATTAACATTTCGCGCCCAGCACGTGCGGTCTCTAGTGATGCCGCAGTCACGCGCATCAGCATTTGTGTCGCCTCAACGCAATTCCACACAAAATACTGCCATTCATTTGCAAATCTGTATTATTACGTGTACATACCTGTCATAATTCCGTATGGTGTTCTGCGTGTGGGGTGACTGGCGGTGATGTGAGACATCATGGCATCCAGCGCGTCTCTCCTGTCAGACTCGGCGCTCTGAGCGCGGACACGCGCTTCTAGTGTTTAGCTCGCGGCTGAAGGGAGGAGCGCGCGCGCTGTGCCCGTGGAACACCAGAGCTTACCTTTGCGCGCGCGCACACACTTGTTGGTATGCTAGTGTGTGATGTTGTGTTTTTTCCCATTTATTATAATAATAAAAAAAAAAAAAAAAAAAAAAAATATATATATATATATATATATATTATAATTATTACTAGAACAAATAATAATTCTTACTCAATAGATGTGCATTTTTAATTGTTATTTAAGTATTTAATTATGAAATAAAATAACGAAATATTAATTTAATAGTATATTATTATTATTATTATTATTATTAATGTATAAATATATAAGACGTTATTAATATATTATTACTAAATAAAATATTTAAAAAAAAAAACATTTTATTGGCATTTAAAATAGTTAAAATCTTTATCAGCACTAAAGCGAAATAATTATTCATAACACAAGATTAACCATATCTATATAAAACAGAGAAATATTTAATATATGTCATGTTTTGTTTACTCATGGTTCGTGCTGAAATCTTCTAGAATGATTCAACTGTAACTGTACTACAGTTCGTTTCACAATTACCTGCCTTTACTCTTAATGTTTCAGGTTAATTAACTAACGTTAATTCAACACTACCAAACTGACAGGGGTCATTGAGTCTTGATAAATGGCGCCCTCTACTGAGATCACTGCAGAACTGCATGTAAAGTCTTTGAAAAAAAAAAAAAAAGAAAGAAAGAAAAAAACAAAACAAAACAAACAAGTCAGTTTATGTAGCCACACAACATTTACTCGTGTTCGTTTTAGCATGTTAATATAAACCTTTAAGACAGAAAAAGAAACCAAGAATGATTGGTAAAAAAATAGCTTCGTAAAATTAAACCGCCAAAGATGATGCTCTACCGTTGACGAGTGCAACCTACAGCTCTAATGATTACACAACACAGTGGTTACACTATTCTTCCTCGCTGAAAGGCTACAGAAGCATTAAACTAAATATTTCCTCCAAATATACACAACGGAAGTTGAGCTGAACATATTCCAGAGATGGTTTCTTCATGGTACAACAATCGTAAAGTGTGCAAACTGGACTATTTACATTAAACATTTTACACTAGACCTCTAATGTTAGTTTATGGTAGTGAGTGTAACTTCTGAAATATTACAGACCTCTTCTATTTTACATGGAGCGAGAAAGTGCAAACGGGAATTTCATAATATGTGATCCATGGTTCTGTCTCGCCTATTCAAAACGAATATTACAACATGTAGAAAGGTGAGCACCATCACTGGTATTCGGAGACGTGAACTTTAGAAACTGTGTCCGTTAATTTCATGTGTTCTCCGTATTCCCGTTCCCCAGTCAACAGGACGCAGAGTCCTGTTTTCCACAGTCCAGTCGGAGCTGAAGCTATTGGCCAATAAAAACACTCAACTCAGTTCCCAAAGCGACTTCGTCCACGAGGGCCGCCCCTGCCCCACCCACCCCGATGAAACGGTGGCTCATTTCCAAATCTGTCCGGGCCCCTTTCGGGTGCTTGATCCCGCCAGTGCGGTTCCTCTCCCCTATGACCCATGGGGGGCCTGTGAGGGGTGAAATCGTGTCTTGGAGGGCCATCGTGTCTTGGAGGGCCATTGTGTCTTGGAGGGCCCATCATGGGCATCCGAAATCGGCCCGCAGGAGGTTCACCATACATTGGGTTGGGGCCCCTGGGGGGCATCATTTGATGGGGCATATTTGGAGGGGGATGAATGGGATGAGGCCCATTACTGGGGAAAGGAGGCATGAATGGTGGGCGGAGCCCCACAGGGGGGTGTGGTGGTAGGGGTCCCGGCCTGGGCCCCAGAATCCCCGTGAGATGTGGCGGACTGAGCGCTTGAGCTCCTGTCGGGTCCATGTGACTCTTGGGAAGCTCAGGAGTGTCTTCTGAAGGTTCTTTGGTTGGGCTTTCTGATATTACAAAAGAAAAAAAACACTAGCTTTAGCATATTAATGATCTCAAACATCATTTACACATCTATCAATCTTCCAGTCCAGTTATGTGATTTATTACAGGATATTCATCACTTAATTTTATGGAACATCACTTTATTTTGTTCATCTGGAATTGACTGGATGGTGAAAAGCTGTTTCATATCAGAATATGATTGTGTAATTACATTTTGAAAGAATTTAAAAACCATAATAGTTCCTTTGGAGTAACATGCACTGATGAATCATTTTGAGTCATTAATCATTTACAATACGTCCAGGAACATGTATTAAGAAAGTAAATAAATATTTTGATTTCATGTATATGTATATTGAGTCGCACTTGATCAGCTGTACCTGTGATGGATGGAGGAGGACCTGCAGGGTTCATAGAGGCCACTGGGATGACAGGAGGGAATCCTGTATGTAACAATTCATGATAAGGTGAATTTGTGTTATTATTTCATGCTTGATCTATCTATCAATCTGTGTCTGTCTGTTTTGTACCTGCAGGCATCTGTGGTGGGTTGAATCCCAGATGAGGGAAAGGCGGAGGGGAGGCTCCTGTGATCATGGCTGGAGGTGGTAAACTCATGTTAGGAAGGGGTCCTGGGATGACATTCATTGTGGAAACAGGCTGAACTGAGGGGCTCTGTAAAGCAGAGAGGAAATGGGTGAGGAAGCGCTGTGTGAAAGGACATTTCCAACATTAAAGATTGAGAAATCCTAAAGATCTGTTCATAAGGACATGACATGAGTAGGCAAAGAGTGTTTTGTGTTCTTTATTGCAAACGAAACACAAATAAACACAAACCAGACATGACCTTTACACCTAAACGTTTTGAAATCAAAAGTGAGGATCAATCCGGGAAGAAGTAGCAAATAATAATGTCATAGATGGATGGTAAATCAACTACAGGGTAAAACTATGAATACTACATGTTGAAGGGTGAATTTTCATTTGAAATACTAATTTAAATGTAATTTCCTGCCATCTGGAGTCATACATTCAAAATTAAAGATCTTACATGCACAGGTACTGTACAACATTCAGTTCCCATAAGAAACAATGAAGAGGTTTCTTCTTTCATTACTTTTTTTGAAATACCAGCACGATCCATCACCTGATCCTGGCATCATATACAGTCTGACAATGTCAGCCCCAAAAGAAAGAATAGATGAAAATATTATGGAAGTTGGTATAAAATCCTGTGGAGGTCATCCTTTTTACAAGGTGATTTATTTTCACTAAAGTCACCTCAGTGCAGGATAGTGGGTGATTCTACAACTACAAAAGCATTTACTCTATAGCATTATCACAAATCTAGTCCCACAAAGCCAAACTTTTTACTATCAGCATAAGGTCTGGTCTACTTTGCCACTTGTTCTGGGTCACCCACTTAAGGCTGTGATACACTACATGATTTTTGCCCAGCTATACAAGTCTGGACAAGTCGACAATACTGGCGAAAGTCAGAGCCGGTCTACAGATTTGTGTTGACCGATTTCACAGAAATGATGGACACAGACTCTGTTGTTTAGCTTCAGACTCTGACAGCATTCAGTCAGAAGAGATCAAATATGTTTGATATTTTGAGCGCATTTTAGAACACAGTTTCCATTTGTTATGCCTCTCCTGACAATGAGGAGTTTCTGCTTGAGGAACAACTCGAGAAATCTGTTTGTGTGATTCTCAGTCAGCAAGTGTATGATGCCTAACTTTTTAAAAATTGTTCTGATTTAAAAGTTGTGTTGTGTGTTCCAGCCTTTCAGGCTTCAAAGCACCTGACTGGTTTTTATGTGCAGATTTTTTGTTGTCGTTTTTTTTTTTTTTTTTTGCAAGGGGCATCTGAAATATCATAATAAGAGACTACCAGTACAAAAAAAAACTATTATTATTAAATATAAAGTATTAAAATAAAAAGTATTAACTGCACAGTGACCAAAAACATTGGAGAAATGATCTGAATGTATGCATTAATGCAATAAATTAAATATACGGAGCCCATAAAGGGACATGGTATAGAAAAAAAATATGAGCTGGGAGGAAAAATTATTTGGCAATGCTTTTGCATTCTCTCGCAAATGTTTTGCGTTCCCTTGGGAAACTTTGCATTCACTCACAAAATGTTTGCGTTCACTCAGAAACGAGCGAACGCAAAACATTTGCGAGCGAACGCAAAAGCACTGACTTATTATTTCTCCTCCCATCTCATATTTTTTCCACCACCATGTCCCTGCAGGGGCTCCATATAAATACAGCTACATCACAGACTAAGATAGATAAAGTGTATAGTTCTGCTTATGAATGGCTAGTAAGCATGCTACTTTGTGTGTCAAATGAAAACTTTTTTTGAAAACTCTTTGCTGAAGAACTAAATCACTGGATTCTCCATTGTGTAAGTTGCAAACATGATTTTGTTCTCAGGTGATCTGTTAAAATACTAAAAAACCAAAGGACTTTTCATACTACACTTAACCCCAGGTTATCGTCGTTCTAACCCTTGCTTTTAACCCCGGTTAAAGGAATGTTTCATACTTGTAATTCAGAAGCACTGCTTTTTACCCGGGGTTATGAAAGACCTGCTCTGGAGCTGGATTAGTGATATTTTTCACTGTTAACCCTGCATTATGGTGCCAAACTTGTACAGTGTGAAACAACGTGGTGTTAGATTGTTATGACTAGAGGCACAGCAACCAACAACCAATCAAGTGCCTCATATTCACATGCTTTGGATAGTCGCAGAAACACAAAGTATTATTAAAAAACGAGGGGGAAAATGGCTACAGAAAACACGTGAATCGGAGTGAAGATGATTCATTCTTACCTTTATAGTCCAAAAAGTCCATTCAGTATAAACTTGATATTACAGTCGGCAATGTATAATATGAGTATGCGCAACAGGTTGAGTGTGGAGAAACAGCATGAGAAGAATGACCCAGGGTTCACTACTTCAAGTGTTAAAAGCCCTGAAGTTGCATAAGCCAGCTAATGAGATTAGAGCTGCTGTTTTCTTGTTAGCGTGCAACAAGTTCCATGAATTAAATGGTGATATAGGAACCACCAGGGTGTTTTGCTACTTTTGCTAATTTGACACACAAAGTAGGGGCAGTTGTGGCCTAATGGTTAGAGAGTCGGACTCTCTTATTACCCGAAGGTCGTGGGTTCGAGTCTCAGTACCGGCAGGAAATGTGGGGGAGTGAATGAACAGTGCTCTCTTCCACTCTCATTACCCACAACTGAAGTGCCCTTGAGCAAGACACCTAACCACCAACGCTCCCCGGGTGCTGCAGCAAAAATGGCTGCCCAGTGCTCTGGGTGTGTGTTTGTGTGTGTGTGCACTTGGATGGGTGAAATGCAGAGCACAAATTCAGAGTATGGGACACCATACTTGGCCACATGTCATGTCTTTTTTTTTTGGTCATCTTTTAATCACCTTAACCACTACCTTTTATGCCTAGTATTGTTTTTCCTCATTAATACAACAATTGAGAGTTGCAATTCTTCCCTATACTGCACAGACAGAACAGAAGTAAGCAGAAACTGTTGACTGTGGTCAGAATTTCCCTCCATTCACATGTAGTAAGCACTGAGACACCTATTCCTTGAACTTCACAAAGTTTGACAAATCTAGCAACAATTTTTCCTCAGAAATTGCTCTGCAACAGCCTGCGAACTCAAGACTCGACGATCCAATGGCAATACCTCTGTAAATATTTTGTGTTTTACATTGATAGAAGGAACTTTTTAGATTTTGCTCCAGTAATACTGATATATTAGCTTTTCAGCACTTATCTTTAGATTTCAATATTGCATTGAAGTTTGGACCCAGACACACACACACACAGATGATACCAGATATCCGCTGACCCTATAGAGGCTCTCCATTAGCACAATCCTGACAAACACCTCTGTGCACAAACACTTATAATGAGCATGCAGAATGACAGCAGACTGATGACATCTAGTGGCACATTCACAAGCTAAAGAATAATATATACTGTGGCTTGTATTGGACCAAAAAAAAAAAAAAAAACCTCAATACAAGTAGTTTTGAGTTTGGTGCATTGAACCATAAGACTCCAATATGCAACAGTGGTCTCATTTCTGCAACGAGACATGCTCAAACTGAGACAGAAGTGCTGAGTCTGACATCTAAGTGTTAATCCTGTATAGATGAACCTGTAAATGAATGAATGATTC
Source organism: Ctenopharyngodon idella (assembly GCF_019924925.1). NCBI lineage: Eukaryota > Metazoa > Chordata > Actinopteri > Cypriniformes > Xenocyprididae > Ctenopharyngodon > Ctenopharyngodon idella. The sequence continues at coordinate 32,595,857 of NC_067234.1, read as the reverse complement.
TGTGTCTCCAGTGAACCTATATGTGGCTAAAGAATCCCATTACTGCAGAGAAAACGCACAGCTGCATTCAGCAATCTATATGATCACCTGATTCATATACAGTTTTACTAGGAAGTTTCTAGCCATGTAACAGATTCTAGTTTCTAGCTAACAATACTTAATAGACCTTCCTTTTGGGAGTTTCATTATGTCATTATGTTTAGTTTTTTATATGTTCTTACTTTAGACTTATTTTCCATGCAGTTAAACAAACAGATTACATTAAAATGGTAAAATATGGTAACATTTTTTTCAGCAAGATTCAATTTGTGAATACGAGTTAATTCATTAACTCATTTATTAATCTAGGTTAAGGTTCATTTATATAAAAATACTACTACATTGTTAATTCATGTCCATTCATAATATATTAGCTAATGTAAATTTATACAACTTGAAAATAGTTAAATATATAGTATGTGTAGAAATGCACATAAACAATGCTGAATAAATAATGTCCAAGTACTGTTTATGGTAAGATCATAATACCTAATGCAATAACTAATGAATTGAGCTTAATTGTGAAGTGTAACAATTTATATATATATATATATATATATATATATAAAGTTATACATTGTAACCACAAGTATTTAGACATTTAAATTGTCTGAAAACCAAGCAAGCAGAATGTGGCACAATACTTTTTTTCGAATTTAAAACACAACAAAATTCCTTTTGGGCTTTGACTCTTTAAAATATAAAAAGATATTTTGTTATCAAAAGGCTGGAATGGAATGGAATACACTTTTGTACAGATTTTTGCCATGATTTACAGCCTGAACGAATCAACACTATTGTCGAAAGTCAGAGCCAGTCTGCAAATATTAGGCAGTCAGAGCTGACATTTCACAGAAAATCATGTAGTGTATTGATGGACACAGACTCTTGATTTTTAGCTTCAAATTTTGATTCCATCCAGATTGAGGTGATCAACCATGTTTGATATTTTGAGCTGATTTTAGAACACACTGTTTTCACTTCACTCTTAAAAATAAGTGTTCCAAAAGGGGTTTTTTCTCAGCAATGCCATAGAAGAACCATTTTTGGTTCTCCAAAGAACCTTTCAGTGAACAGTTCTTAAAGGGTTAGTTCACCCAAAAATTAAAATAATGTAATTTATTACTCACTGATCACATGAACTGTTTTAAATATGTTTTTAGTACCTTTATGGATCTTGAGAGAGGAAATGTCATTGCTGGCTATGCAGGCCTCTCTGCGCCATCAGATTAAATCAAATATCTTAATTTGTGTTCCGAAGATGAATGAAGGCTTTATGGGTGTAGAACGACATGAGGGCGGGTAATAAATGACATTATTTTCATTTTTGGGTGAACCCTTTAAAAGAACCTTTTCTACTACGAAGAACTATTTGTGGAATGGAACGGTTCCATGAATGTTAAAGATTCTTCATGGAACCATTGATGCCAATAAAGAACCTTTATTTTAAGAGTGTTGTCATGCATCTCCTAGCAATGAGGCATGTTTCTGCATTAGTTTGTTGTGTTTGGAAGAAGTCTGGTATTCGTTTAGTCTATGATGTTCATTTTTAATCTGTAACCATTTACAGGGTGGTCAAGAGTATGATGTCTAGTGTTTTAAAATCTGTTCAGATTTTAAAAGTTGTGTAGCGTATACCAGCATTAACAATGACATTCAGACATTTGTGTGGCTTAAAGGTGCAGTAAGTGATTTCTGAGAAACACTATTGAAAGTGGATCGGACCGAGCAGCACAACACACTTGTAGCCAATCAGCATTATCTTTTTATTTTTCGCGAAACATTATTTTGCTTCGCTTCAGCTATGATAGAGAGACATCCACTCTTGCATTGTGTGTTTGTGCAAGAGTTTGTGCATGCGTCCACTCATGATGGGGGAGAGTGAGCCAATCAGCAGTAGGGGGCGTGTCCACTCATGATGGGGAAGGAGAGTGAGCCAATCAGCAGAAGGGGGCGTGTCCACTCATGATGGAGGAGGAGAGAGAGAGTGAGCAGGAGGGAGATTTGAAAAAAGACTGTAGAAAGAGAGATGGCTGAGAGACATTATAAAAGAAAAGCTCAGAGGAATGTCACTGGAAAAAGAAGGGTTATGATCAGGCAAGAGCTTTAAGACCCGCTTAAAAATTAGAAAAGCTTTCCAGCGCTGGAGAGGACGAAGCGGGAAGGCCTCAAAACAGACGGTGAGGTTGAGTTGTTTCTGTTCCATATGTGAACAACAACAAACAGCTTAACAAAGATATGCTGTTGTTGTAATTTTAGCTCCAGTAAACAGAAGAGTTTAAGTGTCATTGTTTGTCTGGAGCTGCCGCCAACTAACAACCAACTCTTTGTTGTATATACTCTTGTGTCCTGTATGTTCATTTTTTGTTCTTCTTTGTTATTTGTTCATCCATCATCTTTTTATTTTTCATGAAACATTATTTTGCTTCACTTCAGCTATGATAGAGAGACATCCACTCTTGCATTGTGTGTTTGTGCATTTTGGAGGCGGAGCACAGGGAGGGGTTCTTAGAAATCACTTACTGCACCTTTAAGTATCCAAATACTTTTTGATGCAATTGTTTTAAAGAAAGTCGACTGCTGCTCCACTTGGGGAACACTGAATAACAAAAGAAAAAAAAAAAAAAAAAAATTGTATGTTTGGCATCCATGTCCCTGCTCACTTATCAGACAGGACAAAAGTTTTATACACACTACTAAAGTTAAAAAAAAAAAAAAAAAAAAAAAAAAAAAAGCATTATTTTACAGGACTTTAAGACCGATACAGGTTATAGTAATTCATGCACAAGACCCTGTCAGTGTTTCTCAGGAGAGTCATCCTTCACAGCACTTACAGTACCGCACAGACAGCGTTCCTGATGCTGGCTTGAGATCTCAGTAACTCTCCAGGTCCTGGATCAGACCTTCTTGAGACTGAACCTTCAACCTTTGAGTCAGTAGACTGGATCATGAACCACCAGGCTGTGTTTACGTCCACGGTACTAAAAAATAAAATGTCCTGATTGCACTGTACAATAGCCAGCAATTTAGAATTTTGGAAATTTATGTCTAAGTTGCTTTTGAGTGAACTTTAATTGTTTCAATTAGCCCTTGCTAAGGTATTGGTGAATAGGAGAAATTAATAACTAATTTATTAAACTAATATGCCTTTAAAAGACAAATGGTGGACCTTTGTCGTATAGCGTTTTCAGCTTATTGTATGCATACCTCATATTTTATATAAACAATGATATTAGTTTTAAATAGTAAATAAATAATATTTAATAAGCAGAAGTTATGCAAAAATTCAAGGAATTTGGCAATGTGGTCTAAAAAGAACAGCACACATCTATAGTCGATGTGCTAAAACGACAGAAGCAAAAAGCTGTCAAATAAAGGTATGATGCTGGAACTGAGAAAAAAGCAATTACTTCAATTTTAAGATATTCTTCTACAAGACTCATGCATAGCAGCGCAGTATGTGAACAGGTGATGTTCTCTTAAAGTGGCCCTATTATGCTTTTTGAATATTACCTTTCATGCAGTGTGTAATATAGCTGCTTGTGAATGTAAAAGGTCTGCAAAGTTTCAAAGATCAAAGTGCACAACCAATAAAGTTGTTTCCTACAAGAAAGAATCGATTCTGAACTGCTGAAAGGAGTAATTCCAGTTTCACTTCCTGTTACATGCCTATGCAAGAAAGTCACAAATTTATGCCAGCCTATGGTCTTCATTGGCATCCTGTGAATGTTTACTTTGACCCTCAAACACTAGTTGTAGCTGAGACTGAAAAAGTTTGGTTTGTGTTGACAACATGTCAAGAAGATGCTGTTTTCTGCACTGTGAATCCACTTTGATGCACTTCAAAAGGATGAGACTCAAGCTGGAACTGATACGGTAAAACCGACACCATTGTTACTGTTCATATCACTGAGCATCAAGTGCTGAGGAAGATCAGATATGAAAATAGCTGTTTCATTTCTGACGCGCACTGTAAGTGGTCAACCAATGACAACAGACTGGGTCATCTGACCAATTAGAGCAGAGTAGGCTCTCAGAAAGCAGGGGTTTAGAGAAACGAACCGTTTTCACTCTTTGAGAAATGAGATGATGTGCAATGTATATTATGAGAAAATTAAAGGGTTAATTCACCCAAAAATGAAAATTCTGTCATTAATTACTCTCGTGTCGTTCCACATCCGTAAGACCTTCGTTCATCTTCAGAACACAAATTAAGATATTTTTGATGAAATGCAAGAGCGCTCTGACTCGTCCATAGACAGCAATATAATCAACACTTCTATAACTACACTACAAGGTCCAGAAAGGTAGTAAAGACATTGTTAAAATAGTCAACGTGACTGCAGTGGTTCAACCTTAATTTTATGAAGCGACAAGAATACTTCTTGTGCACAAAAAAAAAAAAAAAAAAAAAGACTTAATTCAACAATTTTTTCCTCTTCCCTGTCAGTCTGTTACGCAGCTGGCGCAGTGAACGTTGAAAGTGGTGGTTACATTGCTGTCTATGGACAAGTCATAACTCTCAGATTTCATCAAAAATATCTTAATTTGTGTTCTGAAGATGAACGAAGGCCTTACAGGTGTGGAACGACATGAAGGTGAGTAATTAATGACAGAATTTTTATTTTTGGGTGAACTAACCCTTTAACGTGTTTTTTTGACATTTGATGGATGTAAACCTATTGTAGGAGACCTCCAAAACAAAATTAGGAACCTTTAAAATAGCATAATAAGTGCACTTTAAGTCACTCACTGGTGTGAAAGCAGTGAAATGTCTTGACTAAAAGTCTGTGAACCTGATTTTCTGTAGGCTGGTTTAAAAAATGGGCTGAGTTAGGGTGTGTTCACACTTGTAGTTTTTTGATTCGCTTGGTTCGTTTGGTCCAGACCCCCAAAAAATTAGTGCCAGTCCACTTAGCATTCACATCAACATTTTTAACACCGAACCTAATGACGTATATATCCTTTTATGATGTATATTTCGGGACGGAACTTACCGAACATCCAAAATAATACTGTGTGCTGGGCTAAATGCACTCATTGCATGTGCTTAGCCCCCATAAAATACCACATGATGGTATTTTGTACAGCTGAGATAATGTGAAGAGCTTAAAAAAAATGTGTAAAGGAGTCAAAACAGTGGCAGGAATTCCTTCGTCACACACACAATGAAGATCTGCTGCGAGAAGACGAGGTTCTGTAGCCTGTACTGAACTGTGTTGGGCAACATCGTGACTAAAAACAGGTATGCTTGAGCATTCTTTCCTATGTAGGGTCGCATCTTGTGACATCATGTCCTGTTTTTGGTTTGTTTACATATCTTTGGTTTGTGCTGCATTCATATTTCATTCTAACTGCACCAGAGTTCGTTTTCAGTGGTCTCCATCTTTTCAGCGGTCTCGGTCCACTTGGGTCCCACCAGGGTTCGGATGGCACCTTCACTTATTCAAATGAAGCGTACTAACAGAGCAATCGCACCAGGGTTCGGTTTAATAGAACCAAACCTGACAAGTGTGAACACACCTTCAGACTCATGAACACTGGATTCAGCACCGAGCTGAGCAAGGTATCAATGTGCATTAAGTAAAAAAAAAAAAAAAAATTCTATTAATCTGCTAAAACATAAGTCCCTGGTTTCACAGACAAGGCTTAAGCCTAGTCCCAGACTTAAACACATGTTTGAGCTGTTTTAACTGAAAGCAACTTGCACTGACAATATATAAGTGCCATTGTTTTGTCTTAAGATGCACACCAGTAATGTTTTTCTAAGGCACATTTATAAAAGCTACTTAAATGTCCTAACTGAACAAAGACATAATCCTGGCTTAATCTAAACCCTTTCTGTGAAACCAGGCCAAGAAATAAGAGAGAAATATTCAAATTTTTACGAGCGTTTTTTAAACGAATATGTCTTATGACTGCAAAAAAAAATAAATAAAAAAAATAATGTAATTTTAACTGCAAATATTGTAAAAATGCTACAGGGGGAAATAACCTGTTAACAGGTTAACAGCAAGTTGCCTGTGGAAAAACTGTAAAAGATCTAACTGAAAATTTCATGTAATTTTACAGTAAAATACTGAAAAGTTTTTAGAATTAAAAAAAAAGTCAACTTACAGACCTTATGTAGCCCTGCGCTCGTTGTGTTCTGTCTTCCGGTTTGTATTTCCACAGCATGAAGGTAAGATCTTACGGATTTATGAATTAAATGCTCATTTTAAAATCTTCCCGGTCTACTGACATTTGTTATGACATCTCCTTTAAACATTACAATGCTCATGATAACTTCCTTTAATTCTACAATGAGTAAATCCATATCACCAAATATACAGAGCTACCGCAAAAACGGAAGCTCAAACGCAAAATTCTAAAGATGGCTGTGCGCTTGTTTTTGTGGTGCATAAGGTTTATAATTTACAGTGAAAACTGTAAACTGACATTCCCAGAACGTCATTCCCATTCCCAGTGTGAAACTTCACATTTGAAGGTATTTTGTTTAAATAATTATTATTGTTTCTTAGTAGTTTTTGTCGGTTATGTACATTTGGGTTTTTTGTTACTACTGTTGTCTAATGAATGTTTATTGAGTCATGTGCGTTACAATTATGGTGTTTTGTGTTTGTGAGAATGACTCTGTGCACCTTCTGTATACGCTTCAGCTTGTGGAAAAGATATTTGATGAACTTCGATTATTTTACTACCTGCATTATTATGATGGTTGTCAGTATGCGTTAAAGGTACAAAACAGATTTTAATAGCAGTGTGCCTTGTTGGATTTTTTTGTTACTTGTTCTGTAAATATGTTTACATTTTTACTGTATTGTTTTTTTTATAGAATTAATTCTGGCAACCACAGCTGCCAAGTTTTTTTGTTGTTGTTAAAACAGGATTTTTTTTTTTTTTTGCAGTGATCAAATGGTTGACTACAGGACCATATGCTAACATTGAGCTCTGTCCTCAATAGGGATCACTGACAGTGTAACATCAAACAGGAAAACAGCCCTTCAACATGTGGAGACATCAGGGCAGATGAACTGATGTTTTTAACAGTCATTTAGCAAATATGAGGAACTAATGAACCATAGCAGGAGTGATAAAGATTGTCAATGCTGTTTCTTCCAGAGCAGAAAAAAGATATTTACATTTGAAATGGCAAGTTTTAGATTAAAATATTTAACAGTGGACTTCAGCTATTAAAAGTGACTTTAATCATACAAAAAAATACAGTAAACAGACTAAATTAAATGAGTGTTTGTTCTTTTAATCTGTGTCATGCTGCTGATTACCACAGAGGCATTTTGACTCATCCCTCAGTTTACAAAAACAAGGAAAAACCATGTTTACAGTAAAACACATGTACCCTGATGTTGTCCTGTCCCACAGATTTCCATTTAGAGCGTAACTGTAAACAATTTTTTTTGTTTCCATAAAGTGAGAGGACAAGTAAAACAGATGATGTAAGTGACACGTGGTAATCAACACAAATTCAGATTATAAATAATCTGGGTGAGTTACGTTTGGTTAGATTTTATTTATTTATTTATTTTTATCTAATGCAATGAAATTTTTAAGTGGTACTAAAGTGTCTAAATCCTTTTTTGGGCCACTGTAAAAAAAAAATATATATATTATATATATATATATATATGCATAGATAAAATCAGAACAGAATGAATCTGCTGTCAAATTAGATGTGATAAGGGCATAAAAAAAAAAGTTTATTAGTATTAAATATTTAAATCACATGCCTTGATTTAAAAAAAAAATCAAATTCTGACCTCTTTAAGTGTATATAGTGAAAATTAAAAAATAAACATGCATAAATTGCATAAGAACAGAATGAATCTGCAGTCAAATTACATAAATGTGTTAAGAAATTAAAAAAAAAAGTTAGTATTAAACATTTAATTGGATGCATTTTAAGAAATGTTGCTTTGCATGCCTTACCTATGGTAAAATTAGTGTACTGACTTCTTTATTGAACCCAAACTATATAACTATAAGTATATTTGCAGGATGCATACTGCGCAAATTTTCTATATGAAGATAATACCTGCTAAATGAAGTCAGCATGCACTATACAACCAAACCAGCTGCACGGACAACTGTATTACGTATCACGTCAACTGTGAACCACCATCTCTTTCTTGAATCCTAATTTTATTAGGCTACCAAAGACAAGATATTTTAACATAATATAACATGTGAGGTTTATATTGCTTGCTTCACATACTTAAAAAAAAAAGGCAAAAATGTAGGCAGTACAAATATGTTGCCCAGTATGCAGTTCTGCTAGAATCCTATTCCGAACATCGTCTAGACTTACATCATGCTTCTAAGTCGACACTTGCTGATTTTGAATTTGTCAGATAATCAAAGTTAAGACTACATTTTTTAATAGCTTGGCGCAAAAGATGTTTTCTGTCATTTTACAGAAATCACACTCTAAAAAATGCTGGGTTGTTTCAACCCATGTTTGGGTCAAATATACAAACCCTACCGTTGGTTTGCATGTCAAAATAATCAGCACAAAATCATATTTTGTGTAGGGAGTATGAAAAGCGCAACAAAATGGCCATTAAGCGTGGCCTAAAATCAGCGGTTGAACCAAAGTAAAAGACAATTTCACCTTACCAAATCTCTGGTTCCTTCGAGGAAAGAGAGCAGACGGTCCAGAATATCCTGGTTGCTCGACCAAAATTATTCCAGCCGATTCCGATCAATCACCATTTGGTGATGCTGTATCATGAAAGACTCTGTCCACAGGTACAAGGCCATCACTGCAGTAGATCAGCAGAAATAAGGCCTCATCTCTCCGATCTACATTTGTTATTGCTGCTGTCATGACAACGAGGTGTACGCATTTCATACACAGATTTGAATCGGACTGGCTGAACAATGAAAACGTTATTTAAAACTCTGCAATGCATGGATTGCACTGCAATGTTCAAAAGTGAAAAAATCCAACCATTTCGCTAAACTGAATTAGAGCAACTGTGAAACTTCATTCAACCTGGCATGAAGCCATTACCTTTCCGTGTGTATGTGGCTGAGTGAAGTTCAGGGCCCTGGAATCAGCTACCAACTACTGTACTGGAATCAATGACCTTTTACCTTCCCAGCACTGGAGTTCTTCATAGAACCGCAAAGCAGAAGGAGATCCAAAATCCAGCACCTCCACTGAGAGTCCACTGGAGAATATTGATGATTTCATTCCATTCAAACACAGAACTCTCAAAACCTATTCACCGACGCGTAATTTCATATGCACCGTCATTAGTTTGAACAGAGCTCTTCTGGACTGTTTGATGAATATGAACATTAGATTATGTGAAGAATTTTTGATATGTTTGCCTTATTTAACAACTGATTCAAATCACCAAAAGCTCCATGAACTGATGTTAGATAAGACAGACATACAAACTGTGAGCTGCTGTTGGACTAGAAATAAGAGCCACCGGTTAATACGATTGTTTAACGAAGCTTGAACAAAGGTTTATTTTTACTAACCAAGCTGTTTTTAAACTATAGCTTAACATCTGTAGAAAATGTGCATTTAATATCATCTGCTTAACTTCTTAGAAAACCACACACCAGACTGAGGTTCCCAGTGAAAAACCATTGGGTAACTTTACCACTGTTGGGCAGCAGCATTCCTACAAGTATCAAAGCTATTAGTTAAACTGTTTCTCAGTAGCATGGTAGTAGTGTACCAATCTGAGATTATGTAACTTTTCAATACTGAAGGCCTCTTGACAATTAAAGGGTTAGTTCACCAAAAAAAAAGATAATTATCCCATGATTTACTCACCCTCAAGCCATCCTAGGTGTATATGACTTTCTTCTTTCAGCCAAACACAATCGGAGTTATATTTAAAAAATATCCTGGCTCTTCCCAGCTTTATAATGGGAGTGAACAGTAACCGCGATTATGAAGCCCAAAAAAGCACCTCCATCCATCATTAAAAAGTAATCCATATGGCTCCAGGGGGTTAATAAAGGCCTTCTGAAGCAAAGCGATGGGTTTGTGTAAGAAAAATATCTATATTTATAACTTTATAGACTAGAATCACTTAACCCTTTAAGTCACGACACTACAGGCAAAACCATTGTTTTTTTCTTTAACTATTTTGCTTTCATAATGTCTTCTTTCAGACTAGTGGAAAGAAAACATCCAAACTAAACATTTAAGTGTTTATTTATTAGTGTCTGTAGATTTTAATTACAATACACATCTTTAAAGGCCGCTTCCTCAAAATTAGTTTTTCCCTCCTGCACCAAGCCAGAAATCTCCACTTCAGCAGCACATACTTTACAGTTTTTTTCCTATCTCTATTCTGAAGATTTTACAGTCCCAGAATGTCATTGGCCTGATTAACAGAACATTGTATTCACTGTAGACATGATAGCCCTATTATGTCATATGAACTTATTTCTTCTCTGTAACTCCAAATGTCATGGCAAGATTTGGATTTTGAATTCAAGTTTATAAGTTTTCAAAAGAAATCCATTGACTTCATGTTGAGTTTATTCTTGTTTAGTTGAGTCTAATCAGGACTAGCAAAATCAATTTGTGAACTAATAATTCTTGTAGGTCCGTTCAATGAATCAGTCAAACCAGTCAGTATCAGTTAGGTTGTGAATCACTGAATCTGTCAATCAACTCGCTCACTCACTGACTGACTGAACTGGTCAGAGTGATTCAGGGGTTAAAAGGATAGCTCACCCAAAAAAGAAAATTGTCATCATTTACTCACCCTCAAGTTGTTCCAAACCTGTATGAATTTCTTTGTTCTGCTGTACACAAAGAAAGATATTTGGAAGAATGTTTGTAACCAATCAGATCTCGCCCCCCATTGACTACCAAAGTAGGAAAATAAATACTATGGCAGTCAACGGGGGGGGCGAGATCTGTTTGGTTACAAACATTCTTCCAAATATCTTCCTATGTGTACAGCAGAACAAAGACTTTTATACAGGTTTGGAACAACTTGAGGGTGAGTAAATGATGACAATTTTCATTTTTGGGTGAACTATCCCTTTAACATTTCAGAGAACTGGATGGTGCGCAAAAATAACTCCAAACCTACAAATGCATTCAAATATTTGCCAATAACGAAGTCCATTAGGTTCAACAAGGTGTACAAGCTTTTAATGTTACTCGCTACAGGTTACGTTTTAAATTTGTACCTTTTTCAGAGTTGTTTTTCCCTGTACGTATTCCATTTTCTTAATTTCCCGAAGACTCTCATGCGGACAAGTAATGATGTTTAAGTTGTACTTTTTTGGAGATGTTTTGTGTGTCCGAATACACCCACTAAAACAAATAATAGCTTTTAATATTTCACACATCACTAACAAAATCTCCTGAAATAGCTTCAGTGCAGCACATAGTTTAGTCATGTAGCTTGTAGTGAAGTTCGATACATTTTTCTAATGATGAAAATATTTAAAATGATACTATAAGACACTACTAGTAGGTTTCCACCTATACAATGTTTACAATTACTAATTCAAACATCTTTTTCTACAATAGAAATAGAAAGGTATATTATATCATATTAAGACGACTGCCTATGATTGATTCTCCTTGTGTTCCCTGAACCCACCTGTTGTCCTCTTTTGGTTTTCCCAGCAATTGTTCTTCTGCCTTCTGTCTAAATCCACCAGTGATGCACCAAAAGTCTGGTTTCCCTTTAAAGTGATTCCTAAACCCCTGGTTCCTGGCCACCTCTGAGCTTCAGTGTGTTATGGAGTGCAAGCATGTGAGGTGCCAGTGAACATCATTTGTAGATACAGCATAGAACAGTAAACTATTTTAATAGTTTCTATTGGTCTTCAGCCACCTTAACAGAAAACACCCCATGTACCGAATTGTGCTGTGCATCATGTATGTTCTTTACAAAGAAATGCTATAAAATTCCATCTAATGCAGAAGTTCATTTATTTATAAGGCACTTCTGATAGAGCCCCACTTTGTGTGTGTTCCATTTTATATAGCAACTAAACAATGGAAATGAAAACATGCAGAAAATATTTATGCTAACTGTACAAGAATGATAATCGTTTGATGTTGGTAAGCTATCTGGATGAATTACTGTAATACTTAATGTCAAGAAATGATGTCAAGGTCACAAGAAATAAGTCATGACTGAGAAAAGACAAAAATTAATAATGCATAGTCTCTTTGTGCTGTGCTACTGTATTGCTCGCTGACGCCGTCCTTTTCTCACAAATATTTGGGGTCAAATCAGAAGTCGGAAAATTATATTTACTAAAAAAGGAGTGAGTTTTTGAACGAGTATCATCTTCTGGTGCATCTTTAAGCAGCAATCCAAGTAACAAATCATTTGTAATCCACAGAGTATGAAGTAGGTACACGTATTCGTACTGAAAGTTACCGTACCGCTACACCCCAAACGGTTTGGTACATATGTGTGTCGAAAGAATACAGTGTTGTTTTAATTACTGCAAGTGCAGAATTTCTCTGTGTGCCGAACAGAATTTCAAACTCCCCCTAGGACGGGTCAGTATTGTTTATATCGATATACTTTGAAACACATCTGAAAGATAAAGGACACAGTGTGAGCTGCTGCCGGATAAGTGCATAATCCAAGTTGTCTTACATAAGATGTGCTTTATATTACATGCTTCAAACTAAATCAAACCTGTGTGGCTTTCCCTACTGTCCAGATGCATTTGAGACGTGTTTTCCTCAACTTTCATCTTACGGTTGTATACTTACCTGTAAATGTTACAAATTCACGCAAGTATTTCCATTTCACGTAAAGGATTATTTTGACAGCGAGCGAGTCTAACTTTATCTTCGCAGACGAGTGCCACATGCATGTCAAATAGACTGCAGATTTGAAACACATTTCGCACGCAAAAAGCAAAGCACTTCAAATCTCTTCCCCCAATTACAACCGCACCATAAATGACAGCGTATGTTGCTGTCGGTTCCAGCAATATTGACAAACTTTTCTTTTTTTTTTAAGAACAGACATGGTTTGTTCAGTAAACCACTGTTTAATAAAAAACAACCAAAAAAAAAAAAAAAAAAAAAAAACCAACATGGTTTGTTTTTACCCCATGCTGTACTGAAAACATACAAAACCGTGACTGACTGGCATGTACCGAACCATTATTTTTGTGTACTGTTACACTCCTAGTAGAGCTGCACGACTGTGGATAAATTGAGAATCACCATTTTTTTGCTTAAATAGAGATCGCTATTTTCCCATGATTCTGAACAGACAACATATAACACTATAACACGCAATTTAACTAGAGGTTCTGACAAAACGGTTAATTACTGCAGTCTTTTTAAAAAAATGTTTAGTTCATTTGAATTAATTTTTATATAAAAAAAATTGTTTAAATCATGGAGCCCTGCACATGACATGCAAGAGGAAAAAAAAAAAAAGTAAATTGTGCGCATGATTTACTAATTCGTTCCATCGATTTATAAATCGTGTGCATAATTTAGCAAATCAAGTGAATGAATTAGTAAATCGTGCACATGATTTATAAATCGAGGGAACGAATTAGTAAATCGTGTGCATGATTTAGCCTACTATTTTTTCCTGCATGTCATGTGCGGGGCTCCTTATTAAATGAATGATTCAAGGACAAATAATTTTTTTTTTGAACAGTCACTTGTCGCCACCTACTGGTGTAACGATGTAATTGATACAATCTTTATTTGAAGTGTCAAGTTTCTTTAAAAAAAATGATTTCCTTTATGTTGATAGAAATACGCTACCGTAGACATCAGTGTTTATATTTAAAGTATAATCTTTTATCCCAATACTTCTGTGATCATTTGAATGATTGTAACACAAATAATGATACTGTGTGGTAAAGCAGTTTGTAACAACTATATGTAACAACTGCAAACGCAGATTTGTATCGATGTAATCTTCCTTTCCAAAGGTTTAATAGAAATAGCCAAATCGTTATTTAGGAATAAGATCTGTGGGAGCTTGAATCAAGATCGCGATCTCGTAACGATTAATCGTGCAGCTCTAACTCCTAGTATGAAGTAGGGCTGCCCCCGCCTAAAGATCTTCCTAGTTGACTGTTAGTCATTCATTTAAGTCATTAGTCGATTTAAAATGTAAATTAAGCATGTGTATAAAGCTTGCCACACCAACATCGGCAATGAACTTCTCTGAGATCAGAAAGCAAACAAAATTGATAACCTATAATAATAACAACAACAGCCTTCACTTAATTTAATATTTTTAAAATGTAGGACATAAATATAAATTATAAACATGAATAAACAGAGCAAACTGAAACGTAAAAGAGAAATATCAGGCGGACGGACAATCAGCCAATGAAAACTCAGGTCAGAACACAAAATATTTCGCGTAAAAGGTTTACGCTAACGTTAGAGCGAGCAGCCATGTGTGGCTAACATTAGACTATCACATACATGTTTTAAATGATAAGTCCTGTTTGAGGATCGTTTAATGAACGTTTGCTTCCCACACTTTGGATTTTCTGGATTACCGCATGGACCGGAGCAGTGTTAAAGTTCATTCACTGCATAGAGTTTTATACATGTGACAAACCATCTAATTAAAATGTAGCCGACCAAGCCTCTACTCGTCGACTAACATTTAGTAGACTATTAGGGGGCAGCCCTATTATCAAGTCTTCAAAAGTTTCTTAAAGAGCAACCTGGTCCATCTAAAAACACATCATTTAGAGGAGTTTTTGCAATATGTCAACCATTATTGATTTGCTCAATACGGAAACAAATTTATGCAAAATCAGCTATAGTATAGAACAGTAGTGGGACACTGACCGTGTTTTGAAAAAAAAACTGTCATTGAAAGCGATGTTGCTGAAACACGGAAAGAAAACTAGACAGTCATGACACTAACCTTGCTTTATTTTGTGCTCTATGGCTCTTCATTTGCCAGAAATGATGGCAACCATGCACCAGTAAACCGTCAGTGCAAAGCAAAGAACACACAAACATTGTTTGCCTCCCATATGCCGAAGACGTGACAAAACGAGAGTAGAAAAGTTGAACGAGACACCTAACACCCTTGAGGAGTTCTGTAGGAAACCCCTCGTATTTTACCTGTGATACCGATGGTAGTGCAGCTCCATCTTCCTGTTTTCCTTCAGGTCCTTCTGTTACTGGCACAGCCAGCTTAGCCACAGCACTTCTCCACTCTAAAGATCAAATTAAAGTCATTTTAAAAACAAATGTCACCTACACTGTCCTTTGACATTAGGCAATAAAACATAATAAAATTAAACTATGCACTAGAAGCTGTACACATAAAGAAAGGTCATATGTGGGTGTTTACCTGATTTGAGCGTTTCAGAGTCAAGCATGCCTCCTTCTTGAAGACTCAGAATATCATCGGGTTTCACTTTTTCCCAGGGGACATAAGTGACGCCCCGCTCCACGTCCCAGTACTTCTTCAAGTCCGTCTTTATGCCCTTATTCAATGCCCATGCGATCTGATCAAGGACAACAAGTCAAACAACTGCCCACACACAGATTCAAAACAAGCATGTGGTGCTACATCTGGGTCAATCAAATCAAAGCAAGTAATCCAACAACAAACACAAAGACTATTGCATGATTGTCACTTAAAGAATGGATTTGTGCGTTGGGAAGTGTATTCATTCATCATTAGAAAAATTTTCTTCTTACCCAATAAATGAATTATGTGAGAAGATGTGAGAGACTAGTGACGCTAGGCAGGTCAATTATACAAATCAGTGTCATTATACAAATATGTTGAATGCCAGAATGAAGTATTCATAATTACGTGTTGTTTCCTAATCTAACTTTTGTTTAAAGGAGGACCTATTATGCTTTTTTCCATCTTCATCTTTCTTTAGTGTGTAATGTTGCCGTTTGAGCATGAAAAATCTCTGCAAAGTTACAAAGGCCCTCCAGCGGGAGTTATTCTCTATATCAGTGTCACTGTTTCTGAACTCCCTGAAACGCCTCCATTGTAGTCTTGAGTTTTCTTCTGGGAACGAACATGTCACTATATTCCTCATTTAAATATTTCCCACCCAAGGCATATGCAAAATAAAGGGGCGGAGCCTGGTTGAGTTAGTTATTAGTGTGTTGAAACTGGCGGTTATGGAAAGGTGGGACATTTCCCAAACACACTGGAAATGGTTGACCAATCACAACACACTGATCCAGCCGACCAATCAGAGAACACTGTGCTTTTCAGAAGGAGGGGCTTCATAGAGACACAAACTAAACAGAGCGTTACTGACAGACTGAGAAGAGAGGAGCTGCAACAATGGAGAATATGGGAAGAAAAATGTGTTTCGTAAACATTCAAGCATTAAAACCTATTCTAGTAGACCACAAAAACAAAACCAAGACCTTGTAAAAGGGAATAATATGGCCTCTTTAAAAAAAAACCTATCATTGTATACTATGAATATTGTTGGTTCTGTGATGACCTGCTTGTTATGTTTCTGGTTTGGATAAAAGCGGGTGCTAAATGTATTCAAGAGAGTCATATAATAAGTAATAACAACCCTGACCAGGCATCTTAACCCAAGAACACTGTTGGTCACGATACCTTAATGGTTTTCTGGTTGACTTTAACAGCCCCTCTGCTGAGTTTGTTCAGGGCTGTGTAGGCATCCTGTCGGTGCACCATGACGATGTAGGCACAACCTCTGGGAGGAATCATCTACACAGGATCAAAGACAGTATATTTAATAAAAACACGTTAAATAGTATGCTAAAAGAGTAAAACCAAATAAGCAATGGAACTCATTTAAAAAAAAAAAAAAAAAAAAAAAAAAAAAATCAATCATTTGAATCTGTATTCCTGCCAGTCAAATTTCCATTGCAGAGGAGATGCAAATTTCACCTGCAGGCTCTGTTCCGAAATTTAGTAAGCAGCCTTGCTGTCTAAACAGACAACTGCATCCTAACTGAAATGAAACCTTATAAAAGACCTATTTTAATGTGCTGCGTAACACGAGAATGAACCTCATTGGTTCTTGCAGAAGCTCAAATGTGCTGCGTAACATGAGAATGAACCTCATTGGTTCTTGCAGAAGCTCAAACGTGCTGCGTAACACACGAGAATGAACCTTATTGGTTCTTGCAGAAGATTAAACATGCTGCGTAACACGAGAATGAACCTCATTGGTTCTCGCACGCAAACATGCTTGAGCTTCCTTTTACCACAACTGATGTGTGAGCTGATGAATGTTTATAAAAGCCTAAATTAAATTTGTTCGTCATATAAAGCGATTAAGTCTCTTCAGAAAATTTTAAATAAACTGCTCATTTCATATGGATTCACGATCTCTTAATGAAATTTTTGAAGCTTCAAAGTGGTAGTTGTGTAGCTGTCTATGAAGGGACAGAAATCTCTCAGATTTCATCATAAAGATCTTTATTTGTGTCCCGAAGATGAACGAAGACAGATTTTTTTGGGTGAACTAATCCTTTAACTGCACGATAAACTACCCTTCAACACTTTTTAATGTCTTTGATAGAAATCTCTTCTGCTCACCAAGGCAAGGCTACATTTATTTGATTAAAAATACAGTTAAAACAGTATTGTGAAATATTGATACAATTTAAAATATCACAAGATCCTTCAGATATCATTCTAATATGCTGATTTGATACTCAGAGTTCTCATCATCAATATTGAAAACAGTTGTGCTGCTTCATATTTTTGTAGAAACAGTGATAAATATTTTTAGAAAGTTCAAAAGAACAGCATTTATTTTAAATAGAAATAATTTAACATTATAACAAGTATTTACAGTCACTTTTGATCAATTTATTTCATTCTTGCTGAATAAAATTCTTTTAAAATAAAAAGCTTACTGAGCCCAAACTTTTGAATGGTAGTGTCCATTGATATGATTGATCTATACATACATTGATGGACTCGATCTGTCCGAACTCCTCCATCAGACTCATGATGTCCTGCTGTTGAGTCTTTTTGTCCAGCTGTCCGATCCATAATGTAGTACTACACACTGCAACAAACAAAAACATGAAAACAACAGATCAGAACAATAGCAATAAGCTGACAATTAAAATTTACAATCAGTGCTAAAAAGATAGCTATTGAATCTACAGTACATTCTATTTCATGTTTACAAAAATTGTAGCAAGACTTCATTGTATTAGGAAACGACTATAACGTGCTGGCGGTCTCACCGCTGAGAGTTTCTTTCTTGACGGGCGGAAGTCCTTTCTGTCGCCGCTCTCGCTCTTTCTCCCTGTCTCTCTTTTCCTCTGAGCGTGGCTGCGGTGAGCGTCCTCGACGCTCTCTGGATCGGGAGCGATGATGCCTCGAGCGTTCGCGCCGGGAACGTGAACCAGACCGCGATCTGCGTGAGTGTGATGACGATCGTCTCCGTGGGGACCTGGAAAGACACAACATTTGAAATTAAACTAACAACCTTCTACGTACACCTTGACAATACTCGCCATTGGCTAGTATGTGCTTAAATATACCAAACGCATGCAACAAATATTAAATAAAGAAGCATGTGAAATTGCATCATTAATGTAATTTACGTAACACAGTTAGATGATAGTGTGATAAACTCCCGACTCCCAGTGAGTATTTACAAAGGCACAAGCACCTGTAACCCTCGTAGGTGGAAATTTCTATTCTAACCCTTTAACATGATTTTGCTTCTCTATTTGCAATCAGATCATTTTAAGCTGCTAAACTCAGGAAAGTTTTCAGTCCAATGATCTAGTAAGTGAATTCATTCAAACCATCAGTCCAAAACAGCTCTAATGTAAAGAAAACCAGGCTGATTACATCAGAGATGGCAGAGAGAATAGAGACTCGTGTTACGTTTTCAGTGAATTATTCATTCCAGTGTGTTTCGCTTTAAAACACAAGCTCCGTGTACTGTAGTATGTAGGGCTGCTTGAGTAACCGGCAAAATACCAGAAGTGGCGCTTTCCACGATTGAGAATCCATAAAACGCATTATTAGACCGATTTCTAAGGCTGCACGATATTAAACCCATTTAAAAATCATAATAAAACATAATGCAATTGTGAATTTACAAAGGCTGTGATTCAATTAATAAATGTATGTGCTGCAGGTTTAATATACAGTATCTAACAAAAGTGAGTACACCCCTCACATTTCAGCAACCATTTTATTATATGTTCTCAAGGGACAATACTACAGAAATGAAAATTAGATATACTTTAGAGTAGTCAATGTGCAGCTTGTACAGCAGTATAGATTTACTGTCCTCTAAAAATAACTCAACATACAGCCATTATTGTCTAAATAACTGGCAACAAAAGTGAGTACACCCTAAGTAAACCTGTCAAAACTGTGTCCAAAGTGTCAATATTTTGTGTGAGCACCATTGTTATCTAGCACTGTCTTAATCCTCCTGGGCATGGAGTTCACCAGAGCACCGGTTGTTGCTGGGATCCTCTTCCACTCATCCATAATGACATTACAGAGCTGATGGATGTTAGACACATGGCGCATCTCCACTTTCCGCTTGAGGATGCCCCACAGGTGCTCAATAGGGTTCAGGTCTGGAGACATACTTGGCCACTCCATCACTTTCACCTTCAGCTTCCTCAGCAAGGCAGTTGTCACCTTGGCGGTGTGTTTAGGGTCATTATCATGTTGGAAAACTGCCGTTCGGCCCAGTCTCTGAAGAGAGAGCATCATGTTCTGCTTCAGAATTTCACAGTACATGTTGAAATCCATGTTTCCCTCAATGAAGCATAGTTCCCTAGTCCCAGCAGCCCCAGACTATGATGCTACCACCACCATGCTTGACTCTAGGCAAGACACAATTTTCTTGGTACTCCTCAGCAGGGCGTCACCACACATGCTGGACACCATCTGAGCCAAACAAGTTTATCTTAGTTTCATCAGACCACAGGACATGGTTCCAGTAATTCATGCTCTTGGACAGGTTGTCTTCAGCAAACTGTTTGCGGGCTTTCTTATGAGCCAGCTTCAGAAGAGGCTTCCTTCTGGGACGACGGCCATGCAAACTGACTTTTTGCAGTGTGCAGTGTATGGTCTGAGCACTGACAAGCTGCCCTCCCGCTTTTGCAACCTCTAAAGCAATGCTGGCAGCACTCATGCATCTGTTTTTTGAAGCCAGCTTCTGCACCTGACGCACAGCACAAGGACTCAACTTCTTTGATCGACCCTTGTGAGGCCTGTTCCGAGTGGAACCCATCTTGGAAAACCCCTGTATGGCTCTGGCCACTGTACTGTAACTCAGTTTCACGGTGTTACTGATCTTCTTATAGCCTAGGCTATCTTTGTGGAGAGCAACAATTCTAATTCTCAAATCCTCAGAGAGTTCTTTGCCATGAGGTGCCATGTTGAACATCCAGTGATCAGTATGAGAGAACTGAACTCAAAGCACCAAATTTTAACTGCTCTAATACAAGATACACAAATTTGTATGGTCCTGTCAAGCAGAAAAAAAACATGAACATGATGAATAGGACATGTGGCTTTGCATGGTTAAACGATGTACAGCTGTTATCACTTAGGGTGCAATCACTTTTGTTGCCAGCTATTTTGACAATAATGGCTGTATATTGAGTTATTATACAGTATTATACAGTAAATCTATACTGCTATACAAACTGCACATTGACTACTCTAAAATATATCATATATATTATCTGATATATATCAGTTTCATTTCTATAGTATTGTCCCTTGAGAAGATATACTAAAATGATTGCTGAAATGTGAGGGGTGTACTCACTTTTGTGAGATACTGTATATGTGCTCTAATTATTAACATGCGTGTAGGTTATCTATGCATCTCAGAGCAGCTCCATTCACAGTAAATGCAGCTCCACACAAACTGTTATCATTTACATTAGTAAAGCATCTCAAACTCCATCACTGTGAGTTTGGATTGCTTTTAACGTTCATCTGGAAACGCAATGTGTGGCATTTAATCAGATTTGTAAGGTAAGTCATGTATAAACAAAAAAAGAGTTTGTATAAAGAAGAATAATCGAACGATTACTCGATTACCAAAATAATCGTTAGTGACAGCCCTAGTTCGACATGATTAATACTCATGTTCAACGCCTTCACACTAGAGTTTACAGTGTGTCAAAGACGCTGCGCATCCATTGACATGAATTGGAATAGTGTACTTAAAAGACAGAGAGCAAAACTCTCAAGTGCCCATCAGGCAAGTGAAAATACATCTGTGCTAAACATACACTTAGCCTCTAACTCAAACACAGCTGAGTGAAATCTAACAATTTATTAGCCAATGGCTAATGATAGACATTATTTAGTCCTCTAGAATGAAAATTTAGTCGCATATGCAAGTGATTTACTCCCATTGTAGCAGGTTAATTAAAATCTTATTAAAGAACTTTACATTCTAGCTCACTCACGAAACATACCTTGATCTTGTTCGTCTGCTGTGTCTTCGATCTCTCCCATCATGCACTGAACGTTCTGTCTCAGCTGTATCCTGAAATGGGCCAAAGAAATTTTGCGTGTGATTTTAGTCTCACTGATTTAGAAAGTTCAGAACAAATCATTTTAGCATTTGAGTTTAAATAAGAGCTTAGGATTAGCTCACTTTCAAATTAAAATTTCCTGATAATTTACTCATCCCCATGTCATCCAAGATGTCCATGTCATTCTTTCTTCAGTCGAAAAGAAATTAAGGTTGATGAAAACATTCCATTATTCTCCTTATAGTGGACTTCAGTTGACCCCAAATGGTTGAAGGTCAAAATTACAGTTTCAGTGCAGCTTCAAATAGCTTTAAACGATACCAGACGAGAAATAAGTATCTCATCTAGTGAAACGATCAGACATTTTCTAAAAAAAATAAATAAATAAAGATGTATATGCTTTATAAACACAAATGATCGCCTCGCAAGTGCTTCCGCTAGACCGCCTTCCGTATTCTTCAAAAAGCTGGAGCCACATTCGTTCCGTAATTTGAATAGGGAAGGTGTAGGACATACATTTGTTTTTATAAAGCACATACATTTTTTTTTTTTTTTTTTAGAAAATGACCGATCGTTTCACTAGATAAGACCCTTATTCCTTGTCTAGTATCATTTAAAGCCCTTTGAAGCTGCAATAAAACTGTAATTTTGACCTTCAACCGTTTGGGGTCTATTGAAGTCCACTATATGGAGAAAAATCCTGGAATGTTTTCATCAAAAACCTTGATTTCTTTTCGACTGAAGAAAGGAGGACATGGACATCTTGGATGACATGGGGGTGAGTAAACTATCAGGAAATTTTAATTTGAAAGTGAACTAATCCTTTAATATCTCATAAAGGTGTAGAGATGATGTTCAGGACCTGTGGCTGCTGGGTTGTGCTAGGCTGTATGATGCTCTCCTCAAAGTTTTGAGGAGGATTATCTGGTATCTGGGTCTGAACCATCGATGGGAACTCCTGGGGTGCCACCTGACCCTGGGATGGCACTTGAACCTGGGACGGCACTTGACCCTGGGACGCCATCTGACCCTGCATCTGTGTCTGGACATGAGGAAACACTTTGATTGCATAAAATATTTTTGACAAAGTCCTTATTTTTTGTCCTTATTCTTTAAAGCTCTGTAGGCCAGAGTAAATACCTGGTTAACGATTTGACTTAGAAGATGTGCTTGCAGGGCTTGTTGTAATTCTGGAGGGAGGTTTCTGTAAACAATGACAATATTAAATCAATATTGGGGGGAAAAAGGTCAAATGATATTTTACTGTATGTGAACAGAGAGGAATGAGAGTTTATTATGTCCTACATGGTAATAGGAGCAGCGGGGGCTGGTTCGGTCTTTTCCTCCACAGGTTCGGGTTCATCATCATAATCAAAACGATCCAGCAGAGACTGAGTCAAACCAGAAACACAATGTTACAGGCAGTGAATTAACAGCTCCAAACCGTGCGTTAGCTCTGTGGTTTCTATATAGCATAAGAACTGCAAGATAAGGCTGATATCTTCCAGATTCCACTCTATTTATTCCTCAGGATATTTTTAATATAACTCCAATTGTGTTCGTCTGAAAGAAGATGGCTTGAGGGTGAGTAAATCATGGGACAATTTTCATTTTTGGGTGAACTAACCCTTTAAGTAGACATACAAGGACAATGGAGGAACAATTCAGATGATTTACCTTAGCTAATGATGTTTTCTGCTCAGTGGGCGGGGCAGTAGACTGAGGAAGCCCCGCCCCTCCGGCCTGCTGAAGAGTTTGGAGCAGCTGCTGTAACTGAAACAAACATCTCAGATTTTTTGTTTGATTTTTAGAGCTTTAAGCTATTTATGTACAGCACTTTAGTCCATTTTTATTGTTTTTAAAGTGCTTTATAAATAAAATTTGAGTTCAGTGTTGTCTGTTACCTCTACGCCCCCTGTGCCCTGGAGGAGCTGAGCGACTGCAGCGAGGGCCACTGGGGCCTGAACGGTGGGCGCGGGTGTTGCCGTGGCAACAGCTGGTACTAGCACTGGTGCTGGCACTGACTCTGGCACTGCCACTGGCATTGGCATGGCTGAAGGAGCTACAAAAAGCAATGAAAAGTGCCGTTTAACAACAGAGATCATGCTACAGTTTAAACCACAGATCAGCGAACTACAGGCTGCTAGTTTGAATATGATACAGTTTACAGTAAATTCTCGTACACTATCCCAGATATTTAATTAGATTTAGGTTCAGTAATTTCACTTTAATGGCAATGAAAAGGTTATTAGTCAGTTATTAAAATGCCTTAATTTCAAAAACGTCACTTTAGTCAATTCATTGGTATTTAACAATTATATTTGCAAAAACCTCTAAGTCCAACTCCTTGGACAACAAGACATAGTAAAATGTCCGTTTCTGTCATTTTTACAGCAGCAAAAGGAACACTGTTGTGTTTACATGCTACTCCTGTCATCGCCACTGTAACGATGGACAACACAATAAAAACTTGCAGCTCGGCAACTGAAAGCGGCTCATACGCGCACCGTCATTCATCTTGAAATCATATGACTCCATTTGCGTCTTCCGATTGGTTCTTCTGTGGACTTAGAGGCTTTTGCTGACAAAGGGAAGTGACGTTTAGCGGTTTCTGACAACGAACCGGTATTTCTGAATGGGCTGACGCTGGGATTTAGCAGATTTGAAGCGAAAGTATTTGATGAACGTAAACTATGTGTGGAGAGCATTCGCTCAATATCATTATCTCATTTTTGACGAAGGCGGCGTTCATCTGAATTTTTCATATGTACTACCATCCAAAAGTTTAGAGTCTATTTTATTTTTTTGTTGTAGTTGTTGAAAGAAATGAAAACTTTTATTCAGCAAGGACGTATTAATGAAAAATGCCAGTAAAGACATTTATAATGTTACAAAATATTTTTTTCAAATAAATGCTGTTCTTTTAAACTTTCTATTCATCATGTATGATGGTTTCCACGAAGAATATTAAGCAGCGCAACTGTTTATTTTTTAACACTGATAATAAGAATTGTCTTGAAAGTCAAAACAACAAGAATTATTGAGCAGCAAATCATCACATCAGAATGATTTCTGAAGGATCATGTGACACTGAAGACTGGAGTAATGATGCTGAAAATTCAGCTTTGATCACAGGAATAAATTACATTTTAACATATATTCAAGTAGAATACGCAATTAAATTTGTAAAAATATTTCACAATATTTCTGAATTTAATGTATTTTTGATCAAATAAATGCAGCCTTGGTGAGCAGAGACTTTGACTCAAAAGGCCAGATACAAAACCTAAAGATTAAAGCATAATAAAAACATGCATAGAAACAAACATGATCATTTGCTCATTTACCGGCAACTGTGGTTCCATTCTCTAAAACAGGCAGCACTGGAGCCGTGGCCATGTCTAACAGCGGCTGAATGACGTCCATGCCAAACACGTCATTCTTCTGCCACAGATTCAACACACGCAATATCTTCCCCTACAAATCAAACAAAATCCATCAATAAAATTCACCTGGCTGCACAGAAACATTTCACTGTAAGATCTGGAGGTGATTATTCAGTACCTTGTCATCGGCCGGGCACTGGAAAAGGTTCTGAAACGTTACAGTGAAGTTTTTCAAAAACCTCGGACCAAACAGATCTTTGTCTGAGCCGAACTGATGGCGGGACTGTCGGATGATTGAGTCGACCACATAGAGACCAGCAACCTTTAGATCTGGTTTACACTGACAGAAAAATAACAACATTACATCTTTTACACCTTCCCATAATAACAGCAATCATCTTTACAAGAACATCAGTATATAGTTAATTACATACCCGCTTGATGAACTTCTCCACGATTTGAACAACGTGCTTGTAAAGCTAACAAAGCAAATAAATCATAAAAACTCAGTCACAAAAGAAAATTTCAACAAAAAAATTGTTATTTAAAGTGAGTGTCAAAACACAAATAACTATGAGATAACATCTTTAAAAAAAAAAATCAATAAACAATGATCAGCATCAGCTATCAAAATCAATAAATAGGCAACACAAAAAAAAATGTGAGAATTTGAAATCATAAATCATTTCTCCTGTAACTTATAAAATGTTTACATGACCACATCAACATCAGTATATGATTGTATGCAAAACAGATCTTTTAAAACGTTTCTTAAATAAGATTATAAAAATCAATGCAAACTCAAAATAATTGGAACAAGTAACAACGACAAGTCAATTAATTCTTGTTAATTTACCAAGATCCTTCACAACATCCATATTTCTCTTCTGACATACCTTGATCGCTTTGATTCCTGCTTTGGTTACAGACATCATTTTGGCTCTTGAGATCGGGGGAGTCATGTCCATCATGGACATCATCTACAAAGGAGGAAAAAATGTCAAATTTACCCTTATAAAAAATTATTGTCTAAGTAATAACTGAGATCAAAACAACCAAAATGACACGCAAAACTTTCAGCTCGGTTACTGGCAACCTCAAACTCAAAAGTAAAAGACTGTGATTACACAGATAAAATCAAAATGAACAAAACAGCACTTAACCTCATAGCAAACTCAGTGAAAACGGCAGATCTCGGTTTTGAGCCCATAAACACCATTATAGCACTTGATTAAATCATCTGTGAAGTATCTGAACCAGTAGGGGCGCCATTGAAATTCTCTCTACATTCAATTCTATTACAACAGCCTGTCAAAACTAGATTAAACTCATTAAATATGATGTACCCCTTATTTAATATCTTTATAACCATAAAAGTCATGATGTGAGCACTAAATCAAATTTCAACTAAGCGCAATTTGACAGCACGAACAGGTGGAAGGTCACTAAACAAACTAACTTTATTCATACTCTTATCACATCTGCTTAACTATATTTAGGTTTTTATTTGACTATTTCAAAGTTTAAACTGCAAAAACAGTCTGATATTCATCCACTAACGAGCAACAAACATATAAACAAGGATTGTTTTGGAGGAGCTTGGCGCGCGCGCTCGGCTAATGGTAAACGGTAAAAGGCAAATAAAACGCGAATTCTCACCTCCCCGTTAAAGGCGTTCACCGCATCCATGTCCATGGGCGTTATTAACTCAATATGTTTTTGGATATATTATCCTCGATCCGAATAAACATGTGTAAACTGGATTATCGCGACAAGGCCGCATGAGATTGAAGCTCAGAAACTCAACACAACCTTCCGCGAACGTTGAGACACGTTCAGCGCGCGGGGAGAGAGCGCCACCTACCGCACTGGAGAACAACTGTACAAACATTAGTATGTCACTGACAGAAATTATATAGTACAGCCACAGTAACACACACACACACACACACACACACACACACACACACACACATGTATATATATATATATATATATATATATATATAGTTATTTTTGGAGACACTCTCCAATAGCTGTTATATTGAGTTATGTATAACATATCTATCTATCTATCTATCTATCTATCTATCTATCTATCTATCTATCTATCTATCTATCTAAATTTATTCTTTGTAGGCTGTCATGTCAAAGTGAATTTTTCAAGTTCCCTGTTGGGACTTTTATTTTTTTAAATATATGTCGTTCTATATGGGCTTTTATTTTGAAAGAGTGTTCGTGTGACGTTCGATCCTCCGAATAGATCAGACCCCGGTGATCAGCTGCGACCATGCCGACTGTCAGTGTGAAGAGAGATCTGCTCTTTGAAGCTCTGGGACAAACATACAGTAAGTGTTTATCATTCATCAGTTTTATAAAGTGAGCGCACTCATTAGTGTGTTGTTAGAAGGGGAAATGTGCTCAGTGTGTGTGAGTGTGAGAGCGTGATTGTGTCGGCATCTATGGAAGTCATGGAGGAATATCTCAATAAAACAAATTATACTCTATATATCATTTATTCTACTGGCCCATCTCATCATTACTGAACAAATTCACGTTGAGACTCAAAACAAATTGAAATTACATGTGATTCATTTCTCCAAATGTGTCGCAGCGATTGCATCAGATTCTAATTATTCTGAGATATTAACAATTTCACTTAAGATTTTTCTTATATTTAATATATACAGCTTTCCAGTCTGGTGCTGCTTGAATGCAGTAATGTTTTATTTCTTGTAATATTATTTTTATTCTTCATTCATTTGAAAAGCTCAGATGTCAAACTGGATGCCCACTGATGACGCCATCATAATGCGACGAATTTCTGCATTAAACAATTTCTTTTATTTTCTATTCGTGTATTAGCGGATGAAGAATTTGATGAACTATGTTTCGAGTTTGGCCTCGAGCTGGACGAAATCGTAAGTTGTATCAAATTATCTTTGTTTACAAGCTGATCAGATAAGAAGAAACGACAGGCCCTTGTTTTAACAAACCTTTATGTGATTATAATTATTAATTAATTTAAATATATATAGTTATGTGTTTATATATATATATATATATATATATATATATATATAATCTGTTATATGTTAAAAATGATATAATAAAAGATGTAATATGTAAGATACAATGTATAATATAAAATACTATATAATTTATTTCTTTATAATAACATATAATTATATTTTTAAATGTGTATTATATAGATATACATTTATATGCGCACACATATAATTGTTATTTTTTATTTTAAATATATATAATTGTTATATATATATATATATATATATATATATAATTTATATGTTAAGAATTCTGTAATAATAGATGTAACAAATAAGATACAATATATAATATAAAATACTATAATTTATTTCTCTTTATAATAATAAATTATATATTTTTAAATTGTGTGCATATTATTTTAATTATATATAATTATGTGTTTATATATTTAGTTATATGTTAAGAATTCTATAATAAAATATGTAATATAAGATACAACATATTATATAATGTAAAATGCTATATAATTTATTTGTTTTTATAATAATATATAATTATATATTTTTAAATTGTATGTATAAATATATTTATATATATATAATTTTATATATAATTGCTTTATTTTATTATATATATATATATATATATATATATGTATTTAGTTATGTTAAGAATTCTATAATAAAATATGTAATATAAAAGACAATATACAATATAATGTAAAATACTATATCATTTTTGTCTTTCTAATAAAATGTAATTATATATTTTTAAATGTGTGTGTATATATATTTATATGTACACATATATAATGAATTATGTAACAAAATATATTATATATTATATATATATATATATATATATATATATATATATATATATAATATATAATTATTTAAAATTTCTAAACGGATACTAGTGCTTCTGAATCTGATCAGTGCATTTCTTTGTCTGTCTCTCCATGTGTAGACGTCAGAGAAGGACATCATAAGCCGTGAGCAGGGCGATGAGAAGGCAGAGGGGGCGTCTGATGTTGTGCTGTACAAGATCGACGTTCCAGCCAACCGCTATGATCTGCTGTGTCTGGAGGGTCTTGTCAGGGGTCTGCAGGTCTTCAAGCAGAGGTAAGACTCCATTTTTGTGGTTCTGCTATTGGTCAGATGCCTTCATGTGTTTGATATGTGACTCTTTGTGTTTTTAGGATGGAAGCTCCCCGGTACAAGCGTGTGAGTCCGGCGAATGGAGGAGAGCCTCAGCGGCTGGTCATAACGGAGGAGGTTTATATCAGTCTCATATTTCAGTATAGAGGTTTCATTATATTGATTTTCTTAAGAGCTGAAGTACAGTGAGAAACCATCAGCCGTAGTGAAGAATGGAGAGATCATATAAATGAATGTAATGGTTGCCGTGCTGAAATCAGATGATATTTGCGTGTTCACGTAGACGGCGTCTGTGAGGCCGTACGCTGTAGCAGCTGTACTGCGCAACATCACCTTCACTCAGGAGCGATACGACAGCTTCATAGAGCTGCAGGAGAAACTGCACCAGAACATCTGCAGGCCAGTCAACACGCACATACTCGCTGTTTTATCAGGAGAAGTTTTACTGCACATTCTGATGTTTTGTCACTGTGCTCTTCTCTCATCAGGAAAAGGACGCTGGTTGCCATTGGAACTCATGATTTGGACAACATCTCCGGTCCATTCACCTACACAGCCAAACCGCCCACAGATATCCGCTTCAAACCGCTCAATCAGAGCAAAGAGTACACCGCCACTGAGCTCATGAGCCTCTATAAGGTGAGATCTGATTGGCTGTTTGATTGACAAATTGATCTGATTGACAAATCAGGGTTATTATTGGTAGCTGAAACAAAAAACATTTTCATTACTTGAAATAAATATTAATAGAAATAAAATATATATATACACAAGTGCTGTTTATATATTTAATCATATATTATTAATTATTATATATTATTAGCTATATATTAATAATTATATAATAAAATACATACTATATATAATATAATTGTCTTTATTTATATATGTTTTATATATAATAAATTATAAATTTATATCTTTGCAGAAATCAGACATTTTTCTTATATATATATATATATATATATATATATATATATATATATATATATATATATATATATATATAATGTTTATATATTTATTTCAAAATGTTATTTTATTTCAGCTAGATGCCAAAGCAACATTTCACATTTTCATTATTTTCATTTAGGCTAAATTGAAGTACTAAAACAACAAAAATTAAAAACTAAGAGATATTAAAAAAAAAAAAAAAAAAGTAACACTTTGTCCGTTACACATTACATGTATTTACTATAGTAATAACAGTAAATTATGCATAATTACATACAACTAATCTTAAACCCTAAACATAATCCTAACCATATAGTAAATACATGATGTTAATTATTGTTACTCAATACTTAAATATAGTATAATTACTCTGCAACACAGACCACTACCAAACCACTAATTAAAATGACAAAAACACAACAAATTTACTAAAACTTTAAAATTTAAAATCTTATTCAAAATATTAACAACATATATAATAGCATAGTAATGATACTAAAATAACACTGGGCCAGATGGATTCTGATTGGCCACATTCAGTCACTTCTCCTAACGTAAAGTGAAATCTGATTGGTCACAATATTAGTAGCTTATTTGCCAATTTTTACCCTAGACTGCATCAAATTTAATCAATCTTACTGTTAATAAGTTCTTTTATGAATACTTTCAATGTTTTGTAGACTGACAGTCATCTGAAGCACTACCTGCATATCATCGAGAACGAACCTCTCTACCCCATCATATATGACAGTAATGGAATCGTCCTGTCTATGCCTCCTATCATCAACGGTGAGTTAAATACACACGTATGCTTTCAGAGGAACATGGATAGGAACGAATACAATTCTGTTCATTCTTAAGCTTTGTGATTTTGTTGTGCAGTTTTCTGCAGATAGATCTGTTTGTTTAAGTCTTGTATTTCTCTCTCTCCCAGGGGACCACAGCAAAATCTCATTAAACACAAAGAATGTTTTCATTGAGTGCACAGCCACAGACCACACAAAGGTAAACCACTTTACTGACATCAAATATGAGCTTAGATTCTGTTAACCGATGCAGTCAGACCTCAATAGGTATATTTTGTTATAATATACATTACTCTTCAAAAACGTTTATTCAGAAAGGATGCATAAATTTGATCAAAAGTGAGAGTAAATGTTACAAATAAACTTTCTATTCATCAAAGAATCCTGAAAAAGGATCATGGATTTGATAAATATTCAAATAAGTACTGTCAAATCAATTAATTGCGATTAATCGCATTATGTTAGATGTGATTAATCGGTTTGACAGCACTAGTTCAAATAGAAAACCATGAATATATGTATACATATATATTTTTATATCTGTAGCCCAATTGACAAGTTGTTTGAACTACAGGATGTTTTTGAAATTTTAAACATTTTTTGTGTCTATGTT
The DNA here is from genome assembly GCF_019924925.1 of Ctenopharyngodon idella. NCBI lineage: Eukaryota > Metazoa > Chordata > Actinopteri > Cypriniformes > Xenocyprididae > Ctenopharyngodon > Ctenopharyngodon idella. The sequence goes on along the minus strand of NC_067234.1, from coordinate 32,564,406 downwards.
TTTTGCAGGCAAAGATCACACTGGACATGATAGTGACCATGTTTAGTGAGTACTGCGAGGAGCCGTTCACGTGAGTACCGCAGTACAGACTCTGTTATAGTGGCTCCAGTTTTCACTCACACGGTCAGTATGTTATTCAGTACTGAGATGTGCTTGTCTCTTTATTCAGGGTTGAGGAGGCAGAGGTTGTTTATCCTGATGGCAGATTGTGCATGTTTCCTGTATGTATTCAGTTTTTAACTTAATACTAATTGCAATATTCTATGACTACAATATAGCATATACAATATAACTGAACTAACCACACAGCTACACTGAAATGAATGGAATATGCCATGTGAAATACAAGTTGAGCTCTATTGATGGTCATGATCGTGTAACTTTCACACAATATCCAGAAAGGGTTGTGACATAATCCGTGAAGCTGTTTACATGGAACAAAGTCGACCCGCAGGAATTACAGCAGCTGCACAAACCTTGAAGTTCACCTAGACAAGTAGTGTCATCTCATAAGGACAACTTTACAGCTCAAATAACAAACATTTATAAACGGTACATAAAGAATATGGAAAAATGCTATATACAATACTGTTCAAAAGTTTGGGGTTCAAAAGTTTTGTTTTTATTGTTTTTGAAAAGTCTTGTGTTCACCAAGGCTGCAATTATTTGACCAAATATACAGTTAAAATTGTAAAATGTTATTACAATTCAAAATAACTGTTTTCTATTTGCATATATTGTAAAATACAATTTATTCCTGTGATCAAAGCTGAATTTTCAGCATCATTACTGCAGTCCTCAGTGTCACATGATCCCTCAGAAATCATTATGATACGCTGATTTGCTGCTCAAGAAACATTTCTGATTATTATCAATGTTGAAAACAGTTGTGCTGCTACTTGTTTTTGTGAAAATCACAATACATTTTTTTTTTTTTAAGGATTATTTGAAGAATAGAAAGTTCATAAGAACAACATTTATTTGAAAAATAAATCTTTTGTAACATTATAAATGTCTTTACTGTCACTTGATTAATTTAATGCATCCTTGCTGAATAAAAGTGTTAATTTCTTTTCTTCTTCTTTTTATTTATTTATTTATTTATTTATTTTAATTTTTTTTTTAATCTTACTGACCCCAAACTTTTAAATGGTAGTGTATATGAATTAAAGAAAATTACATGCAAACCCTACATGTATTGCTGTAAACCTATTTTTGGTTTATTTGTTAAAAACAAAAAAAAAACAAAATCTAAATCTGTCTAAATTATTTTTGTGCTACAGATGCTGTTTATAGAGCTTAACTTGTATACAGGACTATTAACTCCAGATTAAAAATAACATTCTCTTGGCTTTAAGGAGCAAAGCATGTAATTATTAATGATAAATAAACTATGCCTTTTTTGAAAGTCATTCTGTTATTTGCTGATTGTTGACTTTGACATTAGGAGCTGGCGTACAGGACGGAGACACTGTCTGGGGACTTCATCAACAAAAAAGTTGGGATCAAGTGAGCACATTTTAAACGTTTGATCTCATTAGAGCACATGTCAAACTGTCCTGCAGAGTTTAGCTCCAACCAGCTCCAAAATGCCTGCTTGGAAGTTTCTATGGCTGTGTCTGAAATCACCCCTCTATACCCTTAAAGGTGCAATATGTAAGAATTTTGCAGTAAAATATCCAAAAACCACTAGGCCAGTGTTATACATTTTGTTAACTTGAGTACTTACAATATCCCAAATGTTTGCAACTATTTGTAAATCAAAAGAAAATTGCAATTTTAAGCAAGGCTCCGGGACGTATACCCTCGGCTTCCGGTATTATTTTGTAGAAACCATGGAAACACCAAAGACGCTTTAATATGTACATGTTTTAATAGACAAGGGAACAACTGTTTTGATATATTTATAGACAGAAAACTAATTGTTATATAGCTCAACACGTTTAGTCTTATTGTTTAAATAAATTTTTTTTTTTTTTTTTGGCGAGTACCATGCTTTACCATGCCTCAGAGAAAAACACTATTTTGTCAAGTAGCTAACATAGCATAATCAGAAGCAGCTTTATTTTTAGTAACAGTAATACAGCATTTTCTCCATCATACAATACGTTTTAAAATTAATTGCATGCCATTTATCAACACAAGCCATCCAGCATTTATTAATATGATACTCTAAAATAGATCTATCTTACTGCACTGTGCAACAGTCTCTCACAGCAGCCACCTGAGCGAACGCAGTTAACGTAACGTTATAACATTTTCAACACACTCAAATGTATCTAATATGATAAACAGAGCTGTGTTACCTCATACTCATGACCGGAAAAGCAGAAGCGGCGCCGGCTCCCACAAGACTTGGTCCTGCTCTGCTTCATACAACAGTAACGTTAATAATCGCATCCATGAACATGATTTCTTCCTGAGTCCTATCCCAATTCTTTTCCACCGGCTATGAGGTGAAGACCACATGTCCCAAGATTCCGCGCTCAAACTTGGCGTCATCAAGCTACACCTTTGTTTTGAGTAGGCCACTAGCGACCTCTAGCGGACAGAAATACTACATATTGCACCTTTAAATAGAGCGCTATTTGAGCGGACAGCCATTTGTAGTGGTGTCCGAAACCATAGTGGACGTTATCGAGTGCACTCGTTCAATCCCATAATGCACTGTAATAATGAGTGTACAACCGATGTATGGTCAACGGCTAGAGAATACCCATAATGCACTGTGATAGTCGTGTGTCGAATGAATTCTCGCTTCTCGCCAGATGATGGCGTCTGCAGCTGAATCATCCAATGTGGCTACAGCGTAATATCATACAGGTATAAATTACTTTTAAATTGATTATTAAATTGTTTAATTAATGTTTTATACATGACAGAGTTGAAGATAAATCTTTTCATTACTACTGTAGCTGTTAGTTTACTAATTTCAAACGATTATTAAACGTAAGCACAAACAGCAGCCCTTCCGGCGCACTAAATGAAGTCTGAATTCACTCACTCGTTTTCATTCACTCCTTCAAGTGAACTATATTAGTGGACTAATGTAAGGAATAGTGAATGAGGGTATAGGGGGCGTTTTTCAGACACAGCCCTTAATTAGCTGGTTCAGGTGTGTTTAATTGGGGTTGGAGCTAAACTCTGCAGTACAGTTGTCCATTAGGAACGGAGTTCATCACCCCTGCATTAGAGCTTTAACTTCATTGTTTCTCAGGCTCGGTCAGTAGATTGAACCCTGATCACACTCTCTGCGCTCTTTCTCAGTGAATCAGCAGAAAGCATCGCTCAGCTGCTGACCCGGATGTGTTTGAGGTCAGAGATCAGCGGTGAGGGTGATCAGATCCAGGTTGAGATCCCGCCCACACGCTCTGATGTCATCCATGCCTGTGACATCATGGAGGATGCTGCCATAGCGTACGGCTTCAACAACATCGTCAGAAGCACTCCACGCACGTACACAGTAGCTAATCAGGTTACGAAAAACATTCATTCTGACCAATTAAACTGGAGATCACTTTAAAGGTTCAGTGCTGATGTTACAACACTTACATGTGTGTTTTTGTATCTGCAGCTCCCGCTAAATAAACTGACGGAGTTGCTGAGGCAAGACCTTGCAGCCGCCGGGTTTACTGAAGCTCTGACCTTCGCTCTGGTTAGAAATCACTCCTTTCTCTTTTATTAGGTTTATATCCTGCACGTTTTCCTCCCTAAAGTCCATTTATAAGATTTCTTGCAGTCAAAACATTTGTAATTTAGATTTCATGGCCATTGTCCACCTTCTCTCTAAGCATTAGAATTAAATAGGCAGTTTTTACAAGATTTGTCAATTTTCTTAGTTTTTAGGGCTGGGTAGACACCGATTTCACAAATTGATTAGACTCTGATTCACAACCTCGATTCTATACCTTCTGATGTTCATTCATGTTTATTTGGTGCTATAACTAGTAGTAAAAAGGAAGAGATGATCGGTCATGTGCCGCTTGAACTGAGGCGCCACAGCGATCTGTCATGCCACATTAAAGAGTGCCAAAACAGTATTTGTTTGAATTTCATAGTAAATTTACACAATTTGAAAGCTGAGATTTTGTTTTATATCTAAAGTAACAAACCACAAAGTGTATTGTGATTATTTGATGGGAGATGCGCAACAGAAAACGGTATAGACTAAAAGATTAGTTTGGGACTTTAAGAATCCATATCGGTTCATCAAAATGAAGATAGATTTAAATTGATTAATCAATATTGACAACCCAGCCCTATTTAAGTGTTATGTGTTTAAAAGTCATGATGAAAAGGAAGTATCAACAGATGTATTCTTCTGTATTGTGATGTATATCCAATAGGATTTGTTATATTTATTTATTTATTTATTTTATATAAAAAAAAAATTAGGACATGAACTATTAAATGATTTTGAGATGCACTGGACACACACACAAAAAAAAGATAAATAACATGCATTTAAAATATAAATTTTGTCTGATTAATTTCTTGCCAACTTTAAAAGACTGTTCATCGCAAACAAATTACAACATTGGTTGCTGTATATTTGTTTTTCCGTTCATTTGTGTTATCGTTTTTCATAATGTGGCCTTTTCCCCCTCTCTCTGCAGTGTTCACAAGAAGATATTGCAGATAAACTCGGGAAAAACATAGCAGAAACCAGAGCAGTCCACATCTCCAACCCAAAGACTGCAGAGTTTCAGGTAATGCACACCATCCACAATAGATTTTACAGATCTGATTAGCATTTCTCACCTTTGTCCACTAGTGGGTGCTTTCGTAACTTTCAATCAGTTGGTCGTAACGCAGAGATTTGACTAACTAAACCAAACTGGCCTCTAGGTGGCGCGCACCTCTCTTCTTCCTGGCCTCCTGAAAACGATCGCTGCCAACAGGAAGATGCCCCTTCCTCTCAAACTGTTCGAGATTTCAGATGTTGTCCTGAAGGATGAAACAAAAGGTGTGTTTGACGTCCTCAAAATCAAGTAATGCATGCTAATAAGCAGTCTCTGAACTTGATCTGTCTCACAGACGTAGGAGCCCGCAACAACAGGCGTCTCTGTGCCGTTTACTACAACAAGAGCCCAGGGTTTGAAGTCATCCATGGACTTCTGGACCGGGTCATGCAGCTGCTGGATGTCAAACCAGGCCGTAACCAAGGATACCACATCCAGGCGGCAGAGGGTGAGTCATAAATGTTAAAGGTCGACATGGTGTCCTTCCTCTGAGTGAGATCCGTTTGTGCACCTGTTTTATGAGCTCTCTGAGTCATATTCAAAGATTTATTTTAGTGGTTAATATTTAACAGCGTTTATATGCGAGCAGTAGGTCAGCAAAATGTTAAACACACAGGAAGTGTTATAGTTCTTTTGCTAGGATTTTTTTTTTATTACTGGACAGTCAGATGCTCATTTCCTCATTTTATTTTCACCTGATGGATGGAAAAGTTTTAAAGAGACTGTTTAAAATGTCATGAAACTGTATCAAATTGTTTTCGTTCTTTAAAATAAAGCTATTAAGTGGAATATATAAATTTTGAACAAAAAATTAGTAATGAATATAACTGAAGTTGACTAATAATAACAATACTAATTTAATTGATCATTTTTCTTACAGACTCCACCTTCTTCCCTGGCCGCTGTGCTGAGATTTTGTCTAATGGCAAAAGCATCGGACACCTCGGGGTCCTTCACCCTGATGTCATCAGTCGTTTTGAGCTGACCATGCCCTGCTCTGCCATCGATATCGACATAGAGCCCTTCCTGTGATGTCATAATGTAAATTATCTTAGCCACACCCCTCCATTTTGGTCAATGTCTTGGCTCCTCCTTCAGAAGTTGCATCCACACATTACCGGGTGTTTATCTTTAGGAGAATGAGTTATAGTCACGACGGCATGTGTTACTGTATGTTCAGAATAAATCACTCTGTTTTAATAAACCTCAACTTGTCCACTGCTAGTATGTTTTTCTGATATTAAACATCATGGCTGTATGTCTGTGTCCAGCACATTTTACAACATAGAAACAAATAAATATGTATGAATAAACCAAAACTGTCAACATTTGTTGGTTTTTGCATGTATTTGGCGGATATCAGGCAATGTCCTCTATTATGACTTGCTGTACTTCATCTAAAGCTTATTTTAACCTTTCTGTGTTCGGGAGAGGATTTTCTTTTTCCTGGAAATGCTAACTAACATTATTGCATTAGATTAAAATTGGACACCCCTAAGCACTAGTATGATAAACAGTAAATTTTTTTCCCATATTTTGTTATATTGACAAATTTATCCACAAATAATGCTTTTTTTTTACTCAAAGATTGAGGTGTATAAGCTCTGGGCTGCGTTTCCCAAAAGCATCGTAATCCTAAGTTGATCGTAACTCCACTGGTGGCAATGGAGCTACGATCAACTTAAGCTTCCGATGCTTTTGGGAAATGCTACCCTGATCAATAAGGCCTACTTTCAATCAGATCCAAAAAGAAATACAAAATCTGTCCTAACTGAAAGATGACAAGATGACAAAAAAGCTGAATACAGTATTTGGTGATAATATAGCATAACAAAGCAATTTACAAGCAATTTTTTGGATTGTGGATGGATGGATGGATGGATGGATGGATGGATGGATGGACGGTATGACAGTGGATGGATGGATGGATTGATGGAATGACGGATGGAACGGCAGATGGATGGATGGATGGATGGATGGATGGATGGATGGATGGATGGAGAGAGATGGATGGATGGATGGATGGAGAGAGATGGATGGATGGATGAATGGAGAGAGATGGATAGAGATGGATGGACAGATGGATAGTATGACAGTGGATGGATGGATGGAGAGATGGATGGACAGATGGATAGTATGACAATGGAAGGAGAGAGAAGGATGGATGGATGGACAGATGGATAGTATGACTGGATGGATGGATGGAGGGAGAGATGGATGGACAGATGATAGTATGACAGTGGATGGATGGAGAGAGATGGATGGACAGATGAATAGTATGACGGATGGATGGATGGATGGATGAAGAGAGATGGATGGACAGATGGATAGTATGACAGTGGATGGATGGATGGATGGATGGACAGATGGATAGTATGACAGTGGATGGATGGAGAGAGATGGATGGACAGATGGATAGTATGACTGGATGGATGGAGGGAGAGATGGATGGACAGATGGATAGTATGACAGTGGATGGATGGAGAGAAGGATGGATGGACAGATGGATAGTATGACAGTGGATGGATGGATGGAGAGATGGATGGACAGATGGATAGTATGACAATGGAAGGAGAGAGAAGGATGGATGGATGGACAGATGGATAGTAAGACAGTGGATGGATGGAGAGAGATGGATGGACAGATGGATAGTATGACAGTGGATGGATGGAGAGAGATGGATGGACAGATGGATAGTATGACAGTGGATGGATGGAGGGAGAGATGGATGGACAGATGGATAGTATGACTGGATGGATGGAGGGAGAGATGGATGGACAGATGGATAGTATGACAGTGGATGGATGGAGAGAGATGGATGGACAGATGGATAGTATGACAGTGGATGGATGGAGAGAGAAGGATGGATGGATGGCAAGACCAATTAGGCTATAGCACTTAAAATATACACTTTCCTTTATATATTAATTCTAACCTAAAATCATGCTGAAAAAAAGATAAATCAAGCGTCTCGTTAGTTCAGGGCACCTCAGTCAAGCTTGCACCAGCTGACAGTCAGCTGTTTCTGAATGTGTACCAATCCAGATGTGACACTAATCACAGCGGTTCATTTAAATCCCCATTCATTCATTCTCTCTATTGCTCAGCTGCACGCTGCACTTAACTCCCCCTCCATCCAGCTGGAATCTGTAATCAAATCTGATGTCTGTTTACCACTGTCTTCTGCATACAGTAATTTCATTGTGTCATCCTTCCTCATGTATTTTAGCTTGCTTACAACAACCTATGTAAATTGTGATTGTGTAATTTATGTATATATGATTACAGGATCTGTTCTGTACCCCAAGGGGGGGTTGACTTGCTGCTCTCCCCGCTCTGTCCAAGCTTGACTGCATGGACGGGCGTGTGGAGTTTGCCCAGAACAGAACCATACCGCCAACACTATCTGTATGCATTTATCATTATAATAAATATACATTTGACGAAAGTGGCCTGACTGAAGTGATGTTATTTGCCAACTACCCATGTTCCTTTCACCCTCCTCACAGAAGAGGAATCAGAGACTCACATAATAAGTAGGCAGTAAATAACAGTGAGACAGTGTGCTTATTCACAAGCTAATGGATCTTATGATGAATGAAGTTGTGTTACCTGTATGTCTGTTAAAAGCAGGTTGCTGAGCATGTCAGTATGTGTGTGTGTGTGTGTGTATCAGGGTGTTAAACAACTCCAACTGCACTGATGCTTGAAAACCAAGTGTAAATGTCTGCTGTTGACTAGAATTAATCACAGGTATATTAAAAGAAACTCGTGTGTGTGAATATATTTCAGCTGTAACTCATTAAACAGGAGTCCAGATCACTGATTAACAAGACAAAATCTGTGTGTGTGGTTTGAGATGGCAGATGAGAGAGTGTCTGGTTTAACAGGTTATCAGAAATGTCAGCGCTAGAGAGACGGGCTCCACCTGATCTCCAGATAAACCATACCAGGCAGGCATTTGACTGAACATGTTTTTCATGATATTAAAACCCTAAAAGCTTCAGTTTATATGGATAAAATGACCTGATTAGCTTCCCATACTTCCATTTGTGTTATTTCATATATTTTATTACCTTAATATTATTCTAAATATGTGAAAAAGTCGAGGTAGGAGCGTCTGTCTTCCGTGTCTGAACTATATATGTAAGAGGGAAAGAGATTAGAGGCTATTATGGCGTGTCTTTAATTTGTGTGTGGAAGGATGGTCTGTGTGTACACTGCGTTTGTAAGGGTCTGTGGCTACATGAGAAGCATGTTTGTGGTTTCTTTACTGTTATGAACTGTTAAACCGTCTACATCAACACTTTAAAAATGCAAAACAAACAGACGGAGAAATGGAGGCAGATGGAGAGAGGCGACACTTTTTTTAAGTGCCATTTTTACTGTGTTTATTCATTTCCTTCACCACATCTGTAAAAGCTCATAAACACACATCCTGAATGCCAAAGTACTAAATATGTTCTTCAGCATTTTGTAATAAATATCAAATGCATAACTATATGGTAAAAAAAAATAAAAATAATTGTAGGACAAATGTTCATAGAGTTGAGGCAGTCAAAGCATTTTATAACAGGTGTTGTTATGTGTTAGTAAAAAATTATGTCAAACATCATCTGATAAAAACGAACTTTCTATGGAAGTTCATTTTTTGCACTTTTTACAACTAAAAGTACAAGCCGAATGTAGAAATCAACAGTTTGCCACAGTTCCTCTCCAGAGAATATAAAGGTGAAATGTGTAATGTTCTCACATCCCATCTTCATGTAAGGCATACATTGGATGATCACACAAAAAGTGTGATTAAAATATCACTCTATTTATTTGATCATTAACATCAACACTGACTCAACCAATGGGGTTTAGGGCAGGACTGTCTGTCTGACCAATAGAATGCTGGAGGGATGACATAATTTTGTAGGCTAAACTGGAAGTTCACATCACCCTGGTTCCCTCACCAAAAACCCTAAAGGATTTTTATATTGGCTATTGGATTATTGCAGAAAATATGCTCTGTGTCCAACAAAAGTTTATGATTCTTACACGTTTTGTTCATTTGTTGCACATTTGTTATGCAAGATAATATTCACAAACTTTTATGTTTCTACTTTAATCGGTAGAAGTAAAAAGTTAAAGTTAGGTGATCAATCACACAAATGCCAACTAATTTCCAGGTTTTAGGACTCCTGCATTACTTTATAGCAGATGGGCATAGAGTTAATAATTAGCCTTTTTTCATTAGGCTTTCATTTGGTGATTCTTGTGGCACAGAAATTACTCACTTCACCTTTAGCTTGTATTTAAACAAGAATATTCCTTTAAAAATGCAAGTGAAACTACACAAAATAGGGCTGGGTATTGACACAAATTTCACAATTCGATTCAATCTCGATTCACAAGCTTGCGATTAGATTCGATTCCGATTCAATTTGATTTGATATCAATTATTTTGCATATATATCAGGTACGCTACATGGCTTTTTTTCTTAAAGTCCCCGTGAACCGGAAGTTGCAAACGACTTTTCTCCAGTGTTGTGACGTATTTCCAAGTGAAACAGAATATTGAATATAGGGCAGGGTTTTATTTTAGCGCTCCTCCTCTCCATCTCTCGCTCATAGCAGACTAACGGTCGGAGGGGAGTGGTTTAAGCGTTTCCAACCCAAGCCGTCAAACTGATGTCATTAGAGAAGGGGCACCGTTGAAGAGGGGAGGAGCATTTTCAGATTTTGATTAAATATTACGAAGCCAACAATTTTTTTGTGTGGATTGACTTGCACGAATGAATTGTTCACCACAAAACTAGCAATTTGAGCTAACAAAATAAATAAGGTCAATTCTGATTTCATGTGTACTTTAAGGAAACAAAAATCCCTCAACTAATGCTGTAAACTATACAAGGAGTCAGTTGGTAGGTTACTACATTACTATAATTTTGAAGTTTAAAATAAGTTCCCTTTCGAATGGGAACTCTCACTGCATCTGACAAGACGCCAGGGCGTTCCCCCCTAGCGTCTTATCAGACGCAGTGTCTCGTTCCCCTTCTCAGGGAACCATGGTTACATTTGTAACTGTTAACCCGAGAAGTTTGTATACAGACACTTATTAAACACAAGGAAGTTTTATAATAATAAAGTTATAATACTAACTTACATAATTACGTTTCTACTCCAATTAGTTTTTAAATATAAACATTTCAATGGTGGCTGTCATACGTGACTGATTTCAAACATACATTTTGAAGAACAGTAAAAATATAATGAATAAGTAATATGGTGCATATATTTAGCAAAAAGCTCCAATCTAGAGTTCATTTTTCTAGCTGACTAACGAGTTTATGCTCACTGAATGGCTTTTCTGAGGTAAATGTGATGTTATGTGACACAGCTATTGTTAAGCTGTTTTATGACATATTTCCACAGTTGAAACAGACTGAGCGATTACATGAGACATGATACGGATTTCTGTAAGTTGTACTGTAACTTTTAACATACCTTCTGATGTTCATTCATGTTTATTTTGCGCTGTAACTGGTAGTAAAGAGAAAGAGATGATCGTTTCACGTGCGCTCCGCACTGCCTCTTCACTTGAACTGAGGCGGCAACAGTGATCTGCCACGCCACATTAAAGAGCGCCAAAACGGTATTGTTTGAATTTCATAAATAAAATGGACATAATTTGAAATCTGAGACTTTGTTTAATATCAAAAGTAACAAAGCTTATTGTGATTTAACGGATGGGAGGCACGCTACAATGTTCTGTTCATTCATAGACTAAAAGATCGATTCTTGGGATTTACAAATTGATATTGGTTCATAAAAATGTGAACTGATTAAAATTAAGAAATCTGTTTTGTTTTTTTACCCAGCCCTAACACAAAACATCCACAAACTGTAATTCAGTTTTCAAAATTTTTCAAAATTTCAAATTCTGTTTAATGTGAGAAGTTAGGTTAAATGTGCAAGTTATTTCTGGACAAAGACTAATGTGAATTTCTCTCTGAGAATGTATGATGGAGAGGGATTCTGTCTCACCTGTAAACTGAGAAATTATACAGAATTTCCCAAATCCCAAAGTCCCATCATCACAAACACTCTGTTCACCAAGATACTGTTGACCAGTCCAATGGAAACATACGTGCTGAACTTATACGGCACTTCGATCTCTTTCCTCCTGCGTGCGTCGACGTCACTCACAGACACTCCGTAAATCCGGCAGAGCACCCGCAGGCTTGCCCAGCGCACCGTCTGCCGGGTCAGGACCAGCATCACTAACCCCACCAGGAACCGTGCCACACCGAGGCCCAAGGCCGCAAGGGTCAGAGGTGGCAGAGTCACTGGAAAAGGCCCAGCTAGGTCAAAGGTCAAGCCCAAACGCTCATTCACCCAGTATCCGACTGAACATCCCGCACTGCATGCTAAAATAATGGTGGTGTCCCCCCGTGTGGTGCTGTAATGGTCTAGTTCTGGGTACTTGTAGGACAGGAAGAGGGGCAGCACCACTGCCACGAAGGGGGAGATGGGGCTGTGGAGCTGCAGGTAGTCAACGGTTCCCCAGTACGGGTACGACACGGCCATGATGACGGCTGAAATTACAACGCCACAAATCACATCCTGAGAGGAAGAGAGGAAGATTCACTTTAGCTTCCTGTCATTAGTATCAGACTCTGTAATTCTAGATTCATGCGGCTCAACTAGTTTTATGAACAGTCATACTGACGCTATAATGCAGTTTTTATGGCATAATTATGAAAAATGTAATCATTTTCTAGCTGGTTGCAAAAGTGTTCTGAGTGGTTATGTTGCTATGGTGTTCTGAGTGGCTACTGTGTTGCTATGTGGTTGCTAGGATGCTCTGAGTGGTTAATGTTTCTAGTTGGTTGCAAGAGTGTTATAAATGGTTTACGTGTTGCTATGTGGTTGCTAGGGTGTTTTGAGTGGTTAAGATTTTTTTTAGCTGGTTGCAAGGTGTTCTAAGTGGTTGTTAACGTGTTGCTATGTGGTTGCTAGGGTGTTCTAAGTGGTAGTTAAGATGTTTCTAGCTGGTTGGAAGGGAGTTCTAAATGGTTTACGTGTTGCTATGGGGTTGCTAGGGTGTTTTGATTTGTTGTTAATGTTTCTAGCTGGTTGCAAAGTGTTCTAAATGGTTGGTGACATGTTACTATGCAGTTGCTAGGATGTTGTAAATGGTTGTTAAGGTGTTTCTAGCTGCTTGCAAGGGTGTTCTAAATGGTTTACATGTTGCTATGTGGTTGCTAGGGTGTTCCGAGTGGTTATGTTGCTATGTGGTTGTTAGGGTGTTCTAAGTGGTTGTTAGAATGTTTATTGTTGCAAGTGGTTGTTAATGTGTTGCTATGCAGTTGCTAGGATGTTATAATTGTTATGGTTGTTAAGATGTTTCTAGCTGGTTGCAAGGGTGTTCTCAATGGTTAACGTGTTGCTATGGGGTTGCTAGGGTGTTCTGAGTCGTTATGTTGCTATGCAGTTGCTAGGGTGTTCTAAGTGGTTGTTAGAATGTTTCTTGTTGCAAGGGTGATCTTAGTGGTTATCGCGTTGCTATGGGGTTGCTGGAGTTTTCTGAGTGGTTATGTTGCTATGTGGTTTCTACGGGTGCTCTAAGTGGTTGTTAACGTGTTGCTATGCAGTTGCTAGGATGTTGTAAGTGGTTAAGATGTTTCTAGCTGATTGCAAGGTGTTACTAAATGGTTTACTTGTAGTTATGTGGTTCCTAAGGTGCTCTGAGCGGTAATCTTGTTGCTATGTGGTTGCTAGAGTGTTTTGAGTGGTTGTTAATGTTTCTAGCTGGTGGCAAGGTGTTATAAATGGTTGTTAACGTGCTGCTATGCTAAGTGGATGTTAAGATGTTTCTAGCTGCTTACTAGGGTGTTCTAAATGGTTAACGTGTTGCTATGGGGTTGCTAGGGTGTTCTGATTGGTTGTTAAGGTGTTGCTATGTGGTTGCTAGGGTGTTCTGTGTGAATTTATATGGGCAGGTGACCTGAAATGTGATATGCTATCTCCATCTAAAACTACACATTAACAGCTAGACTTAATGCTAAAATAAAATGCTAAACAGCATTTTACTAATTGTTTAAAGGGTTAATTCACCCAAAAATGAAAATAATGTCATTTATTACTCACCTTCACGCCATTCCACACCTGCAAGACCTTCGTTCATCTTCTGAACACAAATTAAGATATTTTTGTTGAAGATACACTGTTTCATTAAGCTTCGGAGCGTTATGAATCTTTTGTGTCGAATCATGATTCGGATCGCGTGTCGAGCTGCCAAACTGCTGAAATCACGTGACTTTGGCGCTCCGAACCGCTGGTTCGACACGCTGATTCATAACGCTCCGAAGCTTCATGAAGCAGTGTTTTGAAATCGGCCATCACTATACAAGTCGTTATTTTGTTTTTTTGGCGCACCAAAAATATTCTCGTCGCTTTATAATATTAATATTGAACCACTGTACTCACATGAACTGATTTAAATATGTTTTTAGTACATTAATGGATCTTGAGAGAGGAAATGTCATTGCTGGCTATGGAGGCCTCACTGAGCCATCGGATTTCAACAAAAAATATCTTAATTTGCGTTCCGAAGATGAACGAAGGTCTTACGGGTGTGGAACGACATGAGCATTTATGAGCTCATATTAACTAAGAGGCATATGCATATTGCATATTCAATAAAATCTTACATAATACATGCATACACAGTGAACATCAAGACTATTGTTTTATATTACAAATTTAATAATATTTACATTTTATATTATATATATATATATATATATATATAATATATATATATATATAAAAAAGTACATATTTTATATATAAGCATGAGCAATAGGCCAAATGTTTGCCTTCTTCACATCCACTAACACAACTGCTGTATTAAAGGAACTAGAGGTAAAATCTATGGAGACTATCCAGACTATATGAATTATACAGGAGTATAAATTTTTCATATCAAACGCAAAAGTGCATGTTCATTTTAAAGGGTCTCTCTTCCAGACTCACCAGAACCGAGTGCATGCCGGTATAAAGACGACTCAGACACACCAGTGCAGACAGAACCACGGCCACAATCAATCCCAGCTCAAACGGGAACTAAGACACAAAAACACCTTATTAAACAAGCATTTCAGTCAAAAATGAACATTATATTATTTACAGTCAGTCTGATGTCACATTTGTCAAAAGGGGTCATATGTGAATGTAAATGAATACGAATAAGATTTAAAAGCTCTGGCAGAGGAGAAGATATTCCACAAATAATGCAGTAAATTTGATCTCTTCTTGACACAAAGATATCTTTTAGTTTTTGAAGACTTGGAATATAGTGCACATCGAATTATGTAAACTACTTTTAATGACACTTCTGATTTTGTCAGTTTCAAACTCAACAGCCTCAGTCCTCATTCACATTCAATGTATGGACAGGAGCAGCAACATTCTGCAAAATCTCTTTTGTGTGTCTATGAACCAAACATAAGTGAAATATAGTCATTTGGGTTTAGAACAACAAGAGGGTGACTAAATTACTTAATTTTTATTTTAGGATAAACTACTCCTTTAAAAACAGTAGTGCAGCATGAAAGATAAGCCACTATACACCCAATCAAGCTTTTCCTCTCATCCATCTTTCCTCGTCGTCTCTTCCTCCCTCTCTCTCTCTCTCTCTCTCTCTCTCTCTCTCTCTGTGTGTTTCTGTCTGGCAGCTCTTCTAATAACATCCCTTTCTCTCCTGACATGTGCTCTTCCCACTGGATTTATTCAGGACTCTGTTAATCACTGACAACATTGGAAGAGTCTTTACATATTCATGAAGCTGCCCTGCCTCCTCTGTTCTGTCTTACTCTATCCATCTCCCTGTCCCTCCATCTGTCTCTCTCTCCTTTCCTCTCTTTTTTCCTCTGTCAGTTGGGGGTCTTTCACAGGAAGTTAATGAAGAACATTTCCTGAATGGGCTCAATGGATTCTGGGACAGTAGAGCTCATGTATAATTGACTGGAATGGCCTTTTTTACTCTTAAATCACACACATACAGCCTTCTGGTTTCCTTTACGTACAAAGAATCATTTTTCAAATCAGTTCTTCCTTTTATGGAGTAACTAAAAGCTAGTAATTTTTGTAGACAAAAGTTTAGCCATTTTCAATAAGATTTTTTTAATGTTTTAACTGAAGTCTCTTAGGCTCACCAAGGCTGAAACAGACTTTCTATTTAAATATAACCAGAATTCCGGAAATGTTGGGACGTTTTTTAAATTTGAATAATATGAAAACTAAAAGACTTTCAAATCACATGAGCCAATATTTTATTCACAATAGAACATAGATTAAACATTTGTTATGTTATCTGAGAAATTTTACAATTTTATGCACAAAATGAGCTCATTTCAAATTTGATGCCTGCAACAGGTCTCAAAATAGTTGGGACGGGGGCATGTTTACCATGATGTAGCATCTCCTCTTCTTTTCAAAACAGTTTGAAGACGTCTGGGCATCGAGGTTATGAGTTTCTGGAGTTTTGGTGTTGGAATCTGGTCCCATTCTTGCCTGATATAGGTTTCCAGGTGCTGAAGAGTTTGTGGTCGTCTTTGACGTATTTTTTTGTTTAATGATGCGCCAAATGTTCTCTATAGGTGAAAGATCTGGACTGCAGGCAGGCCATTTCAGTACCCGGACTCTTCTACGACGAAGCCATGCTGTTGTAATAGCTGCAGTATGTGGTTTTGCATTGTCCTGCTGAAATACACAAGGCCTTCCCTGAAATAGACGTCGTCTGGAGGGGAGCATATGTTGCTCTAAAAACTTTATATACCTTTCAGCATTCATAGTGCCTTCCAAAACATGCAAGCTGCCCATACCGTATGCACCCCCATACCATCAGAGATGCTGGCTTTTGAATTGATTGCTGATAACACGCTGGGAGGTCTCCCTCCTCTTTAGCCCAGAGGACACGGCGTCTGGGATTTCCAACAAGAATGTCAAATTTGGACTCGTCTGACCATAGAACACTTTTCCACTTTGAAACAGTCCATTTTAAATGAGCCTTGGCCCACAGGACACGACGGCGCTTCTGGACCATGTTCACATATGGCTTCCTTTTTGCATGATAGAGCTTTAGTTGGCATCTGCAGATGGCACGGCGGATTGTGTTTACCGACAGTGGTTTCTGGAAGTATTCCTGGGCCCATTTAGTAATGTCATTGACACAATCATGCCGATAAGTGATGCAGTGTCATCTGAGGGCCCGAAGACCACGGGCATCCAATAAAGGTCTTCGGTCTTGTCCCTTACGCACAGAGATTTCTCCAGTTTCTCTGAATCTTTTGATTATGTTATACACTGTAGATGATGAGATTTGCAAAGCCTTTGCAATTTGACGTTGAGGAACATTGTTTTTAAAGTATTCCACAATCTTTTTATGCACTCTTTCACAGATTGGAGAGCCTCTGCCCATCTTTACTTCCAAGACATCCCTTTATAGCTAATCATGTTACAGACCTGATATCAATTAACAATTAGTTGCTAGATGTTCTCCCAGCTGAATCTTTTCAAAATTTCTTGCTTTTTCAGCCATTTGTTGCTATTGTGCCAACTTTTTTGAGACCTGTAACAGGCATCAAATTTGAAATGAGCTCATTTAGTTGATAAAAGTGGAAAATATCTCCGTTTAAACATTTGTTATGTTATCTATGTTCTATTGTGAACAAAATATTGGCTCGTGTGATTTGCAAGTCATTTAGTTTTCATTTTATTTAAATTAAAAAAAAAATGTCCTAACATTTCCAGAATTACTTCCTGTGATCAAAGCTGAATTTTCAGCATCATTACGCCAGTCTTCAGTGTCACATGATCCTTCAGAAATTATTTTAATATGCTGATTCAGTGCTCAAGAAACATTTCTGATTATTATCCATGTTAAAAACGGTTGTGCTGCTTCAAACCATAACTTTTTTGATGAACAGAAAATCAGCAATTATTTGAAATAGAAATCTTCTTGTAATATTATGAATGACTTTACAGCCACTTTTCAATTTAATACATCCTTTCAACACCAAAGGGTTAAGGGAGGGAATGCAACTTTATAGTCCACTAATAAAGTTTTATAATGCTTATATACATGTGCCACTGTGTGTCCTATTTTAAAATCTCTGACTCTAAAGAAGCACAGATGTACGTTTATAGATTTAGACTTATAATTGACCCAATATTTAGAAACACCATCAAGAGTCAAAGGTTTGAAAGCTGATGGATGGCACCATATAACTGACACTGATTGACAGTCATTTACTGAGAGTTCATTATGATGCCACACAGCAGATGTGTGGGCGGGACTTGAGCTGACTGATGGAGACAGATGGCCACGCCCCCTTCAGTAAACTATGCAAAATTAAGCCACATTCAAAACGTTCTCAATCGAGTGTGTGTGTCTGACCTTTACTCTCTCGTGAGCACTGAGAAGCAGCGTGAATGAGATGGCTGTTGCTGCCATGGCGTGTGTGGATGGCAATCCGTACTCCGCATCCACACGCGTCTCCAGTTTGACCACAGGGGGCGATGGAGGACGGGGCAGCTTTAAAATATCCTTCATTACTTGCCCAATATACATCACCACCTGTAGAGAGAGAGAGAGAGAGAGAGAGAGAGAATGAGAAATGAGATGTAAATGAGGCAAAGGGAAATACAAAAAAGTACTGTTGATAATAGCATACTTCATTCCCAAACATGGAATTTTCTGGTTCTTTTTGTTAGCAGTTACAGCAAATATTACTGCCAAATTGAGGTGAAGCGTTCCAGTGTTACTTTAGTATCATTAATATACCATTATAGTTTTTATTGATATTTTGAATCCAAATTAGTTGTTATTTTCATATCTTTTTTAGTTTTCATTTGAACCCTCAGGTTGTGTTCGGGTCATTTTGACCCAGAGAGGATTTTCTTTTTCCCAAAAATGCTAAGGTTATCACATTGGACTAAAACTTACTGACTTTACTCACCCAGGGTATAACTACTTCGCCAAAATTTGAGAATTTTTTTTAAAAAAATTGTGATTTTTGTGAGTTACACTTAAGGCCGGTGATTTTTGACAAGGAACACCACATGTGTGACTTTGTGCCATTTTGTACAAAATAAAAGCATTTCAAAACAAACTTCCAGGTTAAATATTAAAGCACACTAGTGTGATAAACAGTGCAAATTGTTTCCATATTTTGTTGAATATTAACAAATTTATCCACAAATAATGCTTTTTTCAGCTCAGAACAATTTTTATAAGCTCAGATCAATGAGGCCTACGATCAATCAGATCCAAAACCAAAGAAATACAAAACCTGTGCTAATTGAAAGAAAACAAATTGACAGAAAAGACTGAATCCAATTTTTGGTGATAATACAGCATAACAGAGTGATTTACAAGCAATTTTTTTTAAAAGGCCAGTCTTTTTTTGACATGGAATGCAAAAGTGTTGAGGGTTTTTAACACAGCCTAAGAGTTGATTTTAGGTAAAATTTCAGTTATTTTGTTGTGTTTTTGTCATTTTTTTGTTTTAGTTTTATTTAGCTTTTTTTAAAATATGTGTATATAGTTTTTATTTTTTTTGTTTTAGTACTTAAAGTTAAACTAAACGAAAGATAAATATGTTGCCTTGGCAACTAGCTAAAATAAAATAAGTTCAAGTTTTTCAGTTAACATTTATTTCAAGTAACAAAAATGCTTTAATGGTTCACGTTTTAGTTAACAATAATAACCCTGGTTCAGTAGTGTCAGGAGATATAGCAAAACACAACTCAAAATGAAGCTTCATTGAATGTTACTTTGAAAACATGAATAACTCCACCTCTCATGTTAAATTTAGTTCATTATAAATAGCTACATAGATTCTAGAGGTGAACCAATCAAATACAGTTTGATGCTGTTGCTGTGGAAACTATATGTAAACTTGTGGAAATAGCATAAAGTGATCAGAAACACAGAAAAATGAGCAAGAGAAATGATGTGTGTTATGTGGTTAATTTTTTACAGCTGTCCAATTCAAATTTTGTTGAAGACTTTCTATTTCTGTCTATTCTATTGTGGACGAAGACCCAACAGTATAAGTCTATGCACACAATGTCATTATTAATCACAGGGCGTGTGTGTGTGTGTGTGTGTGTGTGTGTGTGTGTGTGTTTCTCAGCCACTCACAGCCCACACATTGACGAGTCTCCTGCACAGGAAGGGGTCGAGGTTCCAGTGGATGCAGGGCAGAAAGGTAATGTAAAAGACTTCATGCCCCAAAGTGGCTGAAGTCACAAACAGGAAGTAGAAAATCCAATTCCTCACCTCATAATGAGGCCTGGG
Source organism: Ctenopharyngodon idella (assembly GCF_019924925.1). Taxonomy (NCBI): domain Eukaryota; kingdom Metazoa; phylum Chordata; class Actinopteri; order Cypriniformes; family Xenocyprididae; genus Ctenopharyngodon; species Ctenopharyngodon idella. The sequence continues at coordinate 32,544,309 of NC_067234.1, read as the reverse complement.
ATGCTCCTGTACACAGAGAAATCGAATAAACTGCTTCATCACATCAACAAACCACAAACAGGAATCACAAGCAGTTCTTAGTTGACCTCAATATTTAAGATGTAAATATAAAACTTTATTTTTTAATATTGTTTCAACATTTTGGAGGGCTGTAAGACCATTTATCTGTGCACCATCACATATCAAACAGTTTAACTTTTCCATAGTTCACTCAAATTATGAAAATACAAAATTTGAATCCACATTAACAACTGATATGGTATAAGCATTATTATTTAATATTTTTTGTTAAATTGTGTTATTAATGCAAGGTATGTCATTAAGATTTGAATGCAGATGTTTAATTTAAGTGATCTACCTTTCAGTTCATAGCTTAATGTATATATTAGAAACAAAAATGTATTTTGAAAAACATGGTGAGATCAATGTGCTTAATAAACTTCTGATTTTCTAAACCAACCAGAGAAACAGGAAAATCTTGTCGTCCGGTATTTGTTTTTTAAACGCACCGTCTTTCAATTAGGAGAAACTCAAGTTTTCAATTCAGCTGAATAAAGAGCGTCTTTTAAATCTGATTTACTTACTTTGATTTCATATTGTGAACTGCCGCATTTATAGTTGGAGTTACTGTCGTGTGCGCGTGACGTCCCGTTCGCCACCTGCTCCGCTTTGCGCCGGTGGATCGTGACCGGACCGTCCTTATCGGATCCATTCGCGTTTATGCATCCGTTCTGAGTTATAAACGAGCGAGTCTCTCTCAGAACCAGGCCACAGCACCGCTGGAAGCCGACCACAAGCTCGGGGCTGTTCAGGTACGAGATGACCCCCCACATGGCCGCGCGAAGTTTGAGCTCTGGCACGCGCGCGCGCTGCCGCACCCAGCCCAGCCCGCGTTCACAGGTGTGTTTTACAGCTGCAGGTGACAGAGCGTGAAAGTGTGCTGACGTAGAAGCTTATGGCTATTTTGATTGGCTGACATGTTTACACATGGAGAATGACCTGTCACAAGTGAGTCACTCCTGCCATGTGATTTTCTTACCCACCCACCTTAATAGATAACACAAAATCTCATCTCAGCACTTCTGGTGAATGGCTACGCTTGTCCTTTCATCTGAATATCAACATATGTGAGATTTAGTCAGCCTAAACAGTTTTGCGGTTAACTGATCTAATTTTGTGTCCCTGGAAAATAGTGATGTATGACATTGTATTATGTTGAAAATCAAAGTTTTTTCTATTTGTTAATGAGGGATTTGTGGACACATGAATGTTTTTAGATTTGTGGTGTAAAAGTAAAAGTTTTTATTTTGAAGAAAAAAGATATTAGACCTTTGGGGTAAGATGGGCCACCAGAATTGACCCGAGTGGCATGTTGTTACTAGTGTTATTATTTTTAAATGTAATACTTTGTACTGTAATTAATGGGGTTATTATTCAGTATTTCCATGAATTAGAAGTACATTTCATACATCTTCGCTTTCATTAAAACCTAATTGAGTGAAATCACTCAATAAACGGTGTCTCTATTACATACACCGATCAGGCATAACATAATGACCACCTTCCTAATATTGTGTTGGTCCCCCTTTTGCCGCCAAAACAGCCCTGACCCTGTCAAGGCATGGACTCCACTAGACCCCTGAAGGTGTGTCGTGGTATCTGACACCAAGATGTTATTCATCAGACCAGACCACCTTTTTCCATTGCTCCGTGGTCCAGTTCTGATGCTCACATGTCCATTGTTGGTGCTTTTGGCGGTGGACAGGGGTCAGCATGGGCACCCTGACTGGTCTGAGGCTATGCAGCCCCATACGCAACAAACTGCAATGCACTGTGTATTCTGACACCTTTCTATCAGAATCAGCATTAACTTCTTGAGCAATTTGAGCTACAGTAGCTCGTCTGTTGGATCGGACCACACGGGCCAGCCTTTGCTCCCCATGTGCATCAATGAGCCTTGGCCACCCATGATCCTGTCGCCGGTTCACCACTGTACCTTCCTTGGAGCACTTTTGATAGATACTGACCACTGCAGACCGGGAACACCCCACAAGATCTGCAGTTTTGGAGATGCTCTGACCCAGTCGTCTAGCCATCACAATTTGGCCCTTGTCAAACTCGCTCAAATCCTTACGCTTGCCCATTTTTCCTGCTTCTCACACATCAACTTTGAGGTCAAAATGTTTACTTGCTGCCTAATATATCCCACCCACTAACAGGTGTCGTGATGAAGAGATGATCAGTGTTATTCACTTCACCTGTCAGTGCTCATAATGTTATGCTTGATCAGTGTATCTTGAATTAAAATATGGACAATTATATATGTAAATATTCATATGCATGTAGGCCTACATAAGTCACAGAATAATTTTACCTTTCAGAAAAATCTCTTTTAGGCTACTGGGATTCTGCTTTGTCTGTCATTGGTTATTCAATTATTCAACTAAATTGTCAAAATTAAATTTTAAATAAAATAGTTAGTATTATAGTTAGTAAATACTTGTTTCATTACTGGATGAATCATTGTTTTTGAACGAATCTTTTGAATGAATGATTCAATGACAAATACACGTTTTAACAGTCACTTGTCGCCACCTAGTGGCGTAAGATGTAATTGAAACAACCGTTATTTGAAGCCAAAGTTAGTTTCAAAAGGCGGTTTGCTCTTTTTTTTTATCGCTATCGTAGACATCAGTGTTTATATCCTAATTTTAAACTTTGATAACTTGATATTTGTAACAGAAATAACTACTGTGTGGTTTAAAACTGCTCTTTGGCTCAGCGCGGCAGCACGAATGAGATCGCGATCTTTTTACGATTAATCGTGCAGCTCTAATATATATATATATATATTAATAAGAGTTAAGAATTATATCAAAAGTCATTTCACGTGAAAAAAAAAGAGAACATGTTTATTATTTGATTGAATGGAGGGTGTATGGGAACTGTGAATGAATGAACCTGAAATAGTGGGCAAGTCACCTGTTTCTGGGTTATTAGTTTCCATGACAACAACGTGAGCAAGCGAGCAAACAGGTAAATGACTCATAATGGGGAATAAACACGGTTAAATGACCAGCTTTCATTTCCAGTCGGGAATGTTTTATTGTAAGAAAACACAGAGACAGCAAAAAAGGAGTTAAATCTACTGACGTAAACAGCATCCTTTAGCAGAAAGGCTCGTGCCGTTTGACCCAGACGCGTGTCTGATGCTTTGATTGAGGTGTGATTCCAGCGTCCCGCATCTTTCCGGGCTCGGCGCGGTCGCAGCCACACATCGGTTCTGGATGAGAGCAAAGCCGCCCTTCAGGCGGCATTACATCACCTCCCTTCCGGACTGGAACGATACGGTTAATTATTCAGGCTACTCAGCGTGCTCGGAGACTAAAAGAACCGTTCTAAAAAAGGCCTTACACAAAAATGTCCGGGTTTAACGGGAGCACGGGCTTTCGCTGACAGGATAAAGAGAAGAAAAGGCGGCTCGCGTGACTGCCTCGCGCCCATTGTGTCGAGGATGTGAGGCAGCGCGAGATGCCATGGCAGCGGATGCAGCAGCTAACGGGTCGGAGCCGCCTGGTCTCCCGGCACCAAAGGCGTTTCCCTACGAGGAGTACGAGTGCAAAATCTGCTACAACTATTTCGACCTCGACCGTCGCGCGCCCAAGATCTTGGAATGCCTGCACACGTTCTGCGAGGAGTGTCTGCACGCGCTGCAGCTGTGCGAGGAGCGGCCGTGGCGCATCAGCTGCCCCGTGTGCCGCCACCGCACGCCCGTTCCGGACTATCGGATCCAGAACCTGCCCAACAACACCAAGGTCACAGAGGACTTCCCTCTGTACATCGACTCGGACCCTGTGCCTCAAGATGCTCTGCCGCCCCACCCGCCTCCGCTGCACCCAGCGCTCGTGGCGCTCAGGCGCGAGGAGGACGCATCCGCGGCGTCCATGGCGGGTCACGCGACACCGTCCACCACGACAGTGTCCACCGCGACCACACTCTCCCAGGACTCAGTCTCGCGTTATGAGAGCTGTCGCAACTGCAGGCGGCTCGCGCTGACCACCGGATGCGTGTGCGTCATCTTCTCCTTGCTGTCCATGCTCGTGCTGCTCTTCATGGGCCTCATATTTGTGCACAGCCACGGCGGGCCGCCCTCGCCCGCGGGACCACTCTGTCTGTCGGTCGCGAGCATCCTCGCCATGGTGTCGGCGATGGTAACGTGGCTCCTCTACTGGCTCAAAGACAGACCGGAGCACGAGACGGGCCGCTCCTCTGCCACCACTAATGCGAGCCGGAGAAACGCGTGACAGAAGATCTGCATCGAATTACAAGCTCTTTCAGCTTTTATTCCTTAATAGGCAACCAAATAGTTTCTTTTTAAGTTATTATCAGTATATTTTATATACTAGTAGGCAGTTTAATTACAGTAAATCCCAAAAAAACTTATCTTAGAAATTGCTAGTAAATTAATTACGCATTGAATTATGAAATTTTGACGTAGAAAGACTGAAATAGAATTTTCTTGTAAAACACTCCAATATTTTTTGTTTTATTTACAACTTTGAAAAATCATTTTTTACAGTAGGCTATACTTACTAGTAACATTTCTTATCTCACTAGTTACAATTGTTTATATTTGTGTAACGATTAGTCAGAATAGCTACAACACGGTCCTATTAGTTGACATTAGTTTACGCATTAACAAACCATGAGCAATACATTTTTATAGTATTTATTAATCTTTGTTAACATTAGTTAATAAAAATGCATCTGTTGTTAGTTCATGCTAGCTTAGGTCCATTAAAAAATGGTAACACTTCACAATAAGGTTCATTTGTTAACATCAGTTAATGTATTAACTAATTTGAACTAACAATGAACAATACATTTGTTATGGTATTTATTCATCTTTGTTAATGTTAGTTAATAAAAATCCAGCTGTTCATTGTTTGTTCATGTTAGTTCACAGTGCATTAACTAATGTAAACAAATACAACTTTTGATTTTAATAATGTATTAGTAAATGTTAAAATAAATTCTGTAGAAGTATTGTTCATTCTTAGTTCATTAACTAAAGTAGTTAACTAATGAAACCTTATTTTAAATTGTTACCAAAAATATTAACAGAAACAACTTTTGATTTTAATAATACGTTAGTAAATGTAGAAATGAACATTAACTAAGAATAATAAATGCTTTAGATGTCTTTTTTCATTCTTAGTTCATGTTAACTAATGTTAACAAATGGAACCTTCCTTAAAAATGTTACTAATGTTACTAAAAATTCACACTGGCGTCTATTCAATTAGTACTAGGAAAACTGGAAAATATAGTTACCACTTGAATAGCAAACTTGAATAGCTAAAGACGGACTGGTATTTATAGAAGTATCTAATGAGTCACTATTGGATCACTTGTAGTACGGGGCCGTCGTTTCCCTACGTGGAGTACGAGTGCTAGTATTTCAGCCCAAAGTCTTGCCGTGCGAGGAGTGTCTGCACACGTGAGCAGCTGTGGCACATCAGATACCGCCCGTATACCAAACTACTGGATATACAACCTGTCTGATGGAGTCCACTATGACCACACTGTCCCAGAACAGCTGAAACAACCATATACGTGTGCGTCACCCTTTCCTTCCTGTCCATTCTTGTGCTGCTCTTCATGGGCCTCATATTCGTGCACATCCACCTGCAGATCTTCTGCTAGGACACCTGTGTGAGCTTGAGAAGAACTGACTTCATGCATCCACTAAAAACCACCAAATGATTAAATGTCATTGCAAAAATGGTTCTGTGAAAAACTGTGCAGCACTGATGCAGTGACATTCAGACTGTGGTTTTGGAGCCACAATATACAGTGGGGTTCAAAGGTCTGTGAAACACTAGTGAAAATGCCTCTATTTTGTATTCGTTTATAATTTAATCCAACATTTCCATTACTTAAGGGTATATTTATGTATTTGGCACTATATTTCGATGGTCCACTTTAGACGTTCTACTAACTATGAGCAACTTTGCAACTACATGTCAACTAACTCTCATTGGAGTATTAATAGACTGTCTGCTTAACATCTGCTAACACTTTATTTTGATGCTCCCCAACAGACATTCTACTGACTATGAGTAACTTTGCAACTACGTCAACTTATTCTACTAATCTGAACTCTAAAGTCCCGTTCACACCAAGGACGATAACTATAACGATAAAGATATAGTTCTAAAAATCGTTCTAAATATAAAAGAATAACACAGTTCACACTACAACAATAACGATAACAGCACAAAGAAACTATATTGTTGGAATCACTTTCAGAACTTTTTTTCAGCTGGTGATGAATGATAGAAACATTGACAGCCAATCAGAATCCATCCTGCTTTAACGAGCTCAAGCATTTAAAGCGGCAGATGAAAAAACTGCAGCACGCTTACAATAAACAGAACAATATCATCCGCTAGTGTGGACGCTAATATAGTTATCATTATCTATCTCAATTTGGAGGCCCCTTTCAAGTAAACAGTCGGACAGACAAAAACATTGTGCAATGCGACTGCAATTACCTTTTCTCAGTTATATTTTTTAAAATGATCACATATTTCTCTTATTACTCTATTTCTAAGCACATTCTAACTCTTTAATCAGAACTATTGTTACAATCAAGACCGAAAACAAAAACAGCATTCAATCTTCGTCCCTCAGCTAAAATGAAATGATACAAAAACCGCCTGTAGGTGGCAGCAAATCATTGTCTTAACGAATTAGTCATTGAATCATTTAGTCAAACGATTAGTTCAAAACGGCTGATTCATTCAGGGACAAAGCAGAAGTCGTCGAGTCATTTATTAGAACAATTCGTTCAAAAATGCAGATACATTCAGTAACAAAACTGAAACTGTGTTGCTCAGAGACATGCAATGACTCTACTGTTTGAAACTATTTTTGTTGGCAAAATAGAGGAAAAACAGACAATATTGTGTCTAAAATGTAAGTCATCTAAAAGCCTATTAACTTATTTATTGAATTGTTGTATAAAATCAATATCACTTTTGCAAACGTGCTGATATTCAGGAAAACAGCACTTTTGCTCATTTGATATTGCTTATAAATCTTAAAAACAAGAACTTAGAGACTTTTTTGCACCATATCTTAGTTTTTGGAAGTATTTCTATTCATTTTGGTGCTCTTTTTCGAGAGTAAGCAGAGGCCTGTTCTGTTGCGAGGCCCGTTTTAAGTTAAACAGGTGAAATATAGCAAAGGCCGCTACTACAGTCTACTAATACTCTAATGAGAGTTAGTTGACATGTAGTTGCAAAGTAACTTATTGTTAGTAGACTACCTAAAGTGGACTATCAAAATACAGTTTTACCGACACTTTAATCCAAAACAACTTACATTGCGTTCAAGCTATCAATTTTATTAGTTAATAATGCTTTCCCTGGGAATTGAACCATGACCTTGGCGTTGCTAGCGTCATGCTCTACTGTTTGAGCAACAGTAATGTACTACTTGATTATATTATCAGCAAAAGTGAGCACAAAGTTTAACTGAAAAATTGGTCAGTGTCACAGATCTGCTTAGTGACCTAGAATTAGTGCAGAATGTTTAATATTTCTTCTCTATTTGGTCATAACCTTTTTTTTTTTTTTTCAAATCCTTCGGTTTACGTCACATTTTCAGTGTGGTCTCAGACTTTTGAATCCAATTTCATCACAGCAAGTGAGATTTGACATTTTATTTACTGAAAATTCACTACTAAAATCTGGTAGATAAGTAACATTTCTGTGAATTGGCCAAGCAGATACAGTTATCGGACGATAATCTCAAAATCGCCACTGGGTGTTGTCATCAACTCGCTTTATCTGTCTTTGAAAAAAGTAGACCTCTTTGTTCTTATGGATCAATAGCTTTACTATGGAAATTGTGAATTTTATACCACCTCTTTGTTCTCGCTTCACCTATGCATTTATCACGGTGAAACCGTGTTATTTGACGACTAACTGACAATCTCTTTTTGCTATCGTCTGTGTGTGCTTTTAATGTGCGTAGCATCACAATGCATTTACCTTAGTACTCACTTAATCAAGTCAGTCATCTGATTTTTGTACCATAGAAACCTGTGATGCGCAGTACCAATGTACCTAGTTTAGAAGAAAACAAGCTGCATGATGTTAAACAAAAACTAGATACTTGGAAAAGCCTTCTTCGCTTGACAAAAGCTTCCTTGTTAATCAAATCAGTAGCTACTGCCGATTTCCCATTTGTACATTACGCAATGACAAATCAGTCATTTATAAAGGGTATTTGATATGATGATGATGTTTCATTTAAAAAGTGTTGGTGAAAAGCTCTATCTCTGTGTAAGATGTGTTAGAAAAGACGTGCACAGTGGATGAGGCAAACAGGAATCTGACACCTGAGGAGCAGCTAGAGTTTTGCTGTGTCCTTGCAGTGACAGGATGCAGCTATAGAGAAATCAATGATAAAGACTCACACACTGGGACTGCAGCCAAGAGGTGCTTTCGAGTGTTTACTGACCCACTTATGAAATTTTGCATCTCTCCCATAGGTCATTTGTCTTGATGTCACAAACTGATATATTCATCCAGCTAACTGTGGCTTGTTAACTTCTGTGTAAAACACATTCTAACTAGCCAGCTTTGGCATTATAGCCCTACTGAATATGGTTCAGCTGATCGTTTTAGACTTAATGGTTTTATGAGGACGATTAACGACACTTCATGCCCTAAACATCGGTATTTATTTCTATTAAGGTGGGGTCACGTTTACCGTTGCTCGCGAAATTGCGGAGTCCGTTTGATTGTCTAGCGTGAGGGCAAAAATGTTGCGTACGCAAAATTCGTTCGTTCAAGTTTGTTCAAACTGCCATCAGAAAGCTGCTTGGTTTCAAGGTGACTTCTGTGGGAGCTGTGCTTCATACATCTTTCTTTGCGATATTGACACTTAAAATGCTTGTTTGTTTGTTTTTTTTCACGCAAAATTTCGCTAATGTGACCGCACCTTTAAAGTTAACGCCATTCACTTTAGAATGGTAAACAAATCATATTCTCTTTAAGGGGATAGTTTACCCAAAAAATACAACTCTGCCATTTACTCACCCTCATGTTATTCCTGAATCCTGTCACTTTATCTGTGAAACACAAAAGGACAAATATTTAAAAACTATCAAGCTCCAAAAAGGACAACAAACATGAGGGTGGGTAGCTAAATAATTTTCATTTAACTATTTCTTTAAATTAGCTCTTATGTGCCTTTCCTTTTTATTTATTTGTTTATTTATTGAAGGAATAGAACATTTTAATAGGAATTATCAAGTGAATTTTATATAAGCTTACTCTTTGATATTCGATAAAGTTGTGCTGTTGTTGTAGGCAAATGTGATGGATCAAACCAGGTCTGCCCTCTGCTGGTGGACAAGTGTAGTGATGCAGTCATTTGTGTGTAGTAATGTGAGGTTTTGCTTAAATTTTTTTGTAAGGAAGGTTTATAAAATGAATTTGGGAGGTATTTGAATTATTGCAGCAGTGATTTAGACGTGCAAAGGTTATGTTCCTGAGTGTTAAAGAAGTAAACAGCCATTAGCTGCTGTAAACTGCTGTTCAATTCAACACTTGTACAGGAAGTAGTGTAGTGCAGTAATGTTATGTAGTCACCAGCTTCTCAGCTTCTCCTGCCATTCTATTAGGCAATATAGGCTATATGTCACTTTATGTTACTTTACACAATGACCTTGATTTACTTCATTTACTGCTTTTTAATCCCTACTGAAAAGACGAAAATACTGTTCAAAAGTTGGGGGTCAGTAAGTTATTTATTTATTTATTGTGAAAGAAAAAGTAATACTTTTATCCAGCAAGGATGCATTAAATTGATCAAATCTGAGAGTAAAGACATTTGTAATGTTACATAGATATCTATTACAAATATATGCTGTTCTTGAACATTACATTAATCAAAGAATCCTGAAAAAAATGTAACAAATCAGCATTAGAATGATTTCTGAAGGATCATGTGACACTGAAGACTGGAGTAATAATGCTGAAAAATCAGCTTTGAATCACAGGAATAAATTGCATTTTAAAATATATTCAAATAGAAAACAGCTTCACAATATTACTGTTTTTACTGTATTTTTGATTAAATAAATGCAGCCTTGGTGAACATGAGACTTTTTTTCAAAAACAAATCTCACCAACCCCAAACTTTTGAACAGTAGAATAAGATGATGATAAACCGCTGGTTAGTGTTGGTCTATGTGGAAAAATTTAGAGTTTTTGTGAAGCTGGTGGACCAAGAATGTCTTGCTAGTTAAGAAGCCTGGAAGGGACAAACCAGCATCCCGTAACTGGGAACCAAAACTCAATCCATGCTGGTCTTTTCAACAGGGATGGGGAAAGGAGATAAGATGCTCTTATACTCTGTCCTGGTCCAGATGCTTCATAGATGTGAGCCTGAAAAGGAAACAGAACTGAAATTTGGCGTAAACTTGGTCTCACTGACTAACCAAAATGAGGACCAAACTGTAAAGAATGATATTGATGATCAAAATGTATAAAATGACATTTCCATACTATTGAGTGTGACCTCCCCTCGTTCTCATGGTACCGCTATCGCTGTGACTGTCTGGACCATCAGGCCTGATGTGCACTCATCATATATGTCCGTTTGTCCCGCACACACTGGCCCAGTGACTGCACAGCACTTACCTGAACCCAGTGTTACTGCCTGGGACGACTATACTTCCCTTAATGCACTCCAGCCCTCTTAGTAACACTACGTAGGGTCATGGGCTTTGTACACAGCCCTTATATACTCTGTGATATGTTTATTAGAGATTAGGAAATGTGTGTTTTTACTATTAAGCCTCAATAATTGTTGTGAAACCTGTTTGAATTGTATTTGCACATTGAAATCGTTCTGTTTACATACAAGAACTCACCTCTCGGTTGGCTAATAAATGAGGAAAATGAAGAAAATTGATGTTGTCTTGACACTGATTTTATTTTATATAGACATTGTGAAATTACTGCATGTATGTGCATGTATATAAATTAAACATTTTATTCCCAGTAACATTTACATGTTACATCAGTATATAGGTAACACTGTCATACATGTAACATTTACATGTTACTGTAAATAAAATATTGAGCCTTTTCTTTTCTTTGTCATGTAAACAAAGGATCAAATTGATGTGTTTTTAGACAACTATTCACCAAGGTAACTTAGTAATAACTTAGAGTGTTAGTAATGCATTACAATATTGCGTACCTCCCAAAAAGTAACTATTTGAGTTACTTAGTTACTTTTTTATGGAAAGTAATGTGTTACATTACTTTTGCATTACTTTTTCTCATCTGTGCTGGGTTTGCATGTTTGTTTTATAATAACAAAAAAAATTTAAAGGCCCTTTCATGCGAAAAGTTTCACACAAAATGTTTCTAGTATGCCTGCAAGAGAATAAAGTTCAACACTTTTACTTCAGCAATAAAAAAATAAAATAAAACAAAATAACAAATAAAAAAATGCTGTTTATCTTAAGTCATTTTTTGCTTATTAGTATGGCTGAATTGGATCATTGAAGGTCAAAAACAAAGACATTGTTTAACCATCTGGTGCTGTTCGGTCATTTTTGAACAAATTTTTTTTTTTTTTAAAGAAATGTATACTTTACTGCGTTTACTGCACCCAAACAAAATCTTACTGAAAGCTCATTTTTTGAGATATCAACTTCAAATTTGGAGCACATCTTGTTTAGATTTATGGCTTTGATTTTAGAGTACAACGTGTTTTGGAAAATATATATTCCATATAAAAATTGCCAAGTGTTGCCTTTTAAAAGAGACCAAACTTCAGTCTGTGCTCCAGTGCATTCAAGATTTATGACAGCTGAAGCTGGAAATTTCATTTTTAAGTCTAAGCTCAAAAAGTGAATAAATGGATTATAACTACTGCACAAATATAATTTAGTACCATATCCCCTAAAAATACAAAATGTTAAATAAAAAACATTATCAAACTAAAATATTGTGCAACCATTTCATTGAAATAAAAAACTGTCATTTTTGACTGACACGCAAACAGTACCAGAGGGTTAATAAAGTGAGATAAAATGCATAACGTATAACATTTAATTATTGCAGGTTTACGTAATATTCTGAGTTTGCATTTCAGTGTTTTTATTCATTTTAAGGAACACTGAATCTGTTTTGTGCAAGTGAGATGATTTAGTCTGTTCACATTTAGTCTAGAACTACAATACCCATCATGTCGCACACAGTGCCTCTGCACTTAAGATTTCTCTCAACATTACCAGTAATGCCAGTTACATAATCAGATTACTTTTTTCAAGTAATCTGATTACGTAACTCGTGTTACTGGTAATGCGTAACCCCCAACACTGACAGTGATGTTGACCTGTATCTTGCTTCAAATTGTGATTATTATAATATAGCATGACAATGAATGATAAATGTTTCCAGTACCTGGCTAAGTGTCTCAGTAAGGTATCTCAACGACGTTGCCCTCCATGCTGCGTTCCCTGTATAGCCTGGAGCTCCAGGATACTTGTGGCAGTAAATGCAGGACAGATGATTTTATTCTAAAGTTGTCTTTGGGGAGGATTTACGTTTTCTCTCAGTGAACCCCATCTAATTGAGGTTAAAAGGGTGGTGACCTTCCTCGGGCTGGACAAGACAGATCACAAGACAAATGACACAAACAACATATGCACTGTTCAAGAAGTTCATTGTATGGTCAAATGGTATGCGTGTACATTCTTGTACAGGTTTATATATTTTTTTTCATTCTCTGACAAAACTGGCAAGTCTAATTTTAATGGCAGTTTTGACCAGCATACTCAACATCAGGTTATGTTGTAGGGGATCTCAGTTACATAAAACTATTCAGATTTCTTTGTCTTCCATTATACAAACTATCTAACTGTAAAACCGATTCAAATTATTTTGACACTATTTGCTAAGAGAATATTGATATTTGACCCTTGATGATATGACTAATTAAGCTCTCATCAGAGCGCACTTCTGCTCGAGATATGTTCTCCAAAAATGAATTCGACACGCGGATCCGGTGTTTCAAAAGGCTGAAACATGCATCATACCCCTGCCTGTTCCCCACGATCTCCTTTCCAACCAGTCACCTTCTGCTGTTTTTTTAAGTTTAATGCTGAATAAACCCTTAAAAAGAACCCAACATGTATTATAAAGAAATAAAGATTTAGCCTACTGATTTTTTATATATCATATTAATTTATTAGACTTTTCAAAATGAAAGTAAAAAATAAAAAGCATAATATTCTGTGTTATTTGTGTTTCAAACATTCTCCTACGAATCCGTTTGGTTCTATTTGGAACCTTCATATTTTCAGAGACAAAGAAAAACGTCATGACGTTCTATGAATTCTCGACATTTAAAGGGATTTTGTATTCTGCCTCATGTAGGAATATAAGATGATTTACAGCAGATATAAACAGATAAATATAAAATGAAAATATATTAACCTGACAGGAAAATAATGCAATAGAAATAATCGTGAAATAATGCAATTAATGCATCGAATAGAAACTCATTTACAAACACACACACACACACGCATTCATTGTTAACTTCTCCATTAAATAGTTGGGTCGGTGTCTCCAGGGTCCAGGCTATTTGGCGTTGATTTAACTTTTTAAGTAAGAGAGAATAATCGAGTGTTTTGCACGTGAAAGGACCCCCGTTTCCCCCGCGTGTTTCCCTCCCGCGTGCGCCCCATTGTCCCCGCGCGCAGGCAGAAAGAAAACATTTGAAGTTTCTTTTTAGTCCAACAAAAGAGCCACATGTCATTGAAGTCAGTGTGTGTGTGTGTGTGTGTGTGTGTGTGTGTCAGAACTGAGAGAGTTAAATCACTGAGTCAATCATCTTAAGTGAATAACTTATTTTGTTAATTTAAATGGCTTCAATTCCTGTCAAATATTAAGTAGCTTAATATTTTTCAGTATAATTTAGTCATAGGCCTACATAATATCTTCTAGCAGGAGCTAAGTCGGTAACACATGACAGTCGCTGAAGTATCTTCGACGTCCACATCTGAACGCTCAGGAAAGCAAAAGTGTACTTCTTAGACCAATCAGCTCTCGGATACGGGATCCTGTGGACCAATCAAAACGCGCTGTTCGAGTAATAGACAAGGAGGTCTCTGCAAACTCATAAATGTCTCAGTAGTTTAGAACTCGCGCTCATCCTAAACGTCTGCTAATAACAATAACGCGGCGGTTATAATTCTCGTCACCTAATGAGAACAACAACGAAGGACCACAAATGAGGAGAGACTGCATCCGACTGATAACTTTTCCTTTCATCATCTACTTTATGTTTTCTTTGAGGAATACAAAAAGACAATCGGAGATAATAATTTTTTGATCGTGGAATATTTACATGCATTTTTTAAGCCCTGGTGGTTTGTCTGAAGTGCACTTTTAGTCAACGCGCTGCCCTGGAGCAATGAGCGGCTTGGCAGGGACCGTTCCCAGGATGATGCGTCCATCTCTCCCTCAAAACTATCCCCGCAGTGGCTTCCCTATGGAGGGTAAAATAATATTAGGCTACATTTAAAATATGCACATTAAAATATTTTAATTTAATAGCAGAAATTTGAGGCCAAATGTAGCCTAAATTTATTTTGAAATTTGGTTTGCATGAGTGCCGAAAACGTTGATGTTATTTTCTTAAAATGTAGCCATGTAAACTTTTGCTAACATACAGATATTATGTTACAATATTAAAAGCCTATATTATGTAATTATAAAAAATAATATGAAATAAAAATATATGTTCTTTAGCGGTTATTTGGATTAGAAAAGAACCCTTCTTATTAAGAAACAATAACCATTTCACTATTTGGTGCTTGAGGTTCAAAGTGCTTGATGTTAGATTATTATTAGATTAGGTTCTTCAGATCAATGTGTTGGTTTCTGTTTCTCTAAAAAACATAAAGTTCAGGCTATGAAGATGTTTAATCGGAATCATTGTTTTTATTTGTTTTCATCATTATCAACAGATTTGTTTCCATTTAACTCTTTCGCATAATTCCTGACATTTCTAAATTCTAATTAAATGCAACGGAGCATGGAAAAACTGGAGTTTGGAGGACTTTGAACCTTTGCACCAATTTACTTCATACCTAAAACTTTAAAGCAGCGATTACATTGATGTTTTTTTAAGGCAACACGAATTATGTCAGGGAATTAAATGCAAATTCATGGAGCCTATCTTACCCCTTCCTTAAGCACACTTCAATTGTTTAGGCATACATTTTTCTTTCTTTTATGTTTCTACTTCGATGACCGTCTCTCCACTGACATCGTTTGAGTTTGCTTCAATGCAGTTTCAACTCCGATGGGTCAGGGTCGAGTCAACCAGCTTGGAGGAGTTTTCATCAACGGCCGGCCTCTACCGAACCACATTCGGCACAAGATAGTGGAGATGGCCCATCACGGGATCCGGCCCTGCGTGATATCCCGCCAGCTCAGAGTCTCTCACGGATGCGTCTCCAAAATCCTGTGTCGATATCAGGAGACTGGATCCATCCGGCCTGGAGCCATCGGCGGGAGTAAATCCAAGGTGAGGCCCTGAAGTGCGGATTCATCTATCGCAGCTGGGCGTGCAGGAATTTTGTGAGCAAACTGAAAGCAACAGGTCGACCGAAAGCGCTGACTGTCTGCTGACATTATGAATTTGAAATATTTTGAACTGAATCAGGAACCTTGTTGACTGATTTTTATATTATTTTTAACAGACTACATCTCCAGATGTGGAGAAGCGCGTTGAGGAATATAAACGGGAAAATCCCGGAATATTCAGTTGGGAAATTCGGGATAAATTGCTCAAAGAGGGAATTTGTGACCGGAACAACGTACCATCAGGTATGGGATAAACATAATAAAATACACGAAAGACAGTGTGCTAATTATTTGATTTTTTTCAATGACTTTGGCTTTATTTCCCCAAATTAGTTGTCAATTATCTTAAATACGTAGCCTAAACAAAAACACTAAAGTTTTGTGATATGTATATAATCTATAGATAATACAGAGATAAACAATGACGATATTTATTTTTTGTCAATGTACGCTCGAACACGATTTCTGTTCGCGCGCGTACAAGCCCTGAAGTTGCGACGGCAACAATTTGAGAAAACAAATCTTTCTTCACGCACCCTTGATTAATTGATCTAACTTTTGTGAACGTTGTTAAAATGTTTACTTCTATATAAAAAGATAACATAATAAGAGCACTTACATACGGTTCAACTCTTGTTCAGTGAGTTCATTAAGCCGCATCATGAGAGGCAAAAACGGCGCGAGAGGTGACGAGGAGGAGGAAGAAGACGAGGAGGAGGATGAAGAGGACATCGAAAAGCGCGAGCAGGAAGAACACGCCCGCAGGAGCGGACACAGTATCGATGGGATTCTAGCAGACAGATGTGAGTGGATCCTACAAACCCTTTATAGCCTCTTTATTCACCCAAAAATGAAAAATCTGCATTCATTTACTCACTTTCATGTCGTTACAAACCCGTTTGACTTTAGTTTATCTTCGCTACACAAATGAAGATATTTTAATGAAATCTGAGCGATTTCTGTCCCTCCATTGGCAGCCTATCGCAACTACACTTTGACACTTCAAAAAAGTTCATAAAGAGATTGTAAAACTATTCCATATGAATTCAGCAGTCCAGTCCAAATTTTCTGAAGAGACTCGATTGCTTTATATGATGAACAGATTGAATTTAGGCTTTTATTCACATGTAAACATTGATCAGCGAACATAAACAGAAGCTCAACCGAACATGCTTGATGCGCGAGAATGAACCTCATTGGTTCTCGCACGTCAAGGAAACATGCTTATTTACCATAACTGATGCGGGAGATGAATGCTTATATGTGAATATAAACATTTACCAACAAACAGATTTCAGACAGAACTGTGGCAGAATCATAATTGATCTGGAGTTGCTGGAAAGATGTGACTCTAACAAATTGAATAAGAATGATATTTATTATGTTTAATAAATGGCTTGAACAGTTTATGGCCTATAATGGGGATTCCAACTCAAAGATTCCCATCACTTGGCAATGGTCAGCCAATAACAAAGAAAGAAATTACAATACCAGTCTAAAGTTTTTTTTGTTTGTTTGTTTGTTTGTTTAAATGGACAGACACAAGTGTCCAAAACACACATGAAATCCTTCAATAGTGTTAAAAGCATTCCAGGATGCTCCTCAAGAAGTTAGTTGAGAGAATGTCCAGAATGTATAGAGCTGGATTCTATACAATTTCATTCTTTGAACAATGCATAATTCTCATATTTCCATTTGTGTTGTTTCATAGCATTGATGACTTTACAATTATTCTAAAATGTGGAAAATATTCATAATAAGCATTAAATAGTCCAAACATTTGATTGGTAGTGTATATAAAAAGCAGACATTTAAATAACAGAAATGTGTATTCATTTGTAATAAGTCAAGTCAAGTCACCTTTATTTATATAGCACTTTTTACAATGCAGATTGTGTCAAAGCAGCTTTACAGTGATAACTGGTATATAATTTTGGCTGCACAGCAGCTCTTAATAATTCTTATAATTAATTCATTAATTTCTTATTAAAATGAGTTAAATTAAGCATAAAGTTGTCATAAATATAATGGCAACAGGCATGAGGGGAGTGGGATACCGAAACCACCAAATGAGTTAAACATCGGAAATCTGGAAAGAGAAGGTTTAATGTGGCCACAATGATAGATTAATTCTGCAATGACAATGAGGATCCTAGCTGAAGTTCTGCATTTCACTTAAAATAATAAAATATAAAATCTATATACTAAAAAAAATGGTTGTATTTGAAAAAACAAAAAAACAAAATGGTCATAATTTACTCACCCTCATGTCATTCCAAACTTATGACTTTTGTCTTCTGTGGAACTCTGAAGGAGAAATGATTAAAACAGATTGATCATAAATAGGCTATTAAAATATGACAACACATGAATTGTTAAGAGGACAGGACAGCTGTACCATTTACTGTGCAAAGAGGCTTCAGAGAAATTCAAAGGAAAAAAGTTGGTGAAAAATAGAGTCTGTTTTTGCCTTCTCGCTGCCTATTGGCCAACAGCTGAAGTGACTGATGTTTTTCTGTTCTATAATGATATTTAATGAGCTAACAGCCTGTCCCTGCGTGACTAATTAAGGTGAACGTTATTTGACTGCCACCAATGCCCTGCTAACACCACTTCAGCTCCCTAAATAATACTGATCGGGATGCAGTGTCACACTTAATGGCGATGGGAGTTTATTAAAGGCTATTTCGGTCAATAGGGACCAGTGTTCTCCTTGGCTGTTCCTTCATGGCCCGGAGCGCCAGTCACAATGGGGGCGAGCCTCTCGTCATGCGCGCTGCCACAAAGCCCGTCCGTCACGCTCTGCCCGTCTCGCGAGTTGCCCGAGCCGATTAAATCAGGCTCTTTATTTGAACTTCACTTTCATCTGGCCAATGAGTCAAACACGCCTTGCTCTTTTTCTCCTCCGTCCTCTTCATGCCCCGTTCTACCTCTCTTGGCCTGCGGCGCATTTTCGGTTTAATATCTGTGGGCCGTTGTCTGTCCGTTCCATTCCCACCATCGCCCCTCCTTCTCTGGGAGACACAGACAGGCAAGTTGAGTTCAGTATTTACACCCTTCTTTTGAAAAGGCGACAGCTTGATTCCTGAACCCTTTCCTTCATACTGTCTCCATATTTCATCTTAAAGACTCAAAGATGTTGGCGTGTGTGCGGGGAGTCTGAAGCTTATGAAATCTCACTGTTTGCCATCCTCAATAAAACAAAAAATGCTCTAAGAACGTTTTGCTAACCTTCCTATTAAGTTTAAATGCTACTTATGAATGTTCTCTGAATGTTCAAAAACTACCTTTTTTTTAATGTTTAAAAAATGTATCATCTTGGTTATGTGAACATTAAAGGGATAGTTCACCTTAAAATTAAACGTTGTCATCATTTACCCTCAAGTTGTTTTAAACCTGTACATGTTTCTTTCCTCTGTTAAACACAAAAGAAGATATTTTAAAGGGGATCTATAATGCCCCTTTTCACAAGATGTAATATAAGTCTCTGGTGTCCCCAGAATGTGTCTGTGAAGTTTCAGCTCAAAATACCCCACAGATCATTTATTATAGCTTGTCAAATTTGCCCCATTTGGGTGTGAACAAAAACACGCCGTTTTTGTGTGTGTCCCTTTAAATGCAAATGAGCTGCTGCTCCCTGCCCACTTTCCAGAAGAGGGCGGAGCTTTAACAGCTCATGCTTCGGTTGCTCAACAACAACAAAGCTGGAGAATCTCACGCAGCCAAAATAACGATCGTCAGTAATGGACACTGATAGAGAGACTCAGGAAGAAGTTACAACTTTTAGAATGAAACTGGACGTTTCTGAATGGTTAGTGGATAAATTTATGTAGTTTCTGTGGAGTTAATTCAACTCATCGACTAGCATGTGCCGTCATGTTAATCTTTTGTGCAAAACCCGTATGGACGCCCACTATGCATAGCGTACCTGTTTGCCAAACAGAGCCATACACACCAGGCTAACGTTTATGATTGCTATCAAATGCTGTGAATGGCCTAATATTTTTTCCAAAATATCGCTTGGACAGAAACGCTTCTTTTTTTAGCAATCAAACTTGCCAGGGTCAACTTGCAGGCTATCCAAGCTAATGAGACTCTGAGTAGAATAATGCTTTGCTCGAACTTTTGCCATGGCGTTTGAACTGGTACACTGTTTTCGAAATAACAGCGCTACGGGTGGAAATGTACAGATTAAGGGGCGGTAATATTATAATAAGATCCCCTTCCTACTTCACTAAGGGAGTGAAATCTGAGC
Source organism: Ctenopharyngodon idella (assembly GCF_019924925.1). Classification (NCBI taxonomy): domain Eukaryota; kingdom Metazoa; phylum Chordata; class Actinopteri; order Cypriniformes; family Xenocyprididae; genus Ctenopharyngodon; species Ctenopharyngodon idella. The sequence goes on along the minus strand of NC_067234.1, from coordinate 32,524,359 downwards.
GGCTTGTTTTTTCACATGCTTGCTAGAAAGGCTTGCCAAAAAAAAGTTACTGAGTTGTCCTTTTTCACGTTTTCTGTATTGGTAGATGTACCAGGGACCCGGTTATAGCAGTTAAACACGTAAAAAGTCATATTTTCATGATATGTCCCCTTTAAAGAATGTTTGTAACAGACAGTTGACACTAGCCATTGACTTCCATATTATTTTTGGAAGTCAATGGCTACCGTCAACTGTCTGGATACAAACATTCTTCTAAATATCTTCTTTGTGTTCAATAGAAGTAAGAACTTCATATAGGCTTGGAATAACTTGAGTAAGTGATGACAGAATTTTCAATTTTGGGCGAACTGTCCATTTAAGGAATGTTCCATTTTATGTTCCATTTTGGTAGTTCCATTTTGCAAACATTCTGGGAATGTTACTTTTGAATGTTCTTGGAACCATCTAGTAACATTTGAAAAGTGCAACTAAAATGTTTCAGAAAAATGCTCCATGAATTATGCATAATGTTTTTGATTACATTATTTAAGACCAGATAACTTGGAATGAATGTTACTGGAAGAATGTTTGTTCATAACTTTGAGTGAAACTTGCCAGAACATTAACTCTGTTAGCTGTGATAAATCATTGTGTTGTATTGGAGTAGATGCATTTAAACATGCCCAGAAAAGAAAATGCTACTGCAAAATGCATTTTAAAAAGTCAAAACTGATTGACACCCCTATAATACGCACATATGCACACACCGCCAAGCATATGCGCATGCACATGCAAACACATGCATGGATGCACACACGTACACATGCATTCACAAATAGTGCCAACTGGCCCAATGCGGGATGGTTTGTGTGGCACCATGGAGTGTGCAGTCAGCGGCTCGTAATTTACTCTGAAAGCCAAAGCAAACACAAACACATGCGCACAAGCACAAAAACACAAATGCACTACCAGGAAGACCTAAAAAAGGAAACTTCATCAAGACCAAATTTGCTAGACAAAGCCTGGCCTGAAAGTTGAAAACAGCACTGAAATGTGACGTTTATTTTGTTTTGAGTACTTGAGAAGTGGTTGCTAGACAGTTGCTATGGTGTTCTGTGTGGTCCACCTGTGTACAAACAGTATACTCACATAAAGCAATACTATATAGCAAATCTTGGCTGCATGGTTATTGCACAGCTCTACATACAGTTGCAAAAAAAAGTATGTGAACCACTTGCAGAATCTGTGAAAATGTGAAAAATTTTAACAAAATAAGAGAGATCATACAAAATGCATGTTATTTTTTATTTAGTACTGTCCTATGTAAGATATTTTACTTAAAAGATGTTTACATATAATCCACAAGACAAAAAAATAGCTGAATTTATTGAAATTAGCCCATTCAAAAGTTTGTGTGCCATTGATTCTTAATACTGTGTGTGGTTACCTGGATGATCTACGACTGTTTGTTTGTTGTGTGATGATTGTTCATGAGTCTCTTGTTTGCTCTGAGCAGTTAAACTGAGCTCTGTTCTTCAGAAAAAATCCTCCAGGTCCTGCAGATTCTTCAGTTTTCAAGCATTATTTGCATATTTGAACCCTTTACAGCAATGACTGAATGATTTTGAGATCCGTCTTTTCACATGGAGGACAATTGAGGGACTCAAACACAACTATTTAAAAAGGTTAAAACATTCACTGATGCTCCAGAAGGAAACATGATGCATTAAGAGCCGGGGGGTGAAAACTTTTTGAATTCAAAGATCAAGGTAAATTGTACTTATTTGTCTTCCAGGAAACATGCAAGTATCTTCTGTTGCTTCCGAAGGGTAGTACTAAATGAAAAAAAAAAAGATATTTAAACGGAATAAGAAAAATTTAGACATCTTCATCCTGTTCAAAAGTTTTCACCCCCCGACTCTTAATGCATCGTGTTTCCTTGCATCTAAGGGGTTGCTAAGGTGTTGTTAAGGAAGGAATCTTCAATGGGATTTTTTTCATTCTGATCAGAAAGGAAATATATATGCAAGTCAGAACAGGCTGAAGCTGTAGCTTGAAATCTCTAGGAGGAGTTACAGGTGAAAAATATGGTCTTGGGTTAGGAATAAGAAACAACAAGTGAAATGATAGAGTACAGAGTAACATTTTTATCTTATATAAAAACATTAAAGCATACATTGATTCCTTCTCTGATCAAAAGAGAGACAGACAGTGAAAGGAGTACAGTGGGATGGACAATGCGGGGAAACCCCCCAAACAAAACTGTCTCCATTGTGTCCAGTGTCAGGGTCAGCAGACTTAGGAATCCGTGTCTGCTTGCGTTCAGACCCTGAAGGCAAAATTACAGTGTGTGTGTGTGTGTGTGTGTGTGTGTGTGTGTGTGAGTTATAACATAGACAGCACGAAAACAACAGAGAGAGTTCAGGAAGGCTGCTATTTATTGGATAGTTGATAACTGACCTATAGGACTTATTAAATACGAATCAATTCACCCAATCACTAAGTGCAGTTTCCTGCTGAACTGTAATTTTTAGGTAGTAAATTCTTATAGGAGACAGTCAGCAAACACTTGTCTGAATATGTGTTTTCAATTGCTAAACAGAGCAGTCTGAGGTCAATGGTGTTTGACCTCCAGGGAGCAAAGGTTGCATTGTTGTATGTTTAGAGAGGCAGGTGACTACTTCCTCTTTTAAAGGATTAGTTCACTTTCAAATGAAAATTAACCAAGCCATCCTAGGTGTATGTGACGTTCTTCATTCTGATGAACACAATCGGAGTTATATTAATAGATATCTTGATGCATCCAAGCGTTATAATGGCATTAAATGGGAACAAGGAGTATAAAGCTGAAGAAAGTGCATCCATCCAAAGCAAAACGTACTCCACGTGACTCCGGGGTGGTAATAAAGGCCTTCTGAAGTGAAGCGATGCGTTTGAGTAAGAAAAATATCCATATTTAACAAGTTATAAAGTAAAATATCTAACTTCCGCCAGACCGCCTTACGTATTCTACTTGCGTTGCGTCAGTTAAGCTTTTTCCGTAAGCTGAATACGGAAGGCGTACTACATAGCATAAGCGTTTTGAACTGCTACAGAAGGTGGACTGGTGGAAGCTAGATATTTTACTTTATAACTTGTTAAATATGGATATTTTTCTTACACAATTGCATTGGTTCACTTCAGAAGGACTTTATTAGTCCCCTGGAGCCGTGAGGAGTATGTTTATAATGGATGGATGCACTTTCTTGAACTTCATACTTGTTTGTCCCGTTCACTGCCAATTTTTAGCTTGGATGCATCAGGATATTTATTAATATAACTCTGATTGTGTTCATCAGAAAGAAGAAAGTCATATACACCTAGGATGGCTTGAGGGTGAGTAGCTTGGGGTAATTTTCATTTTAAAGTGAACTAATCCTTTAACCCATATTCCCTTCAGCATAAGACACTGACTTGCTGCATCAGAAATCGAATACTTCCCTACTAAATAGTATGCCCAAATACATAGAATTAGAAAAACAATTGGCAAAAAGTCCCTGGATGACCTACTTTTTCCGCCGAGATTCTGAAATGCACATTCAATGGACACTTTACTATCCCATGAGGCCATGGGAGAGGATTTATGAATGGTAATAAAGCGACACAACTAACGCTGGTAGGTCACATGACAGTAACAACATGGCAGATGCAGTACGTCCAAATTTCATTCATACTACCCATTTTCATACTATATAGAGCATACTTTTTTTAATGGTCGCAAAGTAAATTCAAATTCAAATGTAGTATCTACTCAGTACGTGGTTTCGGAGGCAGCGACTATGTTTGCGATAGCATGCTAATCTTTTTATGATCAATGTTGAAAACAGTTAGGAGGTTCAACAGAAAGTTCATTTATTTGAAATAGAAACCTTTTGTAACATTATAAATGTTTTTACTGTCAACTTTGATGAATTTAAAGTATCCTTGCTGAATATCCATCCTTGCTTTTAAACAGTAGTCAATGCATTTCTACACAAACTTGGATTCAAAATGCAAAATAATCATCTGTAATTGATAACTTGATGCCAGTCAGCAAATTAAACGTGTTATGCGATGAGGCCACAGCATGCTCCATACTACTGTTTGAAATGTTTATAGTTGCGTACACACTAGCTTCTTTCACAAAAGTCACACAGCCAAAAAAGCAAAGAAAAAGAGGCTAAACAGACGAAGAGCACATTTGGCGCAGAGCTGAAACGTGTGGTTGTTTGAGGGCAGCTGCGAGGGTCACAGTTGCTCTTTAGCAAGTCAAGTCCTCCCTCTGTTTCTCTCTGTTCCTAAACGCTGGGGGGCAGATGGGCCCACGAGCTGTCACTCATCCTTTCTGTCTCCGGCATCTGTTAGTTCTCTATGTACTGCTTAATGTAGTCGGGCAGTCACTCAGCCAACCTCGCCGCTGAAAAGGACCCGCCTCGCTCTCCCCTCTTCGAGACGCTGCATTTGTTCCCAAGCTTTCTTTTGTTCCCCTCTTTGTCTTTCTTTTTTGGCTGTTTTTGATGGCGAGGGGGCATGTCATTGGCTCAATTAGCCCTCTTCATTACCTGCCCCCAAGAGAATCAGAACACACACCAAAACACAAACTCAGAGCGCTACACACGCACATATGGTTTTGTCTTGGACCTCTGCCGCTTGGCCCAGTCTAAAGCTAAGCACAATACTGCAATACTCAGTCTTGTTTTCCATTACAAAAATCTAAACATTCTTAAAGGGATAGTTCACCCAAAAATGAGAATTCTGTCATCATTTACTCAACCTTATGTTGTTCCAAACCTGTTTGAGCTCCTTTGTTCTGTTGAACACAGAAGAAGATATTTTGAAGAATGTTGGAAACCAAAGAGTTGATGGTAGCCACTGACTTCCATATAGTAGGAAAAAAAATACTATGGAAGTCAATGGCTACAGTCAACTGTCTGATTACCAACATTTTTCAAAATATCTTCTTCTGTATTCTACAAAAGAAAGAAACCCATACAGGTTTGGAACAACATAAGGTTGAGTAAATGATGACAGAATTTTCATTTTTCATTCTCACCCTCAAGCCATCCTAGGTGTATATGACTATCTTCTTTCAGACGAACATAATTGGAGTTATATTAAAAAATATTCTGGCTCTTCCAAGCTTTATAATGGGAGTGAATAGTAACCGTGATTTTGAAGCTCAAAAAAGCACATCATAAAAGTAATCCATACAGCTCCAGGGGGTTAATAAAGGTCTTCTGAAGCGAAGCGATGGGTTTTTGTGGAGTCGAGTCGAGTACCGGCATATGGCGTAGGATGTAGGAGTAGCATAAGCTTAGACGCCTCTCACGGTTTGAACAAATAGGGCTGTGCAACAAACTCAAGCTCCTCCGATGTTTCTCTGTAAAAGTTCTCATTTTAGACTTCTAATTTGTGACCCATGTTTTGTTTTGCCCTATCCTCTGCGCTTCCGCGTTCGTCAATACGTCACGCATCTGGTCAGAGGTCAGTCTTCTGCCGGAATCGTTTCGCGTACAGCAGTGTTAATTTTGGGAGCCATTTTTGTTTTTGTCTTAGTCTTTATCTTAAGACGAAAATGCTCTTAGTCTAGTTTTAGTTGTTACTTTTAGTCAAACTACAGTTACCAACATTAATTTCGATAGCTATTTTAAATGTAGTCTTTAGACAAAAGTCATTATAATTTTTCTCTTTAGACCAATTCATTTAGGCTTATGAAAAATTTGAATCAAGGTAACAGGCTGTATTGACATTGCACTCTTAGCAATAGTAACCGTTAGCATGAACGCTTGTAAAAACAGTCTGTAATGTTTTGTCTCTATTCAACAAAAACAAAATGTGATTTCAAAAGAGTGATTTTGGTAAAGTTTTTAGTCTTTTAGACACATTTCAGTCTCGTCTTTTTTCGTCAACGATATTGCATGTGTTGTTTTAGTCACGTTATCGTTTAATGACATTGGTGTCGTCTCTCATCGTCTTGTCTTAGTCATGGAAAAAAAGGTCATCAACGAACATTTTTCCTCATAGTTTTTGTTAATGAAATTAACACTGGTGTACAGAAGCCAGTGATTCTAGTTTATGAAGTTATAAATATGGATATTTTTTCTTACAAAAACCCATCGCTTCACTTCAGAAAGCCTTTATTCCCCTGGAGTCAAATGGATTACTTTTATGATGGATGGATGTGCTTTTTTGGGCTTACTATTATGGTTATGGTTACTATTCACTCCCATTATAAAGCTTGGAAGAGCCAGAATATTTTTAATATAACTCCAATTATGTTTGCCTGAAAGAAGAACGTCACCTAGGATGGCTTGAGGGTGAGTAAATCATGGGATAATTTCCATTTTTGGGTGAATTAACCCTTTAAGTCTTACGTTTTTATAAAAGTTTCATAAGAAATTTTATAAAAGTTTAATTTTTTTGCAGTCAAACTGCATGCTGGATTATGCTCTCGCCATCCTGCAGTATTAACAAAACTTCTTAGGTGGATTTTGTGTACATGAACGCACAAGGTACATGTGCCTGGGGTGATATTTCACCTCCAAATATTGAATTTAAGCAACGAGGGCCCAGAGCTGAAAAGAAACTTTGGAGATGCTTTTAGTGACCGCACCGTTTACATAGCGGAGAGCTAAAATATCTAAGCAAGACCTTAAAACACATACTCATGTGCACTACACACTAACTTTACATGCCAAAGACCTGAAAACACACACACACACACACACACACACATACAATGGCAAACACACACTCTGTGTATTTACAGAAGGCAGAATATCTCTAGATTGTCCAGTGGTTCCATTTCCATGACGTTTGGGTTTTGGTTCTGTGTGTTTAGACGCTTGCGGTCTGTATTCTTCTGCCTCAATTAAACCTGTGTTTACTGTTTGCTCTTTCCTTCTGTTGATTCTCGTTCAGTCAGCAAAAATATAAAAATGCAAGTGCTTAAGTATTTTCAACCAGATGATCAGATATCAAACATGAACATTTTGACACCATTTTACTTGTGTTGTTACGATCCTGTATTTTCTTTCTTTTCCACATGTCTGTCAAGCTTCTAAAATGACAAAAAGCACCATAGAAGTATAATTAAAGCAGTCTATGTAACTTGTGCACTGTATTTCAAGCCTTACAATAGATTAGTGTGAGAAACCGATCAAAATTTAAGTTGTTGTTCACTGATAATCTACCCTTCCAGAGTCTAATCTCATTTGAGATGGCATTTTTCCAATTTGCCACATTTCAATCACTACGTGACATGAGAAAGAATTATTGAGAAACATTTATATTGATAATGTCTAGAGCATATTTATACAGACAAACATAATAAAAAAACATCAGCCTGTTTGATGTGTTAACATCTAAGTTCAAGATACAAAAAAATGTCAAAAATACAATATATATATATATATATATATATATATATAAAATGTAAAATTTATAAAGTCACCCTATTAGGTTACACCAACAACAATAAATTTAAGAGTTAGATCGCTTTGTACCAATTTTAGTTTTTGCTTAGTCTTATGTAACTTTATTACTTTGAGTTTGATTAACTTTAAGGCAATTGGTTTCCTCAGATCATTTAAGTAGCTATATAGCTGTTAAGACTTCGTTAGATTTGTTACCTGAATTCAAACTGAATGAGTGGAATAAACTTAAAATTGTTGAGTTTACTCTAATGATTGACTAAACTAACACTAAAATATAAGTACATTTAACTCAATGTAAATGAGTTTACAGTACTCATGCTTGTTGGTTTTAAAACTTAAATGGTTTAAAGGGTTAGTTCACCCAAAAATGAAAATAATTCATTTATTACTCACCCTCATGTCGTTCTACACCCGTAAGTCCTTCTTAAGTTATTTTTGATGAAATCCGATGGCTCAGTGAGGCCTCTATAGACAGCAAAGCCATTGAACTTCTCAAGATCCAGAAAGGTATCAAAACATATTTAAAACAGTTCATGTGAGTTCAGTGGTTCAATATTAATATTATAAAGCGACGAGAATACTTTTTGTGTGCCAAAAAAACGAAATAATGACTTTTCAACAATATCTAGTGATGGCTGATTTCAAAACACTGCTTCAAATCTTTTGTTTCGAATCAGTGATTCGGAGGGCCAAAGTCACGTGATTTCAGCAATTTGGCATTTTGACATGCGATCCGAATCACTGATTCGAAACAAAAGAGTCGAAGCAGTGTTTTGAAATCGGCCATCACTAGATATTGTTGAAAAGTCGTTATTTTTTCTTTTGCTACACTGCTCCTGTTGCTGTTGATTATTGCTGCTGTAGAGCAAGTATGGACTTGCTACTGCTAAAAGATACACAGAAACGCTACTGTGAGCATGTAAGATATGCTGCTGCTGCATAAATAAATTTACATAAATCCCATAGCAGATCTAGGCAGGTGGAGCTGGGGAGGTGGAGGGGTTCAGAGGAACTCTGATAGGGAGCTACAGGACTAGCTTACAGCAAACAATGAACCAGACTGTTTAAATGTTGAGCAAGCAATTTCCTCAAGGCATGTGCCATGTGGTAATGATGTGATTGCTTGCAGATTGCCTGTAAAGGATCTATCAGCCTGTGCCAGAGTTTCATGACTGAAATAGATATTCTCGCTAGATTTGCGAGTGCACAGAAAACCTATATATGAATCATTATTCAGCTCTTATTCCTAGAATGGATCAGAATTAGATTTGAATGGATTTCAGATCTTTAAATTATCTGTCTGCATCCAGATCTGAATTTTCAGGTGCTTCTTCGCTTTTTGTGAATGGGTTATTGAAGAGAATTAGCACTTGAACTACTCCCGCCCACCCCTTTCCCTTTTTGCCCCACACACACCCACCTTTGGCCTTCCGTATGCCCCTTCCACCCCCTCCAGGGCAGGTGATGGCCTCCACTGAGAGCCCTGGCCGTCATGACGGATTCCACAGATGGAGCGTGCAAATCAATCCAACAAAGACTGAGGGGAAGAGAGAATGAGAGAGTGATGCACTAATAGCTCAATGTCTGTAGAATATAAATTAAATAAATATGAGTCTTCTTTAATTCCAGCCCCATGAATATATAGTTACCAGCTTCTCCTTTTGGCATGTTTTTGTGAAGTCATTCCAGGCTGATGAACAGTTTTCCACATGGTTCAGCGTTCCCTCTACCAAATCCCTGTGAAATTGTAGGAATTTCCCATAGTACTCAATGAGTCCTCAGGTACAATGGCTGATTTCTGTTTGAAACAAGAAAAACAATTCCACTTTAACTTTTTTTAAGAAATGTGTCGTGTTTTGATTTATTATCTTTTTCTGTTATAGTTTCGTCTTTTTTTCCATTTAATATTCTGATCATCCAGCACATTGCTTTTTTCTTTTCTCCTCCACTGTATTTCTCTTTCATCCAAAAATAAGCCTGGTTCTGAAGCCTTTCACAAAAACGCTACTATTATTTGCTACTAATATAGCATTAAAATTGAGAAAAAGCTGCTATATATATATTTGTGTGTGTGTGTGTGTGTGTGTATATAATTTTAGACAATTTTAGAAAATTATTTATGGTATAAAATTTACCATTTACATTAACCTCTACTGTTTCCAAAATACTAAACTTTAATTTGTTTTTATTATACATTAGAAAATTGTACATATAAAACATATAATTAACATATAAAACATCATATGACATAAATATATAATATATAAAAAATTATATATTATAAATTACACACACATAAATTTCTAAATAATTTAATCATATATATATATTTATGTCATATGTTTTATGTTTATATATAATACATTTTTAACAAATGTAAAAATATATAATTTAAATATTTTGTATTTGTTAAAAATGCATTACATTTATATATATATATATATATATATATATTTAGACAATTATAATATTATACTGTAATATATTATATTTATATTACATTATTGATATATTTATATTATATAATTATATTCAAAACATTAATAATAATAATAATAATAATAATAAAATATTTACATTTTAAATGCATTTTCTAAATAACAGTTATAGATTGTATAAAACATTCTCTATTCTTTGCTTTTGTGTGTGTTTCAGCGAGTCCTTCTGATGAAGGTTCAGACGTGGAATCTGAGCCCGATCTGCCGCTGAAAAGGAAACAGCGGCGAAGTCGAACAACATTCACGGCCGAACAGCTGGAGGAGCTGGAGAGAGCTTTTGAACGCACACATTACCCTGATATCTACACCAGAGAAGAGCTTGCTCAGAGAGCTAAACTCACAGAGGCACGAGTACAGGTACAAATACACCGAGACACCTCAACTAGAATAGACAGAATTTCATATGAACTGTTTCCTATGTTTGTCTTTTCTCAGGTGTGGTTTAGTAACAGACGAGCTCGTTGGAGGAAGCAAGCGGGAGCCAATCAGCTCATGGCGTTCAATCACCTGATCCCTGGTGGTTTTTCACATCCGGCTATGTCCAGTCTCTCCCCCTATCAGCTGTCAGAGAGCCCGTACCCACCTGCTAGCCTTTCTCAAGGTAAACATTTTATATATAAAATCCAATGTTACATAAAATATATCCTGATGTATTCTGTAACCATTACTGGCGACTGTATCTGTTCTCAGATTCAAGTACTGTACACAGACCTCAGCCGCTGCCGCCGCCCTCGAGTCATCAGAGTTCTGGAGGGGCGGGGCAGGAGGGCGGGGCTTCCTACTGTCTCTCTAGTCGGCATGGTTACGCAGGATATTCAGATACCTTTGGACCTCATAACAGTCACGCAAACTCTTCCATCAGTAATGGACTGTCTTCTCAGGTAAGAACTATGTAAAAACATAGATAGATCAAAGAATATAAAGGACATTCCTCCAATGGAGAAATATAAATTTACTATACATTATATAATTTATATATATATTCAGTGAAAAATATACAAACATAATATTTAATAAATTCATATTATTTAAAGTATACTAATATGTAATATAATATTATTATATTTCTGCTATATCATATTTATTAATATTCATAATATGAATATATTTTCATATAGTTTTTTTAAATTATCATATTAAAATGTAATATATTATTAATATATTTATAATATTTATATAATTTTGTATAATTTTTATAATATTGATTAATTTTTTTAATGAAAGATTTGTTTTATTAACATTTATTGTGGAGCTTTCAATCCTCCATAAGAGTGCATTAAAAATCATACAGAAGTAATGTATTATCAGAAGTTCATCAACCCAGAAAAATAGTCCCACAGTTTAGGACAATTTTAGACACTCCACTTCAAATATAATATGTTTTTACTGACAAATTCATGTACGCACAAAACTATGAGCTGTAAACTGTCTAGAATCAGTCTAATTCATTTCCTGTGGTAATTGACAGCCTGATGTTTAAACCTGGAATATACTTTTGGAGATTTTAAAACACGGCCTAAAAAGGTGATAAATGGTATTCATATTTTTGGTTAAGACCTTAAATCTTAAAAACATCCAGTTGAAAGTGACTCAGTGGAAAATGTAGTCGATCCCACCTGTTGAGTGTCAGTTTAATGGGCTCTTCTGGCTTCTGTAGAAACTATTACACACCTTAAAGACGACGCGTTACGCAGATAAATTCCACCATCGGAGGGTCATCCACGGGCCATTTTTCATTCGGTTATCTTTAGCTTTTCACTGGACCGTGCAAAGCAATGCACAGAACACACAGCAACACTCACACCCCCCTCTGTGTGATAGATAGGACGATTGACCCGCACATGTTTCTCATTTGTAAAAGAGCGCACCAATGCCTCACCGGGGGGTGTCTGTCAAGAACACTGACAGACCGCTATGAATTACAGGTCTGACGGGTGTGAATGTGGTGTGGAGCGAGTGTAGTACAGTCTCACATTCTCGCTGTCATCATCTCTACGTGAAAAATGTTGTTAAGATTCAAAGCATCCAAACGTAATATTGAGATGGATGTTTCAATGTGTGCTCTGTCTTACACATGAAATTTGAAAGAAATTAATACTTTTATTCAGCAAGGATGCTATAAATTGATCAGAAGTGACAGTAAAGACATTTATAATGTTACAAAAGATTTCTATTTGAAATAAATGCTGTTCTTATGAACTTTCTATTCATCAAAGAATCCTGAAAACAATGTATCACAGTTTCCACAAACATATGAAGCAGCACAACTGTTTTTAACATTGATAATAAGAAATGTTTCTTGAGCAGCAAATCATCATATTAGAATGATTTCTGAAGGATCATGTGACACTGAAGATTGGAGTAATGATGCTGAAAATTCAGCTTTGAACACAGGAATAAATTACATTTTAAAGTGGACCTATAATGCCTTTTTAACAAGATGCAATATAAGTCTCTGGTGTCTGTGAAGTTTCAGCTCAAAATACCCCACAGATCATTTATTATAGCTTGTCAAATTTGCCCCTATTTGGGTGTGATCAAAAACACGCCGTTTTTGTGTGTGTCCCTTTAAATGCAAATGAGCTGCTGCTCCCGGCCCCCTTTCCAGAAGAGGGCGGAGCTTTAACAGCTCGCGCTTCGGTTGCTCAACAACAACAAAGCTGGAGAATCTCACGCAGCCAAAATGAGGATTGTCAGTAACGGTGTTCAGCCTTACATTGTTCAAACCGGAATGGGACACTGATAGAGAGACTCAGGAAGAAGTTACAACTTTTAAAATGAAACTGGATGTTTCTGAATGGTTAGTGGATAAATTTATGTAGTTGCTGTGGAGTTGATTCAACTCATCAACTAGCATGTGCCGTCATGTTAATCTCATGTGAACTGACCCTCGTTTGTGAAGCAGTCCGGCGTAAAATGACGGCATGGCAACAACACTCTTCTACAACAACTCTTCCTCTTCTCTAAAGTAGCCCAACATGGCCTCACCCCCTTTGTTGTGTGTTCTCGGGGGCGGGGTTTATGTAAATTTTAGGTATGTGATGTCACTAACTCGGGAAGAAGCTTGTTGTAGTCCCTACCAGCCATTTGTTGTAGTCCTTAAACAGAATTTTTTAAAAGAAAATATCTTCCTTTGCACTGAACTTTGAGCGTAACTTGTGGGTTCTTTTGGGCCGTTTATTCGTAAGCCATTCGCCATATTGGAACAGTCAAAGCCTGTTCATGAACACTTGAGAGCAAGCTGACTGAGCATCTGCAGCTGTAGTTATACACATATGAATATCTATATCTGTAAATAGACTTCAGCAAATGGTTTTTATAACCAAACGTTGTGGCATCTTGGAAAACTCATTGATTTTTACTGTGAGTAACATGAAATGTTGACAATTCCAAGATGACAGATGTGTCGGCAGCGTCTGGAGCGGTCGAATGTGGCATCTATGTATACACATCTATGGTCACACTGCCCAGACTCCCACTCAGAATTTCTATGGAAAATGCAAAAATCAAGTTTAAACATTATCCACTAACAATGTAAATTTAATGTGAAGTATTAGCTTTTTTTTGGTTTTGTTGCCTGCTAAATTTTCCAAAACTGACAGAGAAAAATCTTCCAGAGCTTCAAAAACAGAATTCCATCGTGAATTCGGTACACATCACTCCCTGCTCCACTATGGGAAATGGTTTAAGCGAGACCATGTGCGTGACCGTGTGTCCGTGTGTGTGTTGTACTGCTTTGACTGTATCCACTGATGTAACAGGATCCTGTAGCCTGGGAGACATGCTTTTCTCTTTCTGTTTCTATGTAAAGGTGCTTATTTGGTGCAGCAACTGGAGTATGTGTTTATTTTGGCCATAATTCTGGTGGTAGATTCAATTATGCTTCAGGAACTTTTATTCCCCAGAGCACACATGCAACATTCCTGAAATGCAGCACAGTGTTTTCTAGGTTACAAAAGTAATGCGTACACACACACACACACACACACACACACACACACACACACACACACACACACACACACACACACACACACACTGTACGGCCCTCTGGCTCTGTTCTAGTCCTAGAATCAGATTAAACAATCCCCAAATTCAATTATTTGTTTGCCTGATCAATTGCAGGTCACAGAGATCTATCCAGATATCTGCATGCAAGTGTGTGTGTGTGTTATTTAAACAATAGAGTCCCGGCTAAAGGCACAACACACAGCGTCTCAAGGCTCTTATTGCTTTTAAATCCATTTTTTATAACCCAAGGGATTATGGGCAATAAGGCAATTGTATTTTATAAAAAACATGCACACTTCAAATATATTCACCAAATGTTTGGAATGCACCAAACAATTACCCACTGATCAGAATATATATACATATATATATATATATATATACACACACACTGATCAGGCATACCATTATGAGCACTGACAGGTGAAGAGAATAACACTGATGATCTCTTCATCACGGCACCTGTTAGTGGGTGGGATATATTAGGCAGCAAGTGAACATTTTGTCCTCAAAGTTGATGTGTTAGAAGCAGGAAAAATGGGCAAGCGTAAGGATTTGAGCGAGTTTGACAAGGGCCAAATTGTGATGGCTAGACGACTGGGTCAGAGCATCTCCAAAACTGCAGCTCTTGTGGGGTGTTCCCAGTCTGCAGTGGTCAGTATCTATAAAAAGTGGTCCAAGGAAGGAACAGTGGTGAACTGGCGACAGGGTCATGGGCGTCATGGCCCGTGTGGTCCGATCCAACAGACTTGCTCAAGAAGTTAATGCTGGTTCTGATAGAAAGGTGTCAGAATACACAGTGCATCACAGTTTGTTGCGTATGGGGCTGCAGAGTCACAGACCAGTCAGGCTGACCCCTGTCCACCACCGAAAGCTCCAACAGTGGGCACGTGAGCATCAGAACTGGACCATGGAGCAATGGAAGAAGGTGGCCTGGTCTGATGAATCACATTTTCTTTTACATCACGTGGATGGCCGGGTGCGTGTGCGACTCTTACCTGGGGAACACATGGTACCAGGATGCACTATGGGAAGAAGGCAAGCCGGCGGAGGCAGTGTGATGCTTTGGGCAATGTTCTGCTGTTAAACCTTCCTGCCATCCATGTGGATGTTACTTTGACACGTACCACCTACCTAAGCATTGTTGCAGACCATGTACACCCTTTTCATGGAAATGGTATTTCCTGGTGGCTGTGGCCTCTTTCAGCAGGATAATGTGCCCTGCCACAAAGCAAAAATGGTTCAGGGATGGTTTGAGGAGCACAACAACGAGTTTGAGGTGTTGACTTGGCCTCCAAATTCGCCAGATCTCAATCCAATCGAGCATCTGTGGGATGTGCTGAACAAACAGGTCCGATCCATGGAGGCTCCACCTCGCAACTTACTGGACTTAAAGGATCTGCTGCTAACATCTTGGTGCCAGATACCACAGCACACCTTCAGGGGTCTAGTGGAGTCCATGCCTCGACTGGTCAGGGCTGTTTTGGCAGCAAAAGGGGGACCAACACAATATTAGGAAGGTGGTCATAATGTTATGCCTGATTGGTTTATATATATATATATATATAACACCTTTCCTGTTTTTCTACAAATACAATGTATGATCAGTACAATGTGATCATACTGACAAAAATTGGCCTGCAGAATATTTTCTATGCTCTAATACCAACCTACTATTTAGAACAGACAGTGTGTGAATACAGATGGTTTGAGGGTGAACTCTGATCTTTCTCTTTCTCTGTAGGTTATGGGACTAATAACTCCAGCTGGAGTTGCACATCAGACCCAGGCTGAGTTTTCTCTGTCGTCTCTCAGCGGCGCTCTGGAGTCGGGTGGATCCGTCAGCAGCACCTGCTCTCAGCGCATCGAGCCCCTGTCGACTCTACCTGCCCTCTCCAACCTGCCCAGTCCACAGTCTTACGGCCCGGCCTCCTTCTACAGCATGGAGCACAGCGCCCCCTACCAGTACAGCCAGTATGGACAAAGTAAGGTCATTATTACTGTCTGCCTTCTTTATCCTTCTAATTTGATTTACAGGCTGCTAGTTTGAGTCTTTGCGCACATCCTCTAATATCTGGAGTGTGTACGTCTAATTCTAGTTTGGATCAATTGTTGATTGAATACCTTCCTCTTTTCCCTGTATGCACCATTTTCTGTAATTGTTTTCTCAATTAACAAAAAAAGGCCAAAAATAAACTTAATTTTTAATTCTTAAAAAAAACAGTACCAGCAATTATACACCTTCATGAGATATACATTATAAATAATTTATATAATCGCTATGTCATTCATTGCAATTTTGATAGTGATAGTGTCTGTAAACTGAAAGAATAACTACAAAATGTGATTGTCACTCCTAGTACTCGCAGTTTGTTCGTGACCTGAGATTTTGAACCTGAACATGTAATAATAGGGTAAAAGGCTTCACGCTCATATCAGATGTTTGTATATAGCTCTATGTGATCTGCAGAGGTCTGATTCTGTAATATCTGGACTGTGTTTGCGTGTGTGAATGTCATGGTTGGATGCTAATCTCCTGTGGCAGTATCATGATGAGAAGCAGCTGCTCTTGTCTAACTCACTATCCCGGCTCACAGTCACTCGTACAGTTACGCTCTGATGAAATGGCCGCCGCACAAATACGGCAGCTCTTTAATGAAGGGGAGGGTCAGCGTTTGCCAGCCTGATTGCTGTGTCAAATGGACAGCACATGCTTTCTTTTGGAGTCCGGCGGCTGGAATAACTCATGCAAACATTATCAGAACAATATTACAAAAGCTGCATATCATATGGGAAATCATTTAACAATATTGAAACATTTTCATTGTGCTCTTTATATTTGAATTCGTATCAAATCCTCTTTTTCTTTTCTTCCAGATTCCTTTCATTATCTGAGGCCTGAAATTGCCTGAACGGGTCGCTCAACTCAACTGTCCCAAAGTCCTGCATTTTCAAAGCCGGAATTAGGTTTTTCCACAGACAGAGATTCAAAATTCTTTGACTTGGCAATAAAAATGAAACTGTTATGCCACAGGATGGCACAGCCACACACACACACACACACACACAGCCGGCAGATCAAAAGGGCTTTTTCTGTCTAAAACATTCCCTTGAACTCTTCTTCAAAAAGCCTTCCAACAGAATTATCCACAATCCCAGAAAACAAAACAAGACAAGCTGAATCAAAATGAAATAGGAGACAATTGTGTATGATTTTACTGCAAAACATGTTTAAGTGCAATATGAGAAATAGAAATGCATGGCCACATTCATACAAGACATCCGCAGCCACTGAGGTCTTTGCAACCAACGGCCGTCCAAAGCAAGAGCCTGGAACGAGATCGCCGTTCTTATGATGCCAGACACATCGCTCTCTGCCCACGTTGTAAATAAAAGACAAATATTTTAGAGAGGACAATGAACTTTTTCTCGCACATTCCTTGACAATGAATGATAATTTTTTATTTTATTTTTTTAAATGAGGGATGATTAGAAAGTTATACAGTATTTGGGAACTGTTTTGCTTAAAGGTATCCTATGTAACTTTTGGGCCTCTAAAAAAAAATCAAAACTGTGTGCATCTTAACACTTGGTTGTGTTTTGGTTGTGCGTGACTGTGTGGATGAATATGGTTATCCTACTGCTCATAAAACATTCACTACTAGGCTTAAGAGCAATCTGATCTCATGGAAAAACGTACCTATGGAAACATTTTAGCAAAACGCAAAAAATGTACATATCACTGCAGTTTCCAAAAGAAATGAACACTAGAGGCAGTAAAACAGTAAGCACTTTTAATCGTTTTCATACACAGTTATGATTACAGGGTCAGATTATGGATTAACAAAGACTTGTTTTCACGTCTCCGTGCGCAATATTATGTTATGATCTCAAAACACTTTTTACCAAAGTGCATGATTTGTAAACAAATATTTTGGACTTTGCATCGCTTAACCAGCTCCATATGTTTCGCTTTTTCTGACATAACAAGCTTGCTCAGCTGGTACGAAATTGTACTTTGGATTGCGTAAGCCTTGGGTACGAATCCCGTGAAAACATGATGCATGATAAAAGAGCTCGCAGATGAGAGATGAAAAACAAGCTAAAATGGCATGATTACGATGGCGTTTTTATGCCACATTTGCTTTTGTTAAAGGATTAGTTCACTTTCAAATGAAAATTACCCCAAGCTTTACTCACCCTCAAGCCATTCTAGGTGTATATGACTTTCTTTTTTCTGATGAACACAATTGGAGAAATATTAATAAATATCCTGATGCATCCATGCTTTATAATGGCAGTGAGCAAGATCAACGAGTATGAGCTGAAGAAAGTGCTTCCATCCACATCCATCCATCATGTACATACTTCACACGGCTTAGGGGGGTAATATAAAGGCCTTCTGAAGCGAAGCGATGCATTTGTGTAAGAAAAATATCCATGTTAGACAAGTTATGAAGTAAAATATCTAGTTTCCGCCAGACCGCCTTCCGTATTCAATTCATGAAGAAAGTGTAAAACTCTCGCAGTTCAAAAAGCTTACGATACGTCCTATGCCTTCCCTATTCAACTTACGGAAAAAGCTTTACTGACGCGACGCCAGTTCCGTTTTTTTTTGTAATTTGAATATGGAAGGCGGTCTGGTGGAAGCTAGATATTTTACTTCATAATTTGTTAAATATGTTTTTTGTGTTTGTTTTTTTTTTTTTTTTTTTTTTTACACGCATCGCTTCGCTTCAGAAGGCCTTTATTAACCCCCCGGAGCCACGTGGAGTACACGTTTATGATGGATGGATGTGGATGGAGGCACTTTCTTCAGCTCATACTCGTTGATCCTGCTCACTGCCATTATAAAGCTCGGATGCGTCAGGATATTTATTAATATTTCTCCGATTGTGTTCATCAGAAAGAAGAAAGTTAAATACACTTAGGATGGCTTAAGGGTGAGTAAAGCTTGGACTAATTTTCATTTGAAAGTGAACTAATCCTTTAACACTATCGGGTAGGTTTAGGTGTAGTGTAGATTGTTATTTTAAAAAGAAATGGAGCATTACACTTTTAGCGCCACTCAACAGACATTTCAAATCAGAACTACGGTGATATGTACAAATCCATCGTAAAATAAAACGTAGCATATGTACGTTCATCTGTTTCGGAAAAAAACTGAACACGCTTTTAGCGCCACTCAGTGGACATTTTCACATTAAAACATACATGGCGCTACGTATTTTCGTTTTGAAAAAAGGTTCCCACAGGTGAATTTTTCTAATGAGCCTGGGCTGCTTGAGAGATATAACCAGTTTAGATGGAAAGGATCTCAAGCTAACTAGCCGAAGATACAGTACTGCTTTACCCATTAACATACACGGTACTTCCTTGAACATAAATTCCAGCACAGCTCTACAACAACCGTAAAGAAATGAGCCTTCACAATAATGCTTTACAATGAACTCTGTTAAAGAGATACATATGGCAATATATCCGCTCAATAAAATACCTTACTCACCTGTTGAGTAAAAAAACGCCTTCTCCACCTCACTTTTGCAACACTTCTGTTTCTGTTGACTTTCTTTGTTCGGCGTTTGTTTAAAATGGGTGATTCCCCTGAGGTTGGAGGTTTAGCGACTTTCTCGCTCGTTGTGACAACTAATCTATGCCACTTCCACACCAGACACACGTCAAAGTAGCCGAAGCAACTTTTCTATTAAGGATATGACGCACGGGCGAGTGACGTATGTACCCAATTTCCCGCTAAAACCATCCCGTCAGGTCTAAAATAGAAACACTTATAACAGGCTTACCACATGATTCAGGGTATAAGACAAAACATTTTGGAAGACGGATTGATGATGACTTCATTTTGAACTAAAAGTTAGTCTACATAGTAGCTATACCTTTTAAGTGAGTTTGAAATAATACTGTGTTTTATTATACATTTCAAAAATCCTATAGCAGTGCTGTTATTCGTGGTGTTGGAAAGCTGCACTGTGAAAAATGACTTTTTTATTTTTAGTAAACATATTTCTACTGATTTGATATTATCTGATATGCTTAAGATTGCAATATAAATGTGCTCATGCATCCCCACAATAACTAAAACCTCCCTTGTTGTTTTTTCTTCTTACCAGAGATGATAAAAACTAAAAATGCTCAAAAATAGACAATACAGCCACAACAACTCTGAATGTTTTTTTATTAATTTATTTTGTATGTGTGTGTGATTGCGTATCTGTATCCTCCAGATATTTTGCCTAATTAAATCATTCACTGTATGACAATAAACCCTGTTTGTGCGTGCATCAATGGATATTGTCAATTGCAAAATAGATTCATAAATCTAATATGGCTTTTTTTATGTAAAAGGTTTAGGATTTTAATTAGTCTGTATATTGTCATTATAATTCACTCAAAATGTCATTATAATAGGCTACATAAAAACAAGGTTATACATCTCTCACACATCTGTCTGCATTCATAACTGATGTTTCACACTTTCCAGGATGATTCATGTCTCTGTTCTTCCTCAGCTGATCAAACACTTTTACCTGTGAACACTGAAAACCTCCTCAAAACACCTCAAGAATAACAGACAGGGAGACAGATGCTATTTTATGTCAAGCTCATGCATCTTTCTTTCTTTCACTGGCTCTCTCAGAAGCTTCCTTTGACCCGCAGTCTTCCCCTGTAAATGCCAACCTTCAAACAGAGTCCTCTCCTTCACCCTGCTCCATCATCTGAGGGGTCAAAGTGTAAAGTTCACAGATCTGGCACATGTTCATCACAGTGAAAGAGAGGACGAGCTCAGGCAGATGAAAATAAAACTACAGTCTGATCTGTTTTTCATCTGATCCTCAAACATGTGCCTTGACTTGATTACGCTCTCATATGGGAAACGCATTTGTTGTTGATTCTTCTATAATTAGAGGGAAAAAGCTTTTTTAAATAATAATGAGCAGGAAAGTCATTTGATATGCATGTTGTGCATCAGTTTGGTTTAACATTTTCAAAATCATATGACACAATGCAGATTTTTGCAGGCAAGAGAGCTGTTGAAACAGCTGTGATTGTGAGTGTGATACTGTTTTCATATAACAGTTAAATAAGAAGCTAATATCACGTAGCTCATCTTTCAAACAAAATATGACCAGGTAGCTTGTTAATTTTTGCTCCAACAACAAAAATAGATTCAAAGCAAAGCTCCATTGGCTCTGCACTATTTAGTACAGTTAAAGACTTCCTTAAACTGTTAACAAAAACACTGGTCTAAATTTCTAGTTTTCCCCTCTCATTATCTATTTCATATTCATGCACACTGTTGCACAACTGTTGCGTTTACCTATAGATACCTGATGATTTATTTCTATTGCAATGCTGCCCCCTACTGGTGGTGATTACACCTGCGACTCTACCACCAAATCAACTCTAAAATAATGCTACTTCATCTTTTCAAGTTTTATTGCAGAGACATGAAGTCCATTAACATTCTGAAATAACAGTTTTATACAGCCTGGAAAACAACTAATTAAGAAATGGCAAAAGGAAAAAAAGTTGAACATTGCTATGCACACCATAAAAATATTAAAAGTATATAGTCTTATGATGATAATTAGGGTGTCGACAATGTCCTGTCTAACTGCTGAATACACACAAACATACATGTTATTTTCTCTTCCACACATCAATATCA
The DNA here is from genome assembly GCF_019924925.1 of Ctenopharyngodon idella. Classification (NCBI taxonomy): domain Eukaryota; kingdom Metazoa; phylum Chordata; class Actinopteri; order Cypriniformes; family Xenocyprididae; genus Ctenopharyngodon; species Ctenopharyngodon idella. Next base: position 32,502,730 of record NC_067234.1, on the reverse strand, counting down.
AAATTTTCTTTCAAAAAAAGTAGCTGTTGGTGCCATAGTATGGTGATTGTGTCAGATTAGACTGTGCTTTGAAATATACATCTATGTTCATTTTCAGCAGTATTTACAAGATATTTCAAAGAAACCATGGTGTCTTGGCAAATATAATGTCAAGCTGTGATTAATGTCATGGTATACACAATATGATGGATTTGCAGGTTTGGTTGGATTAGGCCGACAGGTAAATATTTTATTCCTGTTTCTACTTGTTAATGTTTCTTTTAACTTTATTTTTTAACCCAGGTCACATCGCACCTTAAAGGGTTAGTTCACCCAAAAATTAAAATTATGTCATTAATTACTTACCCTCAAGTCATTCCACACCTGTAAGACCATCTTCAGAACACAAATTAAGATATTTTTGATGAAATGCGATGGCTCAGTGAGGCCTCTATTGACAGCAAGATAATTAACACTTTCAGATGCCCAGAAAGCTACTAAAGACATATTTAAAACAGTTCATGTGACTACAGTGGTTCAACCTTAATGTTATAAAGTGACGAGAATACTTTTTGTGCGCCAAAAAAACAAAATAACGACTTTATTCAACAATATCTAGTAATGGGCGATTTCAAAACACTGCTTCATGAAGCTTTCAAAGCTTTACGAATCTTTTGTTTCGAATCAGTGGTTTGGAGTGCCAAAGTCACGTGATTTCAGTAAACAAGGCTTTGTTTCATCATAAGTGTTTCGAAATTTAAATAGTTCACGTGACTTTGGTAGTTTTATACACGATCAGAACCACTGATTCAAAACAAAAGACTTGTAAAGCTTTGAAGCTTCATGAAGCAGTGTTTTGAAATTGCCCATCACTAGATATTGTTGAATAAAGTTGTTATTTTGTTTTTTTTTGGCACACAAAAAGTATTTTCGTTGCTTCATAACATAAAGGTTGAACCACTATAGTCACATGAACTGTTTTAAATATGTCTTTAGTAGCTTTCTGGGCATTGAAAGTGCTAATTATCTTGCTGGCAATAGAGGCCTCACTGAGCCATCGCATTTTATCAAAAATATCTTAATTTGTGTTCTGAAGATGTACGAAGGTCTTACGGGTGTGGAACAACATGAGGGTGAGTAATTAATGACAATTTTCATTTTTGGGTGAACTAACCCTTTAAAAGTAAAACGTTACAAGGCTTTATAAAATTACAGAGCGAAAAAGTCAATTTTCAATAGTATAGCAAATATCAACTAGAGTCTAAATTTTGTGAACAAACTTTGATGTTGGCTTGAGAAACCTCGAGCCGGGTCGCCTGAAGCACAGCTGCACCATATGACGTAGCGCTGCATGTGTTGCCAAGTCCGTTGATTTCCCCCGGAATTGGGCTACTTTTTACACTGTTGCTGCGAGTTTAAGTGAACAGTCTGAGGTCTGAGCTATGCACGACTAGAAAGAGCGCAAAGAGCGTTTCCTTCATAATTACTAAAAAGCTGTTACTCATCAAAAATTAATCGCAATCTCACAAAGATATGCTATAATTAATGAAGCTGACTGCTCCATTTCTACACTTTGTTTGTTGTAAGTTAACTTATAACGAGAGGATTTGTGAGCATGCAGAACTGGACAAAAACGTTTTGAGTGGTAAGATACTAACTTAAACATGTCTGATTGGCCATTGCGTTCAAGAAATCAACAGATTTGTTTGTGATTTGCTATACTGCTTAACGCTGCAAAACACATTGTAAATAGAAACCTTTGATGCTCTCAAAAGCACAAACTCCAAATCTGCTATTATTATGGAGAAAACTGATCCTAGACCAGCAGTCATAGACAGTTTTTCCCCCTAAAAGCAGCAGCAGTCAGTGGTTTGAGTGAGAAACACTAGCCTAGTCCATGGTTAGGGGAAGGCTAAGCCTTGCCCAGTCTTACATACACTCCGCCTATGTTACTGAGCCATACAAACAAAAAAGGCCAATGACATTGTTCAAGATTGTGAAAGTCAGTGATTAAGGCAGTTTTCTTAGTAATTTTATGTTTTTTTTCCAAGAAGAGGGCTGGTCCTGACTCAGAATAAAATCCCATCCCCTTCCTCTTTCACTCTTATCACTCCTTTTTCTTTGAAGACTCACATAGCATCTCTGGGCCTGAAGATTTGGAACAACAAACATGGTCAGTCACATTCAAGATTTACTAGCAATTATTACTTATAGAAGTGGTGCTGGTGAGAGGTAGTATGTGCAGGTCACTTTGAATGGGCTTGTTTTTCTACTATAATGAACTATGCACATAATATTTATCAATTTATTTTGTTTTTCTCTTGTTGGTGTGCTGTTTTGTGATTTCAGAAGTTCACTGTGTTTCTGAGTGGACTCCTGCTGCTCTTTCTGCTTTCCGACTGGACAGAAAGTGTTGAAGATGACACTGTGGACATCAATACTCTCGCCCGTATTATTAACTTCTTTGAGCAGAAGTAAGTCTGTCTCCAGTGTCTATGAAAAAGTAAAAGTTAACAGTTAAGCAAAGAGGAAACAGAGAAATGAGAAGCACTCGGTCAAATGGCCATGGTTTCAAAACATGGGAGTGTGTCATCATTAAGCACCTTAAATACTTGATCTTGATACTTTACTGTTTTCCAGCTATAAGAGAGTCGATAAAGATGGACATCCCCGTCAGTACGCTATAGCCATCAATGTGCCGAAGCATCAGTGTCAACAGAACTTCTTTCCTGCACAAAACAACTTCCTGCCTCAGGAGAAAGTGGAGAATGTGAAAAATGCAATTAATGATGAAACAAACGCACTTTACCAAGGTTCAGAGCTCATCGCTGCAGGAACTAGGAAAGTTGTAATTAATAAAAAGAAGCAATACAACATGCATTCAGAGTCTCTCCTGCTGAATCCTGTAGGCAACTCTCCCATGACCAAACTTTTGGATGAAAGTAAAGACAGCTGCTCGGTTTTCTACACATTTGATTCTCCCTGTGTTGACACGTGTCTGGATGCAACAGGTAGTCACAGCATTATAGAGGCTCTGAAGAACTGGAAAGAACATGATGGAATTAAAGCTTTTGTCTTCAAGAATTTCTGGAAGTTTGATGAAAAAGACACTAAAAAAGATCTTCAGGCTGAGTTTAAGCAGATTGTAGCTCATGTTCCTCTCTTCCGCTGTGTGAGTGAGAATGAGTGTTATGCTTGTAAAGGAGAAGGAAACACTCCCATAGACGAGCACTGTCTGCCACCAAAAGAGATCTAACAGTTATGTTAGTAACATTCACTTCTTTCATATGTGATTCAGTATGAAAATCTTGTTTTGAAAATCAGTATGTTTAGATGAACTAGTAAAATTTGTTTAAAAATAATCTTGCTTACTACTTGAACAAATAAAATACTTCTGCTTGGCACCTTTGTGTTTGGGTTTTATTTCAGGATGAAAGTATAATGCACATAAACACCCATGTGTGCCATAAAAAGTCAAAAGGAAGGATATAAGAAGGCCTTTTATAGGCAAAATGCAAAAGGTGGTTAATTGTGAACAGTGCAGATGTATGTTTGTATTTATTTGAGAACTCTGGTGCATTGTTAACATTAATGACAAGAAAGAAAACAAGCTTAATGCAGCTGTTGGGGGGAGTGAAGACAGACACAGTGGGTGCCGGCGTCAGGCCTCGGAGATGAATCTATTTTAAACAAACAAAGAAATTGCAGAAATTGCTTTCCGGGTAACACACTGGAAAAAAAGTAGAAAATGAGGCTAAGTGTAATACAGAAAATAAAGACAGACTATTCCATAGACATACTATAAGAAAAAGCAGATTTACAAATTGATGATGATCGCAACAGCTTTCAGTGATGTTGACCCCTCAGTTCTATCTAATTATCGTCCTATTTCAAATTTACCCTTCATAGCTAAATTACTGGAAAGCACTGTTGCCTCCCAACTCCAGTCTTTTCTAGGTGAAAATAATCTCTTTGATCCCTTTCAATCTGGTTTTCGCCCCTTCCATAGTACTGAAACTGCACTTGTAAAGGTAGTGAATGATCTACTGCTTTCTGGTGACTGGTTCTCTGTCTATACTTCTGCTACTTCACCTCAGCTCTGCCTTCGATACCGTCTCCCATGAATTACTTGTTTCTCGTCTCTCTGATTTGGGTATTTCTGGTACTGCTCTTTCTTGGTTTTCTTCCTATCTCTCTGACAGACAGTTCTACATCTCAGTTAAGGATTTTCAATCACCTACTGTCCCCCTGAAGCGAGGTGTTCCCCAGGGATCCGTTCTCGGGCCTTTATTATTCATAATTTACATCATACCACTAGGTCAGATTTTACAACATCATGGTCTTAACTATCACTTTTACGCTGATGACATTCAATTATACTCACTCTGCACACCTACTCTACCTCCCCAAACTGACAAAATCTCCGCTTATGTGAGAGACATAAAAGATTGGCTTAATTCAAATTTTCTGAAACTCAACATGGACAAAACTGAGATTATTTTCATTGGAACTCCCTCACTTACCAGCAATATTTCTACCAATTTCACCTGTGAGATTGCTGGTTCTCACATCAAAACATCCAATACTGTTAAAAATTTAGGTGTAATCATTGACTCCACTCTTTCCTTTCAGTCTCATATTACCTCTATTACCAAATCTGCATTCTTTCATCTACGTCGCATTGCCCAACTCCGTCCCTTCATCAGTAACAAAGACGCTGAAACTGTCATCCATGCATTTGTTGTGAACAACAGTTAAGATGGCATTCCAGGGACCAGTTTACGACAGGGCCCCTCTCTAACTGCTGGTGTGTAAGAAGATGTGCCACACTGTGATTGGATCTTTGGTGAATGAACATAAACAAATGTTCAGCAACATCAGATAAGATGTTAGGACAACTACCAGACACCTCTTCCAGAGCAGGAAGGGGAACCTTCTGCACCCACCAAAACCAAGGAGAGGACTTCTCATTGGACGACACATTGACTCTAACCACCAAACTCATTCCTAAGATTTAGGCAAGGACTGCCATAAAAATTCCTTCAGGACCCCCTGGATGGAGCAGCAGTGACTGAAATAAAGAGAGGCCACAGAGATCTATCTAAATCCATTCATACCTAAGTTTGGAGGCCTTAATTTGATCGAAACTGCATCACATCCACTCCATCTTCATGCAAAGCACAGTTTATATTAATGGTTACTGACTGTTAAAACAACAGGTCATGGGACAGTCCTGTTAACAGATAAACAAATGCATGGACGATGATTTAACCATTTCATATTGTGTTTGGTGTCTATCTGTTCCCTATGATGCCTTTAATAATTTGAAAGAGGTTTGGTAAAGAAATAATGCATGGGTAAAATGTTAAAGGCACTATTTTAACACTGTACTTCAGTCTATGCAAATGAGTTCCACACTAGGGTGGGCAACACCGGGGTTGCTTCGGATAACGGTGGCCAATCACACTCCAGGATCGGCAAGGCGCCACATTTCAATCTCCTCCTCATTAGAAAGGGATAAATATGTCCCCCGGGTAGACACACCCTTGTTCTGCATTTCCAGCTCGACGGGGAAGGAGACATTAACAGACACCCCACGTCCTGAGTTTCTGACCTGACGAGGAAAGAGACTACAAGACGGTTAAGGTGAAGCTTTCGCGAGCAAAACCTTTTGCTTTCAGCTGCACTCTAGCTGCAAAAAGGGCCCCAGCATCGAGGGACTTCATCTGACCCTCACGGCTCCTACAGCAGCGCAGCCCAGTCCATAAAGGACCTCTGAATTGGCAGACATTGCCTGTACCACACGGCTCCTCAGCGACGCAGCCAGCCTGCAAAGGAACCTGTGAAGATTCATCTGACCCAGCTGCCCAGTCCATCCTAAAGGACCCTCTTGGCGCAACCAAAGTTCAGCATCCTCCAGCCCAGGGTAGCACGACTACTGGATCGCAACTCCGCGCCCTCCCACTGCACGCAGCCTGCATCCTCAGTGGAAGACGTCTCTGCTACCGGATTGATCACCCGACTGTGTGGAACGTAAATATAAACTTACCAAACCTCTTTCTAGAGACCTTGGCATTAGTTTATACATGCAGCATATGTTTTTCTAACCTGTTTAGATAACAGTTACTTGAGGTCAGCTTGTTACAAATAATAGGGATATTATTTGTTGAATGATAAATAAGCAATTATTTATCACCGTTTTACCAGAGCCATTAGGTGGCTTCCATAAGAAGTATTCACATACATTTCTCTTCCATTCTACATTCAATTTAACAGCATTGCATTTATCCATTCCGTGTTCACTTCATTTATTTGTCTCTTTGATTTAATTCAGTATTTTCCTTTGATTATTATTTTACTATCTTTTAGAAGTGCATATTCATTATTTCATTATTAATCGTTGTGGTATTTACTCTTGCATGTCTATTGTTAATAAATTTCATTGATTTTTATTATAACTGTGTCTTCCTTGTGTTGATGATCAAAGACTCTACTAGTTGACCAGACTCTCACAAATCCTTCAGATAAATCAGTTGACCAACTCCCTCCAGTTTATATTAATTCTGAATTATTGAACAGCTCTTTTGGAGTGTTCTTAAATTGTTAAGATAGTATTCTTAACTGGTGCATCGTATTACAAAAGGGGGGAGGGGTCATCTGATACACTTATAACCACACCTTAAAGTGGCACGTGATCAAAAATCACTACGTCACCGGTGAATGGAGTAAAAATCACTACACATTTGTCTCATCACGCCTTGATTATTGTAATGCCCTTTTCATTGGTCTACCTGCCAGCTCCATTTCCAGATTACAATACATTCAAAACTCTGCTGCTAGAATACTCACCCATACCAAGCGTTCTGCTCATATCACCCCAATTTTATATGATCTCCACTGGCTTCCAGTTGCCTACCGTATTAAATTCAAAATTCTCCTGCTCACTTTTAAATCTTTGCATGGCTTGGCTCCCTCTTATCTTTGTAATATGCTCGTCCCCTACACTCCGACTCGCTCACTACATTCCTCTGACTCTGGCCTTCTCGCTGTCCCTCGGCATCGCCTCTCTTCAATGGGGGGCAGATCATTCAGTGCTATCGCACCTAAACTCTGGAATTCTCTCCCCCGCTCACTCTGTTGTGTTAATAATATCTCTGAATTTAAATCATTACTCAAAACTCACCTGTTTTCTGAATGTTATACCTCTGATTTGATGAATTGATTGCTCTGCATTATTACTAATATTTCTCTGAATGTTATGTCTCTTAAGTCCTGTTTTGTATTTCTGTATTTGACTCTATTCTTCTGTATGCTTCCCTGTCCATTATTGTTTTCATCATTGTCTACTTGTATTATCTCTTCCTTGATAATTGTAAAGCGTCCTTGAGCCCTGGAAAGGCGCTATATAAATAAAACTTATTATTATTATTATTATTGTTTACTGTTTTCCAGCTTTAAGAGAGCTGATGAAGATGGACATCCTCGTCAGTACGCTACCGCCATCAATGTGCTGAAGCATCAGTGTCAACAGAACTTTAAACAGGACAACTTCCTGACTCAGGAGAATGCGGTGAAAGTGAAAAATGCTATTAATAATGAAACAAAGGCACTTTACGAAGGTTCAGAGCTCATCGCTGCAGGAACTAGAAAAGTTGTAATTAGTAAAAAGAAGCAATACAACATGCATTCAGAATCTCTCCTGCTGAATCCTGCTGACAACTCGCCTATGACCAAACTTTTGAATAAAAGTAAAGACGGCTGCTTGGTTTTCTACACATTTAATTCTCCCTGTGCTAACACGTGTCTGAATCCGACCAACAGTGCCAACATTTTAGATGCTCTGAAGAAATGGAAAAAACATGATGGAATTAAAGCTTTTGTCTTCAAGGATTTCTGGAGGATTGATGAAGAAGACACTACAATAGATCTTCAGGCCAAGTTTAAGCAGATTGTAGCTCATGTTCCTCTCTTCCGCTGTAAGAATGAACATGAGTGTTATGCTTGTAAAGGGGAAGGAAAAACTCCCATAGACGTGCAGTGTCTGCCTCCAAAAAAAAAAAAAATCTAACAGTTATGTTAGTAACAAAATTCAGTATGCTTAGATGAAGTAATAAAATGCATTTCAAAAATAACCTTGCTTCCTACTTCAACAAATAAAATACTTCTGCTTGGCAAACTTTGTGTTTGGGTTTTATTTCAAGATGAAAGTATAATGCACATAAACACACCCATGTGTGTCATAAAAAGTCAAAAGAGAGGATATAAGAAAGCTTTTTACAGGCAAAATGCAAAAGGTGATTTACTGTGAACAGTGCAGATGAGTGTTTTTGTGTTTTTTGAGTGTTTTTTTTTTTCTTTTTTTTTTCCTGAAAACTCTCTCACATTGTTAACAAATGACAAGAAAGAAAACACGCTTAATGCAGCTGTTGGGGTGAACAAAGACAGACACAGTGGGTGCCGGCGTCAGGCCTCGGAGATGAATCTATTTTAAACAAACAAATGAGAACTCGCTTTCCGGGCAACACACTGAAAAATAAAAATTACAGACTATTCCATAGACACAACTATGAGAAAAAGCAGATTTACAAATTGATGATGATCGCAACAGCTTTCAGTGATGTTTCAGTTTTAGACAGTAAGGGCTACACATGACTGTATCGACTGGTATAGACAGTGTTGCCACATCTCACCATGAGCAAACTTTGATCTAACAGACATCTCTCCTCAGATAGGAAAATATACACTCACTGGAAACTTTATTAGGTACACCTTGATAGTACAGGGCTGGACCCCATTTTGCCTTCCTCCACATCCCAAAGCTTCTCTATTGGATTGAGGTCTGGTGACTGTGGAGGACATTTGAGTTTAGTGAACTCATTGTCATGTTCAAGAAATCAGTTTGAGATGACTGAGCTTTGTGACATAGTGTGTTATCCCGTTGGAAGTAGCCATCAGAAGATGGTTCACTGTGGTCATAAAGGGATGGACATGGTCAGCAACAATACTCTATATATTGCTATAGAGGCCCAAAGTGTGCCAAGAAAAATTCCCCACACCATCACCACCAGCAGCCTGAACCGTTGATACAAGACAGGATGGATCTATGATTCCATGTTGTTTACGCCAAATTCTGACTCCACCATCTGAATGTTGCAGCAGAAATCGAGACTCATCAGACCAGGCAATGTTTTTCCAAACTTCTATTGTTCAATTTTGGTGAGCCTGTGTGAATTGTCACCTTAGTTTGCTGTTTTCAGTGTCGCTGGTGTGTCTTCTGCTGCTGTAGCTCATCTGCTTCAAGGTTTGATGTGTTCAGAGATGCTCTTCTGCAGACCTCAGTCGTAACCCTGCAAGGGTGCAGTGGTTCTTCAGGTAGGCCAACACCAGTCTCTCAAATGACTTCATGACCACAGACGTTAGACTACAGGTCTAAAACAACACCTATATCCCTCTCAGAATATTGTAGAGACATGTAATGCAGTGTAGTTGTGCACGGCAAGCACCACTCACATTTTCTTCAGTCAATGTACAGAACATATCTAGTTTCTGGTTCGTCAATATATATACTTTTTTTTTTTTTTTTTAAATATTCTAATCAATGTTAAGACAAATCTTCTCCTTTTCAGGTTTTATTTACTAACTCTGATATTGTTATAGTTTCGTTCTGTTTTTTAAAGATGTTTTATGTGTTTAACAACAAAACAAAACAAATAATAATAAGAAAAGAAAAAGAAAATCTGCATTCATATAAAATGGCATTATTTATGATTTTAGAAGATGAGGTTCACAAAATGAAAGGTTGGGATATTAATTGTTTCCCAGTCACGTTTTAAAGAGCGTTATTAAAAAGGCGGTGGAGCAAAGGAGAATAAAAGAGAGTGCTTGGCTGTTGTAAACCACCTGATTATGAGAGCCAATCAGATAGTCATGCTAACAGACTCTCCTCAGATAGGAAAATGCATTTGTATCAGGCTGTTACATGCAAAAAGTTATACAGCTAACTAAATAAAATATAATCTTTCAGATTAAAATCTTATGTGTCAAATCATATGTATCAGAAGCATTTTCCATTCATTTAGCTTTCATGAACTGAAAATGTATTAATCCTTCTGTATAGATAGGCCTACTTCTAAATTCTAAAAGTATTGTTAATATTCACAACACTTTGTAAGTATTTTAATAAAAGTAACAAAGTTGTAATGTTGTCATTATATTTGCATTCAGTTTTGTTTCTCTCGTGACCTTATATATGAATGGTTACCTGTAGTCAGGGCAAAGTTTTATTTGTCAAACATGTAAAAACACTACAACAGTACTTAAGACTGTGAAATGCAGACTCACTCACTCACAGATTAACAAAAACTATATGCAGTAAGTTTAAATAAGTAAAAAGCATAAAAAGTAAGAGAAGTTTAAGGTATTTGGTACATTGTAAATAAGAAACAAAAGAAGCTCAAGCAACATGTTACATCAAGTAACAGTTGATAAACCATGCAAAATACATTTAAGCCATTCCTAGCACTTAAGATTTGGTTTGAAGTTTATATAACAGTTTATATATTGTTTGATTTGCTGATTGACAACAAGAAGAGCTCTTTGAAGGAATCACACACACACGCACACACACACACACACACACACACACACACACACATATATATATATATATATATTTATATATTTATATATATATATATATATATATATATATATATATATATATATATATATATATATATATAATTAGAATCATCATTAATATAATATATTGCAGGAGATTACATTTATGATATACAATAGTGACGATGTCACTGATCACTACCTTGTAACATGCATACTGCTGATATTTGCCATACCGCGCCGCGTTATCGACTAGATAGAACAATTCTCCCAACCACCATAGATAGATTCACAAATAACCTGCCTGATCTGTCTCAGCCGTTCATTGTACCCAAACACAAATGAACTTGAGGAAATGACTAGCAATATGGGCACCATTTTCTCAGATTAAAAAAGGTTAGAGAGAAAAATACTGCACCATGGAAGTATTACCCTTGCTATCAAGAGAGAAACTCATAATCTAGAGCGTAAACGGAGACAAACTCGTTTAGAGTTCTTTAAAATCGCATGGAAAGAGAGCAGTTCCCATTATAAAAAGGCTCTAAAAGCAGCCAGGGCAGAGCATCTCCACAAACTCATAGAAAATAACCAAAACAATCCAAAAACAATCTTGTTTAGTACAGTGGCTAGATTAACAAATAAACAGACATTACCAGAACAAAATATTCCATTACAGTTTAGTAGTAATGACTTTATGAATTTCTTCACTGAAAAAATCGAAAGCATCAGAAATACAATTGTAAATGTATACAATCTTTGACAGCGTTTTATGATTCAGCCTCAATTATCGTCCCTCAAGAACAGTTGCAGTGCTTTACAACTATTGGACAGGAAGAGCTAAATAAACTTATCATTGCGTCAAAACCAACAACATGTTTATTAGATCCAATACCCACTAAACTACTGAAAGAATTGTTACCTGTAGCAGAAGAGCCTCTTCTCAATATTATTAACTTCATTCTAGTCTTTATCTCTTGTCATGTCCCAAAACCGTTCAAGCTGGCAGTTATTAAGCCTCTCATTAAGAAACCACAATTAGATCCAAATGAATAAGCAAATTACAGACCAATTTCAAATCTTACATTTAATACTAAAAAAAAGTTGTGTTGGCCCAATCGTGCTCCCTCTTGCAACAACAACAAAAAAGATCTATGAAAAATTTCAGTCAGGATTCAGGCCTCATCATAGCACAGAAACTGTGCTCGTTAAAATTACAAATGACTTACTTCTAGCTTCTGACCAAGGCTGTATCTCAATACTAGTGTTACTTGATCTCAGTGCTGCGTTCGACACTATAGATCATAAAATACTCTTAGATTGACTACAATATTACATTGGTATTCAGAGACATTAAGGTGGTTTAGGTCATACAGGGAAAAATAATAGCAGTAATAGCAGTAAATTATGGAGTGCCGCAAGGGTCTGTGTTAGGCCCTCTATTATTTTCAATTTACATGCTGCCACTTGGTAATATTATAAGAAAACATGGAATTAGATTCCACTGCTGATAATACTGTTACATCCACCAGCTGGAGTGCCCTTGATTTCCACTAGAGGGCACTCCTCCAGTCTCCTTGGCTTTACCATCATGAACTACATACACTATATTGCCAAAGGTTTTGGGATGCCTGCCTTTACGTGCACATGAACTTTAATGACATCACATTTTTAATCCGTAGGGTTTAATATGGTGTTGGCCCACCCTTTGCAGCTATAGCAGCTTCAACTCTTCTGGGAAAGCTGGGAAGGTGTTTATGGGAATTTTTGGATAAGAAGGCCTGGCTCACTCTAATTCATCCCAAAGGTGTTCTATGGGGTTGAGGTCAGGACTCTGTGCAGGCCAGTCAAGTTCCTCCACACCAAACTCGCTCATCCATGTCTTTATGGACCTTGCTTTGTGCACTGGTGCACAGTCATGTTGGAACAGGAAGGGGCCATCCCCAAACTGTTCCCTACAAAGTTGGGAGCATGAAATTGTCCAAAATGTCTTGGTATGCTGAAGCATTAAGAGTTCCTTTCACTGGAACTAAGGGGTCAAGCCCAACCCCTGAAAAACAACCCCACACCATAATCCCCCTCCACCAAACTTTACACTTGGCACAATGCAGTCAGGCAAGTACTGTTCTCCTGGCAACCGCCAAACCCAGACTCGTCCATCGGATTGCCAGAGAGAGAAGCATGATTCGTCACTCCAGAGAACACGTCTTCACTGCTCTAGAGTCCAGTGGCGGCGTGCTTTACACCACTGCATCCAACACTTTGCATTGCACTTGGTGATGTAAGGCTTGGATGCAGCTGCTCGGCCATGGAAACCCATTTCATGAAGCTCTATACACTCTGTTCTTGAGCTAATCTGAAGGCCACACGAAGTTTGGAGTTGCTGTTGTTCCCAATTGCTTCCACTTTGTTATAATACCACTAACAGTTGACCGTGGAATATTTAGTAGTGAGGAAATTTCACGAATGGACTTATTGTACAGGTGGCAACCTAACACTGTACCACGCTTGAATTCACTGAGCTCCTGAGAGCGACCCATTCTTTCACAAATGTTTGTAGAAGCAGTCTGCATGCCTAGGTGCTTGATTTTATACACCTGTGGCCATGGAAGTGATTGGAACACCTGAATTCAATGATTTGGAGGGGTGTCCCAATACTTTTGCCAATATAGTGTATCCATGAAAAATTTGAAACGTCTAAATAAAAAGGTGGTTAATCCGGTGATCTTAAAAAATAGAAAATGGAAGATATTTCGGACTGTCAATCAATCTAGGATAGTTTGGTATCCTAAAGCTAAAACAAAGGGACTCTTAGGGGGTCATTTGAACAAAAGAAGCATCAAATCAAAAAGTGATCAAGTCCATCATCTCTTATTGAAGCTGAATTTAGATTACCTTTGTTTATCAGAGACTTGGCTCCATGAAAATGTTTCTCCTGCAGTAGTTCAAGTGCCTGGTTTTAATGTTTTTAGAAAGGACAGAGTAGGTTCCAAGGGAGGTGGGATAATGATATATATAAAGGATAGTATTCAGTGTAATGAAATTCAGTGGTTCAACAGTCAGGATTTGGAATGCATTGGTTTAAATATTATTTTATCACCGCAAATGTTGTTCACTCTTATTGTAATATTTCATTACAATATTACTGTAGAAATGTAGCAAATTTCAGTCTTATTCAGTTTTGTATTATGTTATTGTTTTGAACTTAAGTTTAACAGTTTTGAAAACAGTATGTAAGCATGTGCAAACTAGCCTGTAGGTATACCGAGTTTTGTCGTTTGTGTCTGAGTGAGAAAAGAATGAATGTAATTTGAAAGATGAAGTCATTGAATGCATTTTGTGCCAAAGCAATGATAAATGATCCACAGTTTAGCCCACATAGATTTCTGTTGTGCTCACTGTGTGAAGAGTTTTGAAAAAGTGACTCAAGTATTGAGAAATGGGTCCTAGCAATTGTAAAAAACTGTAAAATTCAGTTTCCTTTTACTGCAGTAAAAGTAGAATGCTTACATTCTACATTTTTGGTTGAGTGTTGAATGTGTACGTTCTTGGCAACATAGCAACTATCTAAAAGTGAATGAGTCATTACTTTAAAGAATGTGCTGTAGAAAAAAAGAAGAAGAAAGTAACAGAATTGCTCAGGGCAGCCTCTGGTCAAATGGGTCCCCTATGCAGAATTTCATTTGCCCCCTTTGTTGAAATCTTTCTGGGGGTGGGGTATGGGGTAAGCTTATATGAAAAGAAAATGTAAGCATTTTAGAAACGTGTTAATTGATTGCATTTTGTGTGAAAACGACATGAATTGTGTTAATGGTATGGCCACAACAGACGGATGTTCTGCTAAATGTGTTTAGAGTTTTGAAAATGTGACTACAGATTGGACAAAAGTATGTTAGCAATTGAAAAAAACTGTAAGAAGAGGATCTATGACCTCTGGAAGCATCTCTTTCTGTAGCTTAGTCGGTATAGGGTCTAACATACATGTTGTTGATTTTGATGATTTAAAGAGTTTGGACAATTCTTCCTCTCCTATAGCAATGAATGAATGGAGTTTTTCCTGGAGGAAGTCCAACATACTGTACGTGGATGCTCAGTGACATTTTAATTGGTCTTTTCAAGGTGTCGAAGAAGAGGGCTGGTCGAGTGTCAGAATAAACACCATCTACTTCCTCTTCCTCATCACTCCTGCTTCACTGCAGACTCACACAGCATCTCTGAACCTTCTGACTTAAGCAACAGAAAAAATGGTAAGTTACACTTCCTCATCACTTAATACCAACGTTAGTGGTGCTAAAGCATCTTTTTAAGCACTAAACAAAAAAGCTGTGCATACAATAAGATGTCAAAGAATATTACATTTTAAACAAAATGCTATTTCGAGTTTCTATGCACTTTGTGTGAATTGTGTGCATATATTTTGTATATAAGTGTTTATGTTTGCTTCAGGTTTTTGCTGTACCACTGAGGATCCTTCTGATCTGTCTGCTTCACTTTTGTTGGGCTGTAGGTGAGGATGTGAACCCAAAAATTCTCATGGATATTGTAAAGAACTTTGAGAATCAGTAAGTTTCTTTGATCGAACATACAAGTAGAATTTTCAATGTAAAAAAAACAAAAGAATAATAAAAAAGAAAAATTACACATTCACAACAAGAAATAAAGAAATGACAAGAAATATATAAAGAAAAACTAACAGTAGTGAATTTAGTATAATATATACAGTATCTCACAGAAGTGAGTACACCCCTCACATTTTTGTAAATATTTTATTATATCTTTTCATGTGACAACACTGAAGAAATGACACTTTGCTACAATGTAAAGTAGTGAGCGTACAGCTTGTATAACAGTGTAAATTTGCTGTCCCCTCAAAATAACTCAACACACAGCCATTAATGTCTAAACCGCTGACCACAAAAGTGAGTACACCCCTAAGTGAAAATGTCCAAATTGGGCCCTAAATGTCAATATTTTGTGTGGCCACCATTATTTTCCAGCACTGCCTTAACCCTCTTGTGCATGGAGTTCACCAGAGCTTCACAGGTTACCACTGGAGTCCTCTTCCACTCCTCCATGACGACATCACGGAGCTGGTGGATGTTAGAGACCTTGCGCTCCTCCACCTTCCGTTTGAGGATGCCCCACAGATGCTCAATACGGTTTAGGTACCCTCAGCTTCTTTAGCAAGGCAGTGGTCGTCTTGGAGGTGTGTTTGGGGTCGTTATCATGTGGGAATACTGCCCTGCGGCCCAGTCTCCGAAGGGAGGGGATCATGCTCTGCTTCAGTATGTCACAGTACATGTTGGCATTCATGGTTCCCTCAATGAACTGTAGCTCCCCAGTGCCGGCAGCACTCATGCAGCCCCAGACCAAGACACTCCCACCACCATGCTTGACTGTAGGCAAGACACACTTGTCTTTGTACTCCTCACCTGGTTGTCGCCACACACGCTTGACACCATCTGAACCAAATAAGTTTATCTTGGTCTCAACAGACCACAGGACATGATTCCTTAGTCTGCTTGTCTTCAGCAAACTGTTTGCGGGCTTTCTTGTGCATCATCTTTAGAAAAGGCTTCCTTCTGGGACGACAGCCATGCAGACCAATGTGATGCAGTGTGCGGCGTATGGTCTGAACACTGACAGGCTGACCCCCCCACCCCTTCAACCTCTGCAGCAATGCTGGCAGAACTCAAACGTCTATTTCCCAAACACAACCTCTGGATATGACGCTGAGCACGTGCACTCAACTTCTTTGGTCGACCATGGCGAGGCCTGTTCTGAGTGGAACCTGTCCTGTTAAACCGCTGTATGGTCTTGGCCACTGTGCTGCAGTTCAGTTTCAGGGTCTTGGCAATCTTCTTATAGCCTACGCCATCTTTATGTAGAGCAACAATTCTTTTTTTCAGATCCTCAGAGAGTTTTTTGCCATGAGGTGCCATGTTGAACTTCCAGTGACCAGTATGAGAGAGTGAGAGCGATAACACCAAATTTAACACACCTGCTCCCCTTTCACAGCTGAGACCTTGTAACACTAACGAGTCACATGATACCGGGGAGAGAAAATGGCTAATTGGGCCCAATTTGGACATTTTCACTTAGGGGTGTACTCACTTTTGTGGCCAGCGGTTTAGACATTAATGGCTGTGTGTTGAGTTATTTTGAGGGGACAGCAAATTTACACTGTTATACAAGCTGTACACTCACTAGTTTACATTGTAGCAAAGTGTCATTTCTTCAGTGTTGTCACATGAAAAGATATAATAAAATATTTACAAAAATGTGAGGGGTGTACTCACTTCTGTGAGATACTGTATAAATGGCATTTATTTAAAATTACCATTTTTATCAGGCTAACATGTATATAGGTTTCTACCTACGTACCAGTACTTCTGATTGGGCTGAGGCTGGGTGTGGGGTCAAGTAAAAGTATTTGATGAACATAATTATTATTTCTATTAATATTTGTAATTTTAACACACAAATTCCTACTGCTTTATAATTTCCAGGTTGGGTAACGTAGGACAATACGCTGTGGCATTCAGAGTTGAGAAGAACACATGTCTTGAAGGTTCTGACTATCCAAGTCAGGACTTACTAACTGCAGTGAAACAAAAATTTCAGAAAAATGAGGTTTATGTGACTGGTAATCTTATTGCTGCAAAGGCTGATAAAGATAAACAAGACCATTCAGAGTTTCGCCTGAAGAATTATCTGAAGAACATCTTGAATGGAAAAGATGAATGTGTGGTTTATTTCACTGTAAATTCACCCTGTTTGAATAAATGTGTATCAGAATCTGGGGAATTCAGCATTAAAGACAATCTTGAAAAATTACAAAAATATGAGGGAATTAAAGCCTTTGCATTCAAAAAAATCTGGAGAGAGGATAAAAAGGAGGCGGTGATAAACAGACTGAAGGCAATAGCATCTGCTTTGCCATATTATCAGTGTGAGAAAAACAAAGCTGAATGTGATCGCCTGTAAGTAATGCTTATACTTGACAGTTGCTTTTCTCACACATAGATGTAGTTTTATTTAGCTGAGGATTTTTTTTCTGTTTTAATTGCAGTAAACATTAAAATTTGCAAATAAAATCTATAATCTGGAAAATGCATGAATTGTGATATTGCGTGCTTGATTAGCTGGCAATTATTGTTAGAGTAAACTAAAGTCAGCATGTCTGCTTACTGCTGGAGCAAATAAAAATACATTTTATCAAGCATCATTTGTGGTTCAATGTATTATCTCATTTAAACACTCTCTAGATTCATGTTATTCAGTCATATGGACTGGCCATGCCTATTTTAACTATCATCCATTATCTTATACTTTAAAGTGCAGGGATTGTTGAACATCAATAGGCCTAATCTGGGGCCGTCCGCGATCCTTGAACGCTAAGGGGTTAAATGTGAGATTCTGGAAACGAGACCTAAATTTAGAGGGACCCGTTGGGTTGGGAAGAAAATCATTATAAGCGGATAGTGGATGAACACAGAGTGATTTTTAAGTGGGAGCGGTTGGGAGTGGAATAGAACCCTGCGGGAACGGAACGAAAAAGACAGTCCCACTCAGACCTCTACATTGGACTTGCAGTCTGGAAAATGGTTGGAGAGATGATTCAGCTGCGGGCGCTATCTTCAAGTGAGATGCTGGAATTTATTCAGCACGCAACTCTCACAGTGCATTATGGGTATTCGCTAGCCATTGAGCGTCCATCAGTTGTATTGCGGTGGGATTGAATGAGTGCACTCGATAACGTCCACTATGGTTTCGGACACCACTACAAATGGCTGTCCCCTCAAATAGTGCCCTATTTAAGGGTATGGGGGCGATTTCAGACACAGCCCTGGTCTGCCTTAAAGAATGATTGGTTTCTTATGCACCTTTTATGAATATTTAACCTCTTCATGTAAAGCACTTTGCATTACCATTGTGCATGAAATGTGATAAATAAATATACCTGCTTTGCCTTGCTTCAGTTATCAAATGCTGGCATGTCAATGAATGATTTGCACCTCACATCGCCTATTTTATTTCAAGTACAACAATGTTTTTATGGTTTTAGTTAACTATAACTCTGCACCAAATACACTTTTTTGAAGTATTATTGTCCTTTGTTGATTGCAACAATATTTATTATAAAATGTGTGTATACTTTTTCAGGCATAACAATAAATTCTTATAAATAAATGTAAATTACAGTAAGTGCTTTAAACAAAACTCTTGTGACAAAACAATGTTTTGTTTAAAATTTTTGTTCTACTAGTAATAAAGTGATTAATTCAAAAGCATATTAATCTCCATCATAAGTATACAGTAGTTCAGTCTATTATATTGTAATGGTTTCTCAAAGCACTATATTGCAAAATATTGTTTATAAAAATGAATATTTTTATTACACTGTATTTTCTTCTAAATAAGCATGCAACAGAGCAAATAGAGGCTGCTTCTTCTACCCTGCTCACACATTCAGTGAAATTTCACACATTCATTTGACGTTTTGACACAGAAGCCGAGTGTGACTAAATACTTGTGGTGACTCTTAATGCCAGATCATTCACATGTACAAAGATAAGTGTCAAACATACTGCAAGGCGCTGCAACACTTTGCAATATTGATCACAACTGCTGCTTGCACAAGGCCAAACCAATCATGCTGATAAATAGTGTCACAGAAATTTTACTGCTCAAACATTATTATAATTGTAGCCGCCACCCCCAATAGACCAAATAATTAATATAGTTTCACAAAGAGCTCAAAAGAATACATGTAAGCTTAATCTGTTTAAAAGCTTTATATATTATGCATGTATTAAATTTATTTTAATTTAAAAGCAAAGTTTAATATTGTCAATTAATATAATAGGCCTAATTATATGAATGTCATGAATTATTCATCATTTTAATTTATTTAATATAAATATAATGAATAATTAACAGCAAATGTTGAGAAATTTTGTCTCTAAAATGTTTTCACTATAAACTGATTTAATTTGGAGTGAGAGATACAGGGGGAGTGGCTTTATTGCATCAGATACATGTCACTTTACACACAGCTGATTGGTCGAGTTTGGGTTTGTGATCTCTAACTCAGAATAAAACCTGCTCCAGAGCAGGTTAGCCATGTAGCGTAAGTTACCATAGCAACGAACCCCGCTAAAAACCAATCAAACTTCATAAACCCGAAAAACCAGAGTTTACTCAAACTAATCTTGAACTTACCTGAGTAGCAACTGAAACCGGCTTTGTGCAACAGGCCAGTGATCAGGGGCACTTTCAAGCTCAAACCGGTGTGCAACGTTTTGCTACGGTTTCCGGGTTGAACGACATGTTTCCTGGAAATGGTGTGCAACGGGGTTTGAGATATGTTCTCTCATGTTTGGTGGGTTTGTCAGAAATGTCAGCCCAATCAGCAACTACATGTATATAAACCACGCGGTATTAAAGAGACAGCTCGCACAATGGGTATGAATGTAACATAAAAGTACTATACATATTTTGCAGTATTAAACCCGTATTTATACCGACTTCATCAGGCTCCGAAAATTCTTCAAAAAGAACACAAAGAATGGCCTTCTCAGCTGCCATAGTTGCAACTCTTGCGTCATCAGAACAGGGTGTTCAACGCATAGATATACATAATAAAGGCTAGATGTCTCATCCGCGCTGCTGGCCAATGGAGGTCGATGTCCGCACCTGGCGGCCATCTTGTAACAGTCAGCTCGCTCACTTGTAACATTGTGTTTTTAAATGGTGCATGTACTTTTTAAATAACCATAACTTGCTCAATTTTCTACTAATTTTCAAACTGTTTGGTTTGTTATAAACGTCAGAGATGTACTTATGACACTGCATACTTATGAATAATTATAACCATGGACTTCCATATGAAAATAACATTGAACAGAACAGATAGGTGCAATGAATATACACACGCACAAGGTATTTATGTTAAATCAATATATAGGCTACTAAAACTCAGTGTACAGAATGGCAACATGAGATATATATACACTTTTATAATATGAATATTACTATTATAATAAAATAATTTGAATTATTACATGTTTATTTTAACTTCTTCAGGGTTGGGCCATTTACTAGGCTTTTCCCCTCGACATTGCACTGTGCCTACTTCAGAGATCACTGTTACAAAAAAAAAAAAAGGTGTCCAAAAGAAACATTCTGCGATTGTGTAAACAAACTTGTAAAAAGCTTTGGGTCAACAACAATCTTGTAATACTATTATGTCATAGCCCCGCTGTTCCTGTGTAACAGGACCTGTATTGTACATACATCCACTAAGTAACTAACGATTATCCCAAATATAATCATATTATAGTCATATCTTACAGGTGAAAGGTGATCCCACGGGCTTTCGTTTTGAGACTATGGCGATTGGAGCATCCATAGGCTGCACAAAAGTCTGGCATCTTCTCCTATAAAGCCAGCAATTTCCTGTATCATAATGTAAGATGTTTTTAACAAACCAAACCGACTGGAAATCATGTGCAACTTAAGTTATATTGAAAAGAAAGAGCAATTCTGCCTCTCCCACTGATGTAAAATTGCTGGGTAGCAGCTAAACTGTAACTACTAGGTCTCACTCAAAGCTTCTTGTTATTAGCCAGCTAATAACTACAACCACATCCACAAAGATTGTAATTTAGACAAAAGATTAGTTGTCATAAAATCGTTATTGGTGTCAGTAAAACCTATATAATTGAACAGCTCGATTGTGGTCTCAGCCTTGATAACTTGCGCAAGTAGCCGTGATACACAACTATGCTGCACGATTAAGTCGTTTTTCGAAAAGAAAAGCTGCAATTTCAACATGTTCAAGCATCCAGAATTATAGCCACGTTAATAACGTTTGTAAGAAACCAAACCATTTGTAAATCCGTCAAGATTTCAGCGAGATAAGAGTATTTGTGTTCGTGCAGATCACTCACCTTACATCAGGTACCACAGAGCCCGCCAGAAAGCTTGCCTGTGACAAGATGGCCGCCGGTGATGACGTTAGAGACTTCGCCGTAAGACATCTAGCCTTTATTATGTATATCTATGGTTCAACACACCACCGTTTCCATTTAAAAAAATGTTTTGCAACGTTTTGTCGGGGCTGAACGCAGCCCAGTTTTTCAGACAGTAATGTTAGTTGAAGACCTCCAGTAAGTAGGCTGTCAAGGCCATTTTATTCAAAAACATCGGATGAAGTGATTATTTTCTCTTTAATACAGATGATGGTGAGTAATTAGTCATAACAACAACAAAAAAAATGTTGATAACTGATGAATTTTTCCCATGAGTCCGCTATGTTAGCGATTATAATGTTACCTAGCTTGTTTGGGAGCTTGTTTACGATAGCTGGATACTAGGGCTGTCGCGGTTAAGAATTTTCCCTTGCGATATGCGGTTTTACCGCCATATGTAATTATATATATATATATATATATATATATGTGTGTACAGTATATAAAGAAAACTGATGAAGTCTTCAACCAGTTTTAAGGATTGCCAGTGGGGGACTAGTTCACCACAGATGTCCGGTTAGAGACATGAAGAAGCAGCATGAAAGTTCTTTGTTGTTTGCTTTATTTCACCACCTTAATTCCACAGTGTGAATAAACTCTGAGCACATAAGTGCAAGTACATTTGAGTGAGTATGTGTGTGGTTTGTGTCATACTATATATGCACACATCACCCAACGTGAAGGAAGCAAAAGATCTGTTTGTTTGCACCCGCTCCATGAGGAGCTATATTCAGAGAAAGCTAATCAACGCCACCTGCTGGAAATGGGCGGAGTATAGCGTCTTTATGACAGCATGCTCTGACATTGGCTGATTGCCAGAGCAAGTCTCTCAGACATAGATACAACCTTTTTAACAGTAAATATATATATATATATATATATATATATATATATATATATATACACGCGGTCATATTCAATAACGAAACTAAATAGAGCGTTGAACAGTAACAAAAGAGAATGTCAAAATAAGGGTCTACATCACAGAACATAAACCTGACAGTAAGATCGTAGGGCTATTGTTATATGTATAATAGTTAGTTCCGATCCTTGAATCTGACTAAACAAGAGACTTTCTGCTGATATTTCATATTTCAGAACTACTCATCTCTGCGCGTTCCAGAAGGGCTGTCAGTCAGTTCAGTTACATTGTCTTTAAACAGTTCATTCATTTAAAGATAGATGTAATGAAACAAGCTGTTGAAATCATTTTAACTTTGAGCGCCACTTTATAAGGCTCAGCTGACCAGTAATGCGTCGATGCTAAGGGAGAGATTTCTATCCTTGGAGACGACAACCTTTTTTCACGAATATATGTCTCGGCCTGAAGGACAGACGCAGGTAATCGCACGCGCTCAGTCGATCTCTCTCACATTCACTCCCTGCGTTCCATTCGGAAGGGCTCATCCCTATGTCCTAATCCCTTAAAAAGGTTTACCCTCCGGAGTGAGAGCTTCGAAGGGATGAAGGGTGTAGGGGTCAAAAAAACTATTTTTTTGGAACGCACTTCAGCGTCATCTTAACGAGACAATCAAGGAGGCACCTTCGTCTTTTCCCCCCTGGTTTACTCTTTGTATTAATACGCATTCATTTACTGTAGGCTAGTAACATTATAAGCTACTGCCGGTCTTTTACTTTAAATATAATGTATATTTGTGTTTATGTATTTGAAACATTTAAATGGACTGATAAAGGGAGCTGTAAAGTATTTTTTGTTGAAGTACAATGTCATTTTGACTATAATAATGTCTACCAAATCTAGCTCGTATAAATATTAAAGTAGTATAGAAAAATACTATATATACATTTATAGGTAAAATCTAACCTCCTGTACCTATTCTGTGACGTCAAGCAACTTCCCTGGGCAAAGGATCATGGGGGCCTGAAGTGTCCATCAGTTGTACCCTTCGAAATCCTTCATTCCGAAGGGCCCTTTGGAGACCCTGTCCCAAATGGCACCCTAAATACTCACGGCCTTCCTATGAGTCCACACTTTTGTGACGTAATGTCGCTTTGACTGTTGGGAAGAAGTCTGCCGTGGAGCTCGCACCAGTGCGGGCTCAGCAAAAGTGGGCATCGAGGGTGTACATCGGCCGCAAAGGGGGCGCTCGCTCGTTTAGAATGCACCAACTGTCTGTTTAGGCTTGTTTAGTGCAAATCTATGGAGCCTCTGTACAAATTACCATGGTACATATTATGCTATCATTATTAACTTTTTTTTAGTACACATGGATGAAGTGTAAAATGAGAAGGACATAACCTTTTAAAAAATAGAAAACATGCAAATATTGCGGTTGCTGCGGTTTTTGCCGTCCTCTGTGGTTGGCTCGTCAATAGCGCAGTATTACGATATTGCGGTTATCGCGACAGCCCTAATACTAAGTCACCCACACCAACTACAACTAACATTGTGATAAGCATATGTGTGAACTGTAATAATTATTTGTGTCCCCTTTAAAAATTGCTCTTGAGAAATTTTATTGTTTTTTTTTTAAACGGAAACGGTGGTGCGTTGAACACCCTGACGCAAGAGTTGCAACTATGGCAGCTGAGAAGGCCATTCTTTGTGTTCTTTTTGAAGAATTTTCAGAGCCTGATGAAATTGGTATAAATATGTGTTTAATACTGCAAAATACGCTCGATGTTACAGTCACTGCCCTTGCCGTCCAGAATAAAAGAGAACACATTTGTAAACGACTTTACTTGGACCCATTGTGCGAGCTGTCTCTTTAATACCGCATGGTTTATATACATGTATGCTGATTGGGTTTACATTTTTGACACACCCACCAAACAAGAGAAAACACATCTCAAACCCAGTTGCACACCGTTTCCAAGAAAAAATACCGTTTCCAGAAAATTTTGGCCTGAACCCAGAGTACCCCCCCCGTTGTGATAGAAGTAGATAGAACTGAAGTGAGGAGAAGGGGTGGAGGAGGGATGCTGATGAACTGTCGGACGAACAGAGGTAAGAACAGAGGTAAGTCTGCTGTATTTATACCTCTTGTCATGGTTGCACTGATTAACTGAATGCTCTCCACCTGAGCAAGTTAGGTTAATTATCTGCACCTGTTCCTTCCGAACCTTGTTAATAAAACATCAGTTTGATGAAATATAGATTAAAAAACCCTCTGAAAAGTGTACGAAAGTTTTAAATTCATTTATTTTGAGCCATCCAGCATCTGAAGAAGCTGATTGAATATTGTTGCGACACATTTAACTCGATGAGTCAGCATAATATAATCATTGGTAACTCCATAATATGATGGATTTGTGTGGAAACTGTGTTTATTCCCTTTTTAATTTGTATTTCGATCCAAGTAGTTATAAATGTCATAGTGAACCACGTGATTATTGTTCATTGCAGTTCACAGAAGCCATTGCTGGTCACACACGAGTTAAGTTACATTTACAAAGGTAAAGGTTTCATTGTGGCAGGTGTTAAAACATGGGATTCAGTATACAGGAGAGCGTAAAGGATAAGTGGAGAGCTGTACTATCTTCTACACCTACAAATCTCCCTGTGTTAAATCCTGCCTTAATGAGTTGAGCTCTTGTAACATTCTGGACTGCCTGGAGAACTGGAGCAAGAACTGTTCAATGAAAGCTTTTCAAAAATCTTTTGATCTAACTAAACCATGGAAGATCCTCAAAAGAACTGTGAGGAAAAGAAGATTGTAGCGCATGTTCCCCTCTTCAGCTGTGTGAGTGAGAATGAATGTCAGCCTTGTGAAGTTGAAGGAAACACTCCCACTTCTGGTACTGTTAGAAATAACCATCATTTTGGCATCTGTTGATATTTGGCTGGCAGCAGATGAGGGCTCACCTCAAAGGACGATGATAAATGGGGCAATAAAACGGTAAACACACAAACTCAGCAATCCAAGAGTCAAGGCTGAGTTACTGAAATTAGTCTCACACTACTAGCTACTAAAAATAGCCTAACTTCATGATTTTAAAGTGTTGACATTCCATCTAGAGATCCTGTTTGCACAACTGCTAAGTAAATGTAAGTCCTCTAAATACAAGAAAAAAGATTCTAGATACTAGAAACATCTGACACCAGCTTCCTTATTTACCTCATTTTTAAATGTTTACTATATTTAGGCTTTTTATTGCTGGTTGTTTTCTTCAAAATCACAGTTTGAGTGTTTTTTAAAGACTAGAATGGTTAACCAGCAAGAAGTCGTATTAAAACCATATCAATAGAAACCTACAGGTTGAATATTAATACCTATGATTATAATACTTCATGAAAATGCAAATAAATGATTTGTAATAAATAAAAACAAAAGTGTTGAAATCTTTGTTTTTCTATACCAGGAAAATATCAAAACTCAAATCTCTTTGATCAGGTGCTAAACGCCCAACTCAAAGGAGATGAAAGATGCAGGAATTTACATCATATTGAATTACATCATCGATTAATGTAGACTCACAACATTTGCAGCCCAGGGTGAGTCATAATGTTATGTTTGGCATGTGAATTAAACTTGTCTTACTTAGTTTTAAATGTTGGTGTAAGTTTGCAGTTTTGCTTTTGATCTACATATTGCACACACAGACACAGACCAGAGGCTTTTTGATTAGTTTGGCATCACTGCTGCCCTCAAGACCTACAACAACAACAACAACATAAACAGTAACACTCTTTAATGCCATTATAAAGACAAAAGGAATCACTCAAATCAAAGAATGACAAAGGTGATAAAAATGACTGCACGCACTGCAACAAACTTTAGAAAAACGGTGGTTGAAATAAAATGCTGCGTGGAGTCAACCAATCAAAATGCTGCATGAACTCAACCAATCGACATGTTCAGCACCCAAGTCCCACCCCCAAAAGTTCCGGAACTTTGAAAAAGTATTACCTAGCGAGCAGGTACTTTGTGAGGGGGAATTTTTTATCCGGAACTTCATTTAGACCCTGGTTCCTGAGGTCGAAACACACTGAGTACCACCCCAAAGTACCTAGTTCCTAGGGAAAGTTCCTGTGGCGGAAATTCGGCTTAAAATATAATAGCCCCATACTGAGTAATCAATGAACTAGTAAACCCAAGATTTGGGTAGATCTAAATTTGCTGTGCCAGTAACAGAGGGTTGCTGAATTTGCAGAATTTAGAGAAAAATTATGCGATGATGAGTAGTGTGTTTAGCTGACCTTGGACAGCTTGCAGACGATCTCTACACAAAAGCTGCGCGTGCTCATCGCTCATTAGCTCCGCTCACAACGACACGCCTCCAGTCACTCGGCTGTTTTCGGAAATACTTGGTACAGTGTATGTATCTTTTATAAATATGATTAAACTTTTTGGAGATATGAAGGATGCAAGATTAACATGAGATTGGCAGAAACTATGTGTGATACCCCAACTTTAAAATATACTTATAAATACACTATGGAGGCTTTTGGAGTCGTTTTTGTGCAAAAAATATACTGCCGTATTTGAAAAATTCCAAACCGGAAGTGAAGTAATGGGAGGGAGTGCGGTCAATATAAACAATAGGAAAACAATGGATCGCAATGACAGTTCGGACGCTGAGGAAATTGTAAATGTATGTATTACGTATGACGGACCACAGACATACAGTTAGTCTGCTATGCGGCCAAGAGAGCAGGGACAGGCCAGGATTAGACAGAACAACGGTGAGAGGAGACAAATTGAGTTGTGGTGTGAGGACCAGTGGAAAACAGGGCAGGAGACCGGTGTTAGTTAACGATATGTACTGTGCTCAGATCACAATATTGTACAGATTATTATCATGTATCAGACAACAGCAAAGCTAGTATTGGTCATTTATTCTAGGAGTATTGAAACTTATAAGCAGAACACTTATAATAACAGAAACTGATAAGCTTTGATTCAGGCTTATGTCACACTCGTTAAAGGGGAACTCAGTGATATTTGAAATCCACTGTTTGTAAGTTAGTTGGGCCGACACCAACAACAAACATCTAACCAA
This sequence comes from Ctenopharyngodon idella, assembly GCF_019924925.1. Classification (NCBI taxonomy): domain Eukaryota; kingdom Metazoa; phylum Chordata; class Actinopteri; order Cypriniformes; family Xenocyprididae; genus Ctenopharyngodon; species Ctenopharyngodon idella. Next base: position 32,475,134 of record NC_067234.1, on the reverse strand, counting down.
TCAGCATGAGGGGGGCGTATGACGGTCGAGGAGAGAGAACGAGCAAGAGGGAGATTTAAAAATAATAAGAAAAAAACTGCAGAACGAGAAATAGGACACAATACAAAACAGCTCAAAAGAATAGGCTACTACGGGAATGAATGTTTATGACTAGGCAAGCTCTTTAGGACCCAGTTTATATTAGAAAAGCTTTCCAGTGCTGGAGAGAGCTAAGAGGGAAGGCCTGGAAACTGCTTTGATCCCGCTTATCATGTGAGTAACACTGGGTTTTGATTGTCTGGAGCTGCTGTGCTGTTTGCGACTTACAACAAACACTTTGTATTTACTCGTGTGTATGTTCATTGTTGTTCATGTGCATTGTTTTGTGCTTCCTTGTCGTTTGTTCATCAACTGCGCTTTATTTTTGGTGAAGCATTTTGTTGCGCGTCAGCTGTTATAAACAGACATCCACTCGCGTTGCGTGTGTAACAGTGGCTAGATAGTGATAGTTTTGCAGTTAAACCACTGCACACTGATGACTGCTAGAGAATGAGGTGTTTAGCGTCATTGATAGTGCACTCGCCTCGCATGCCATCAGCGATCGGGCAGTGGTTCAAAGCCGACTCAGAGCAGGGTGGTGAGAATTGGAGTGTGAGTTTTGGAGGTGGAGCAATGAAGAGAGGGGTGGGTTTGTTTGGGTTGATTTCACATATCAACAATGTCCAACAGCGTTGTTCAAATACCACTTACTGCACCTTTAATGTCTGTCCACACTAACATTATGTGATATAGCGTTTTTTTCATCACGACTGATTTGGTAGTTAGCAAATGTAAAAACAAAACAAACAAACAAACAAAAAAACACAAGACTTGCTGTACACAGTTCACGTTTTCGTCGAGCTGCATCTCTGACGGATCTGTGACAGATCTGTGACGGATCAGGCCGAACCACAGACAGTATAGTGTTATTGTAGCCAATGTATTTCATGTTATCCATTATTCATTAGTTCTGTGTTATGTGTTTATTCCTTGCCGATTTATTGATAGTGTGAGGAGGTATATGACGTCATGAGTAGGGGAGACAATTGTAACAATTTTGGTCATGTCATCATTACTCAAAACCCTTTTGAAATATCCCTTACAAAAGATTACTGCAGTTTTTTAGTAGCAATACTACAGTTTTTGTTACATATAGAAAAATGCAGTTTTTTGGACACAAAATAGCCTATAAAATAGATAGAAGACTGGAGTACAAGTGCAATACATCCAAAGTACTTGTAAAATACAGCTGAAGTATTACTAAACTGTGTTGCTCGTGATGATGTGCTTGATCCATCTCTTCTCACCCAATTCCGTTCTGATCATCCAAATCATCCAGCACCTAGAGGTCAAGGCAAGCCACTTCGTCACACCATCTGGACGTCAGCAGCCGCCCATGGAGGAGGGGGTACTGTCACGGAGTTGCAACCATCTCAGACATTAGTCTGCCCATCGTCACCAGACCAGCCCACTCCGCCCACGCGTTCATTCTCCCCGGCATTCTGATTAACTACACCTGCACTCACTCATCTGGTGTAGTGAATTATACTTGCCTGTAGTGTAAAGTCCATTAACATAGGTGTTTTTTACAGCATCTATTTGGCTACCAAACAGAGAAAATTTAGGCTTAGCTTATAACTATTATTAATATCAGAGGTGTGTAATAATTTATATTACTTGTCGAGAGACATATTACCAGAACCCGGTGCACCACCGTAACAGAACTTGGGGCGTGGTAAATCCTAAGAGCGTAGGGGGCGCTACATTTGTACTCAGAAAGAATGATACTGTGTGTGTGTGTGTGTGTGTGTGTGTGTGTTCGTTTGTTTGAGCTGTTACATGACAACTGTGGGTCAGCAGCAGCACCTACACAGATTTAAATGTTCCTGTGTGATTTTGTCAGGTTTAATAGACACAGTCGAATCATTGTCATTTATGAATAAGATTGCGTGAGTGTTTGAATTGAGATCGTGGTCTTTTAAACGATTAATTATAAAGCCCAGGGGCCCCTTATAGTCTTAATGTGGCCCTGCCCGTAAATCCTGCATTAACTTTTCATATGGTATTTTCGTAGGTTAAGTATTCAGTTCGAAAAAAAAATTATACTGCAATATGCTCTTTAATGACAAGGGAAATCACTTGGGATAATGTGTATTTGTAAGTGCCTAATTCATGGGTTGTATTCATTGGTGAATATCACATGACATGACTTAAATACTAGCTCCAAGGAATGGGAACCAATGAATGCAACACATGAATTACACATTATCCCAATACACCATGTGTTTAAGCATTTGCAAATAAAATGAGAAAGATCCATGATTTTGGTATGGGGTAAGCTTATATGAAAAGAAAATGTAAGCATTTTAGAAACGTGTTAATAGACTGCATTTTGTGTGAAAATGACATGAATTGTGTTAATGGTATGGCCACAACAGACGGATGTTCTGCTAAATGTGTTTAGAGTTTTGAAAATGTGACTACAGATTGGACAAAAGTATGTTAGCAATTGAAAAAAACTGTAATGATGTATTAATTAAAGTTATTACAAAGTGTTACCCTTGGAGGAATTATTCTTTGTTCTATTTCTTATTGGCCATTTTGAGGAAGTCCAACAAACACTGTATATGGTGAGACACAAAGATGCTCAGTGACATTATTAAAGGAGTCAGTGATGCAACTGTAAAGCATTTTAATTGGTGTTTTCATGGTGTTGAAGAAGAGGGCTGGTCGAGTGTCAGAATAAAAACCATCTTCTTCCTCTTCCTCATCACTCCTGCTTCACTGCAGACTCACACAGCATCTCTGAACCTCCTGACTTGAGCAACAGATAAAATGGTAAGTCATATTCATACTTCTTCATCACTTTATGCCACATTACTATTTTTCCTTTTGACTTATTTACTACTTACTACATACTGTTTTTGTCAAAAATAATAATAGCAAATCTGTAGAATTTCTTCTTTTTCGCAGAAACAACTGAATACAAAAATCATGACAGTATTACAGTATTGCAAGTAACATTTTATGTTATTTGATTAAATACTTGTGTAATGTGATGTAAATATAGTAACAATACTTTTAGAATTTAGGAGTATCTATAAAGAAAGATTAATATTTTCAGCTCATTTGAATTGAAAATGCTTTTGATACACCAGCAGAATTTTGAAGATTTTAATATGAATGATTAAAATGTGTCATTCTGTTTTGGAGACATCAAGTTAGCTTTCACCAACACTTTTTTTTTTTTTTTTTTGACATGCTTGTCATTCAACCAGAGTTCATGAAGATCAGTACATGAAATAACAGACATCCTCTGTTAACAATTGTAACTCAAGTTACAAACAAACAAATAAATAAGAACTCAAAGAATATTCAGTTCTTAACATTCAGGATGCTATTTTGGGGTTCCCTTTCAGTCGGTCACGTTCGACGTACGTCAGTAGTGACCGACGAATTGGGATATCGCTAGAGAGCCCTATCAGCTTCGAGTGAACTACAACAGGCCAATGGAGTTGGCGTGCGATATTTGCATAATGCGCACCGCCCCCGCCAGGTGGTATAAATAGGGGAGCAGATGCAATCGCACTCTGTCTTTCGCTTCGGAGCCATCTAGTGTGTTTCCAGCTTTCAGACTTCAGTGAATTCTTCAAGCCAAAAAAAAAAGGAAAATTTCTTTTTCTTGTGTTGGTGCAACGGCACTCCAGCGAGGTCGCGAGCTTCCGAGGAGCCTGAGCTTAAAGCTCTCAACTGCTGTTTTTACAGCATTCAATTTCCATTTCCCAGCATTGTGGTCTGTTGCGATTTGGGCCGGTTCCTCCGTTGTGTTCGGGGAGTGGTGTACCCGAACACATCGTGACACTCCCTGTGTGCTTCAGCACAAGAGAGCTGAATTTTTCCCCTCCTAAAAGAGCTTCACAGACGAACCCTGCGTCTTTTTCAAGATGTCATTTCGTCTGTGCGTTACTGGATGCGGTCGTTCATTGGTCCCCGCTGACGGCCACAATCGCTGCATCACGTGCCTGGGCGTTCAGCACGCTGAAGCAGCTTTTGTGGATAGTTCATGTTCTCACTGTGGGAACATGACTATTGCAGTGTTGAGATCGAGACTCTCGTTCCTTGGTTCTCAGGGAGCGGGGGTCCCCTCCCCTATGCCCCGTGCCGCCGTTTTCTCTGGCTTCGGCCGGGGTGACGGTGCGCCGGCGTGTAGGCAGGGTGATCTGAGGATCACGGTCAGGGCTTCCCCGCCGAGCTCCGCTCCGCGGGCCCCTGTCCCCTCTACCTCACTGCAACCGGTGGTGTTACCGATTGAGCGTGCTGGTCCCTCTACGGAGCGACCAGCCGTTTCTTTCGGAGCACCGGCGGATGACTGCATGTCGATCGCGGCATCGGAAGGTGAGCCAGAGTCCTCGGGAGATGAAGACTCGGCTGCGTTACCTCCCTCCGGGACCGTAGCGTTGTCCGAGCCTGATCCTGAGTTGACGGCTATGCTTTCCCGGGCTGCCGAGAAGGTCGGGCTCGTCTGGAACCCTCCACCGTGTCCCGAACCTTCTCGGCTCGATGATTGGTACCTCGGGGCGGCCCGCGCTGGTCCCCAGCGCCCCGCCCCGATGCCTTTCTTCCCGGAGGTGCATGATGAGGTGACCAGGTCCTGGCGGACGCCCTATAGCGTTCGTGCGAGACCTGGTCCCTCGTCCGCCTTCACCAACCTGGATGGCGGGGAGGCTAGGGGATATACGCGGATTCCCCCAGTCGAGAGGTCTGTTGCGATGCAACTGTGTCCAACGGCCTCTGGCTGGCGCGGTGAGCCGCGTCTCCCATCCCGGGCCTGTAAATTCTCGTCAGGCTTGACAGAGAAAGCTTACAGAGCCTGCGGACAGGCTGCCTCTGCCTTGCATGCCATGGCCCTTTTGCAAGTTCATCAGGCAAAAGCGTTGATGGAAATGCCCCAGGGAGGTCTTGACCAGCAGCTGCTTGGGGAGCTGCGTGCCGCCACGGACCTCGCCCTCCGGGCGACTAAGGTGACGGCACGTTCTGTTGGTCAGGCGATGGCCACGCTTGTGGTCCAGCAACGCCACCTTTGGCTGACCCTTGCTGATATGAGGGATACCGACAAATATCGGTTCCTGGACTCCCCCATATCACAGGTCGGCCTTTTCGGCGACGCGGTAGAGAGCTTCGCCCAGCAGTTCTCTGCCGCCCAGAAGCAGGCTGAGGCTATCAAACACGTCCTGCCCCGGCGGTCCGCTGCTGCCTCCACCCCGCCGCCGGCAGCACAGCCTCAGCCCGCTCGTCGCCGAGGGCACCCGCCTGCGTCGTCCTCCGCCCCTGCTAAGTTGGCAAAGCAGCAGCCTACACCAGCCAAACAGCAGGGTGCCGGTCGCGGACGCGGCGCCCAGCCCGCTCAGGCCAAGCCAGGTGGCAAGAGGTCGAGGAAGACGCGACCCTGAGACGGGCGACCTGGAGGGGAAGGTTCCTGCTCTTCGGGAGAGGACTCCATCGTCTCTCCCACCCCCGGAGGAGGGCCGGGGGGAATTTGTGAAATTGTCTGTCCCGCCGCTGGCTCTCCGGAGTCCAGCGGTACCCACTTCATCACAAAAAGAGCAGTTTCCCAATCCTCCAGGTCACAAGAGACTGTGGCTGTCAGCGCGCGAGGCTCCGCCTTGCCACTCGCAGCCCACTCTCACTTCGCCAGCAGGTCCCAGTGTGATGGTCGAGGCCGCCCCCCAGCCGTCTCCCATTCACACTGTCACCTCGCAGAGTCTGACCCCACTTCGGGCCGCTGCGCCGTCCGAGTCGGGTTCCAGCACTCTGCTTCGCTGCCCCACCCCCGGTGCGTCTGTGGTGCCTTTGGTCCCGCTGGCTCGGTGTCTGGAAGCCTGGATAGCGCTCCCCAGCCCGTCCCACTGGCTCATTCGCACTATCAGACTCGGCTATGCGATTCAGTTCGCCCGGCGTCCCCCGGTCTTCAGGGGTGTCCACTACACTCAGGTGTCCCTGGACAATGCACCTGTTCTCCGGGCGGAGATTGCTGTCCTCCTGGCGAAGGATGCAATCGAGCCGGTCCCTCCAGCCGATATGAAGTCAGGGTTCTACAGCCCCTACTTCATTGTACCAAAGAAGGGCGGTGGGCTACGGCCAATCCTGGATCTGCGTGTCCTGAACCGGTCCCTTCACAGGCTGCCGTTCAAGATGCTTACGCAGAAGCGCATTTTCGAATGCGTCCGTCCCCAGGATTGGTTTGCAGCGATCGACCTGAAGGACGCGTACTTTCATGTCTCGATTCTGCCTCGTCACAGACCCTTCCTACGGTTTGCGTTCGAGGGTCGGGCATATCAGTACAAAGTCCTACCCTTCGGGCTGGCCCTGTCGCCCCGCGTCTTCACGAAGGTTGCGGAGGCGGCCATTGTTCCGCTCAAGGAACAGGGCGTTCGCATCCTCAACTACCTCGACGACTGGCTCATCCTGGCCAGCTCGCGGGAGCAGTTGTGCGAACACAGGGACATGGTGTTAGCTCACCTCAGTCGGTTGGGTCTTCGGGTCAACTGGGACAAGAGCAAACTCTCCCCCGGGCAGAGGATCTCTTATCTCGGTATGGAACTGGATTCGGTCGCCCGGACTGCGCGCCTCACCGAGGAGCGCGTCCAGTCAGTGTTGACCTGCCTGAGTACGCTCAAGCGCAGGACAGCGGCCCCACTGAAACTCTTTCAGAGGCTCCTGGGGCATATGGCATCCGCAGCCGCAGTCACGCCGCTCGGATTGCTTCATATGAGGCCGCTTCAACACTGGCTCCGCGGCCGGATCCCGAGATGGGCGTGGCAGCGCGGTACGTTCCGTGTTCCCGTGACACCGAACTGCCGTCGCACCCTCACCAAGTGGTCGGACCCTTCGTTCCTGCGGGCTGGAGTTCCCCTCGAACAAGTGTCCAGGCATGCTGTGGTCCACACAGATGCCTCTGCCACAGGGTGGGGGGCCACGTACAACGGGCATGCAGCGTCGGGTCTGTGGACGGGGCCCCAACTGCATTGGCATATCAATTGCCTCGAGTTGCTAGCAGTACGTCTTGCACTGGGCCGCTTCCAGGAGCTGTTGACAGACAAGCACGTACTGGTCCGCTCGGACAGCACTGCGGCCGTTGCGTACATCAACCATCAGGGTGGTCTACGCTCCCGCCGTATGTCGCAACTCGCCCGCCATCTCTTGCTATGGAGTCAGAAGCATCTGAGGTCGCTTCGTGCCATTCACGTCCCAGGCGTGCTCAACCGTGCAGCCGACGAGCTCTCACGGCAGCCTCCGCTTCCGGGCGAATGGCGGCTCCATCCCCAGGTGGTCCAGCTGATCTGGCAGCGCTTCGGCGAGGCACAGATAGATCTGTTCGCCTCCCCGGAGACTGCCCACTGCCAGTTGTTCTATTCCCTGACCGGCGGCACGCTCGGCACGGATGCCCTGGCAATCAGCTGGCCCCAGGGCCTACGCAAATATGCGTTTCCCCCAGTGAGCCTTCTCGCACAGCTCCTGTGCAAAGTCAGGGAGGACGAGGAGCAGGTCTTGTTAGTGGCTCCATATTGGCCCACTCGGACCTGGTTCTCGGACCTCACGCTCCTCGCGACAGCACCTCCCTGGCCCATTCCTCTGAGGAAGGACCTCCTGACTCAGAGACGGGGCACCCTCTGGCACCCGCGTCCCGACCTGTGGAAACTCCATGTGTGGTCCCTGGACGGGACGCGGAGGTTCTGAGTGATCTCCCGCAAGCGGTCGCAGACACCATCACTTCCGCTAGAGCTCCTTCTACGAGGAACCTCTATGCGCTGAAGTGGAACCTATTCGTCGAATGGTGTTCCTCTCAACCAGAGCGAGAGGACCCCCGATCATGTTCGGTCAGAACCGTGCTTTCCTTTCTGCAAGAGGGCCTGGAGCGAAGGCTGTCTCCCTCCACCCTCAAGGTGTATGTTGCCGCTATCGCCGCACATCACTATGCAGTTGATGGTAAATCGCTAGGGAAGCACGATCTGATCGTCAGGTTCTTGAGGGGGGCGAGGAGACTGAATCCTCCCCAGCCCCCCTCTGTACCCTCTTGGGATCTGACCCTGGTTCTTACATCTCTCCGGGGTCGTCCCTTCGAGCCTTTGCAATCAGTCGAGTTAAAAGTACTGTCCCTAAAGACCGTCCTCCTGGTTGCATTGGCCTCGCTCAAGAGGGTAGGGGACCTGCACGCATTTTCGGTTGACGAATCGTGCCTGGAATTCGGGCCCGGTGACTCTCACGTTATCCTGAGACCCCGGCCTGGATATGTGCCCAAGGTTCCTACCACTCCCTTTCGAGATCAGGTAGTGAACCTGCAAGCGCTGCCTTCGGAGGAGGCAGACCCAGCCCTAGCTTTGCTCTGTCCCGTCCGCGCGCTGCGCCTGTACGTGGACAGAACGCGAAGCTTCAGGACCTCAGATCAGCTCTTTGTCTGTTACGGAGGCCAGCAGAAGGGAAAGGCTGTCTCCAAGCAGAGGATGGCCCACTGGATAGTGGACGCCATCGCCCTGGCGTACGAGTCCCAGGGCGTGCCTTGCCCGTTCAGGTTGAGAGCCCACTCCACCAGAGGAGTGGCCTCTTCCTGGGCGCTGGCGCACGGCGCCTCGCTGACAGATATCTGTAGAGCTGCGGGCTGGGCGACACCTAACACGTTCGCTAGATTCTATAGCCTTCGTGTAGAACCGGTATCTTCCCGTGTACTCGCTTCCACCAGCCGGTAGACGCGAAGAGCCCGTTCTAGTGTCGGCTTGCAATGCCACTCCCGCCCCCTGGGCCGGATACGTGCATCCTTTTTACTCCAGTCGAGTTCCCCGCTTGGCGAACCCTGTCGAGTTCCTCCGCCTCCCCCTTCGGCTCGGACATTGCGGAGTGTCTGATGCCAGGCCAAACCTCCGTCACCGACGTTGACGTTTGGCTGGGTTCCACATGTCGTGACCCCTCCACGTGAGCGGTCCCATGTGTGTATTTGTCCACGGTCAACTCCCTACGGCGAGCCCGTGTCTTTCCCTAGCAGAGCCAGCTCTGCTGTCACCTGTCAGATGAGTCTCCCCCTACCCAGGTGGAGCCATCCCAGGGACTCCATATGCGTACTGCCCTCGGCCAGTCCATATGTGTACTCTCCACGTAAATTCCTCCCCTACGGGTGGGTAGTGGTCTCCGCAGCGTCCCCTACGGGTTCGCTTCCCCAGTGTAGTCTAGTTTACTTAGTGGGTATATCGGAACAGCAGTAGACTCTCTCGGCGTAAGCTCGCCCCCTTCCCCGTCCCACTGGTGCGCCGGGTGGCTAGAGCTTGCGCTGGGCACTGGAAGGGGTTCATACTGTGGCGCTTTATTTGGGATCCCAATTCGTCGGTCACTACTGACGTACGTCGAACGTGACCGACTGAAAGGGAACGTCTCGGTTACGTATGTAACCCTCGTTCCCTGAAGGAGGGAACGGAGACGTACGTCCCGTCGCCACAGTTGCTGTACCCTCGCTGTAGTGCGGACTAGATTGTCTCCTCAGCGAAAAACAGAGTGCGATTGCATCTGCTCCCCTATTTATACCACCTGGCGGGGGCGGTGCGCATTATGCAAATATCGCACGCCAACTCCATTGGCCTGTTGTAGTTCACTCGAAGCTGATAGGGCTCTCTAGCGATATCCCAATTCGTCGGTCACTACTGACGTACGTCTCCGTTCCCTCCTTCAGGGAACGAGGGTTACATACGTAACCGAGACGTTTTTGTGTACATAAGTGTTTGTGTTTTATGCGTTTGCCCACTTTAGGTTTTCGTTGTACCACTGAGGATCCTCCTTCTGATCTGCCTGATTCATTTTTGTACTGCAGTAGATGACCCAAAGAGTGTGAACCCAAAAACCCTCATGAATATTGTAAACAACTTTGTAACTCAGTAAGTATTTTAATATTTTTATTTGTACAATATGTAATAAAAATGATTTATCCATTAGTATATTGTAATCTAACAATATCAACAAAGTCTTACACAATATTAAACTGCCAACGTTTCATGTTCTCCAGGTTGGGTGGTGATCAATTATCTGTTGTCACGGGAAGAATGACAAAGCCTGTAGCTTTAGAAAACAAAAGGTTTTAATTCCACAAGCAGGCAGATATGCAACAGAGTGCTAAGGCACAAACAATAACCAACCAAGAACACAGAACAGGCAGGAACTTAAATACACAGATAATGACTACTAAACAGGAACAGCTGACAAGACTTAACTAATTAGAAACCATAGTGACTAACGAGGACTAATGCAGACAAGACAGAACTGAACTAAACTGAACATACATGTGACAGCTGTAGCCTTCAGAGTTAATAAGGAGAATTGTCTTGATCCTACATTTCAAGGTGTAACCTTAACTAATGAAGCGATAAATAAAATTAACAACGACCAGGTTTATGAGAGCAATAACCTCATTGCTGCAAAGCCTATACAAGAGCCTCATCCAGAACATTCAGAGTTTCGCCTGATGCAATATTTGCAAAACATCTTGGGTAAAAGCGATGACTGTGTAGTTTATTTCACTGTAAATTCACCCTGTTTGAAGACATGCCTAGGACAATACAGCATTCTAGACAGTCTTCAACAGTTAGAAAAATATAATGGAATTAAAGCCTTTGCATTCAAAGACATCTGGCGCTTTGATAAAAGGAATGAGGTGATTGCAAAACTGAAGGAAATGGCACCTGGTTTACCATATTATCAGTGTGAGAGAAACAAAGCTAAATGTGATCGCCTGTAGGAAGAAGATGCTTGACAGTTGCTTTCCTCATACAGACCATTTTATTTAGTGGAGGAACTTTTTGTTTCTTTTAAATTGCAGTACAACATTAAAACTGGCAAAATATATAATCTGTAAAATGCATAAAATCTGAAATTGCACACTTGGTTAGATGGTAATTATTGTTAGAGTAAACCAATGACAGCATGTCTGCAAATAAAAATACATTTCATTGAGCATCATTTGTGGTTCAAGTATTATTATATTCAAACACACTCTAGATTTATGTTCTTCAGTCATTTCTCTTTTTACTATCCTGTTATCTTAAAGCTGTGACATGAATATGAAATGCTACACATATATTATTCACAGATGTAGATTATACTACACTGTTAGACTTGGAAACAATATTTTGTTCATATTGGAATTTTTTTTTTTTTTTGAAATATAAACTACATTGGTTATTGATTTGTGATATTTGTGACATTATTAAAATTGTGGGTTTTTTTTTTTTTTTTTTCCCTCAGTAATTTAAGTTACTATGTATATTATCGATTATATTCATTAAGTTGTGGAGTCTGAGTTATATATACTTTATTTCTTTCAATATTTTTTATCTTTTATATATATATATATATATATATATATATATATTATTGATTATACTGTGTTTGATTTCTCTCGTCCTCTCTTCTTTCTGCCCTGTATAGCACAACCAGGTGATTGTCATTAGACTAATTAATTGCTGCTCAAAATGAACTCTCAATGTTTCTGTTACTCACACCCTGACGAAGGCAAAACCAGCCGCAACGCGTAGGTGTGCAGTCTGTGTACGTGTCACCTGTTTTTAAGATTCATCCAAGATGAAATAAAGGCTTTTTAAAATAGTTTCTCTATTCGAGTGCCTTGGATCATGCTTTAGTTTATTATTTTTCTCTCTCTGCTCCTCTGTGTTGTTCTTCATCCACACTGAACAAAACCAATTCAAAGAGTCATATTTTACTTCAACACCTGACTATGCCTCCAAATAAGAACGCAGCGCCAGTTCCATTTTTTCCGTAAGTAGAATAGGGAAGGCGTAGGACATACAGCGTAAGCTTTTTGAAGAATATGAAAGTACGGTTTTGGCGGAAGCACTTAGACGGCGATCATTTGTTAAATATAAAGCATATACATTTACATTTTTTTTTTTGAAAATGACCGATCGTTTCGCTAGATAAGACCCTTATTCCTCGTCTGGTATCGTTTAAAGCCCTTTGAAGCTGCACTGAAACTATAATTTTGACCTTCAACCGTTTGGAGGCCATTGAAGTCCATTATAAGGAGAATAATCCTGGAATGTTTTCATCAAAAATTAATTTCTTTTCAACTGAAGAAAGAAAGATATGAACATCTTGGATGACATAGGGGTGAGTAAATTATCAGGAAAATTTTATTTGAAAGTGAACTAATCCTTTAAGCTGTAATTACAGTCTCCAGAGTGATACTGGATATGGCAGTAATGAAGGTGAGAGCACTTTATTACAGTTCATCAGAGATGATTTACGGATATAAAGTTTACCAGTTTATTAAGCACCACCCGAAAAGGCACCCAAAAGGTCTTTATATATTTGTTTACTGTTAGTTGTAATGAGTGTTTCTGTGTACTTCGCTGTGTATGTTGATAATAATGCAAGGGAGAGAGATAGAGAGAGTTTATGGATAATATTTTAATGCACACTTGCTCTGTGTTTTATGAAGCTCTTACAGTGATTTTCTAGGGTGAAAACGGACGCTTCTTATTTTGTGTAAAGTACAATAAACATGACAAAACTCATCTGTAAAGTTTTGGCCATCATTCGGATGGTACAACAGGCTTGTACTAATATAGTGGATAAAAACAAGAAGACAATATAAGTTACCGTAATTAAACTAAACTATACCTCTTCTATCTCCATGCATCATATATTCGCAGTTTCTGACATTATAGTGCGTCCTGACTGACTCCTGACACCGGAGAATCAGCTTGTGAAGCTCCGCCCTCTTAGGCCGAGCGCAGCAGCTCATTTGCATTTAAAGGGCCCACACTGAAACGGCGCGTTTTTGGTCAACCGTAAATTTTACCATGCTATAAAAAATTATCTGTTGGGTATTTTGAGCTAAAACTCACACACTCTGGGGACAACAGAGACTTATTTTACATCTTGTAAAATGGGGCATAATAGGTCCCCTTTAATTGACTGCATTTTGTGTGAAAACGACATGAATTGTGTTAATAGTATGGTCACAACAGACGGATGTTGTGCTAATTGTGTTTAGAGTTTTGAATATGTCACTATAGATTGGACAAAAGTAGCAATTGAAAAAAACTGTAATAAACTTTCTTTTCTACTTTTACAGTTTTTCTCGATTGCTTAAGCACTATAACCAGGCTTTTGAACTAAAATTTCAAAACCATAACGCCATTTATCAAAAAGCACACCCAATTCCCTAAACTATAAACACTATTTTGACACATGAATCAGATTTGTTGAACTGTTGCTGCAAAACTCTACACACAAATCCCTTCATTTCTCATTGACTACACCATGTTGTCATTTAGAAAGCACTAGCATTCAATATTGTTCACTCAAGTCAGCATAGCTTGAGCTCAGTTAGCACACAGTTACCCACGAGGAAACACTAAGAGTCAAAATGTATCACACCAATCAGAACCTTCAATAGATAGATAAAAGAGCCTGAGTTCATTCAGTTTTGGAACAATGGATCCAGAGAGACGTGATTGAAAAGGTCGAGGACACCAGAGAGGAGGAGGAGGAGGAAGAGGATGAGCAAGAGCAGTAAGGAGTGGAGGAAGAGGATGAGGTGCAAGGAGACAAGGAGTCTCAGATGAAATTCGTGCCACTAGTTGACCATGTCCTTGTCCATGGTATGACTATGAGGGAGGCTGGGCAATGAGTTCAATCAAACTTAAGTTGCTTCATCGTCGCCTCGATCATAAGAACCTTCAGGGGGGAAAACAGGTACATGTACCTCAGTGTACTCTACTGTGGATCAGGCATGCAAGAGGGTTTTCCCCCCGCTGCCTGGATAGGGCCAGTACAGCCTGTGATGTTGATGAGATTCTCTGGCCTGTCCCAGACCAAAGATGTGATGCTGGGGCAGGATTTTTTTTATTTTTTGGTGTATTGTACTGTACAGTACATTAAAGAATAAAAAATGTGCAAATGTATATACACGTGTTCATCATGTGAAAAGTTCAGTGAGGGGAAGAACCACAAGTAACACAACTTATTACTGGTTTTTGGTTTTTGTAGTATTGTTTTGAATTTATCTCACCAGTGTGTAAGACTGTGTTGTAGTGTGTGTGTTTTTGAGGGCTTGTGTGTGATGTCTGAGGGCAAAGTTTGGTTTTTCAGCAAGAGTGAATGGTTTTGGGTATAGAGCTTCATTTTGACCTGAAAATAGGATGTTTGGGGAATTGGGTGAGACGTTATGGATTTGTGTTTACTGTTTTGAGAATATGAGGCATAGTTTCAAGAAATGTGTTTAAGCAATCGAGGATGTATTATCTATTATGAAAACATTTGAGAATTTTGTGCGTATAGTGTTTTGAGAAAAGGATTCACATGATTTGCAATTTGTGTGAAATGAATGAAAATGTACAATCTGTTTAGGACAACTACAAAGTGTTCAGATCACTGTGTTAACTGTTTTGAGAACAGTGATCCGAGTTTGGAGAAACATGTCAAATCGATTGAGAAAAACTGTAAGTCTCAAAATAAGCTCTTTCCAGCATAACACAAGCAACAAATCTCACTCAGAAAGAGTGTCATCATAACACACTGACCTAAAAACAACAGGGAGCATTACATAAATGATCAACTTTTATTCATTAGACTGAAGGACTTTTTCACATAAATCAATATTTCATTCTAGAATAAGAATAACATTTTTTCATTTTACTGACTGTACTACAGCAGTCGTAACAAGAATGAATCAGAAGTGCTGCAATGTGTTTTTTCTATATCTTGTTGCATATAGTAATTTACTTGTAAAAAATAAAAAAGTTGAAAAAAAATCTGAAATTCCAGGGCTGAAATAATAATAATAATGTTTGAGCAGTAAAATTTATCAACACGATCTGTTTGGCCTTGTGCAAGCAGCAGTTACGATCAGTATTGCAATGTATTGCAGCACCTTACAGTCTGCTTATCTTTGAACACATGAATGATCTGGCAGATTTGATCAGTTGTTAAGAGCAATGGGATGAGACATGCAAGTATTTAGTCACACTCAGCTTCAGTGTCAAAAGGTCAAATGTGTGAAAATATATAGCTTTTTTTTTGTCTTTCTTCGGTAGACTCTGTTATAACAAATTGGGTTGTCTTTAAGTGTTTTATGCTAACAAGCATTTAGTAATACATAAAGTACTTTTTCTAAACTCTTAAAGGGTTAGTTCACCCAAAATACAGTCATTAATTACTCACCCTCATGTCGTTCCACACCCGTAAGACCTTCGTTCATCTTGGGAACACAAATTAAGATATTTTTGATAAAATCTGATGGCTCAGTGAGGCCTTCATTGCCAGCAAGAAAATTAACACTTTAAAATGCCTAGAAAGTTACTAAAGATATATTTAAAACAGTTTATGTGACTACAGTGGTTCAACCTTAATGTTATGAAGCAACGAGAATACTTTTTGACAAAACAATAACAAAATAACAAGTTTATTCATCAATATCTAGTGATGGGCGATTTCAAAACACCGCTTCATGAAGCTTCGAAGCTTTACGAATCTTTTGTTTCGAATCACACGCTCCAAACCACTGATTCAAAACAAAAGATTCGTAAAGCTTCGAAGCTTCATGAAGCGGTGTTTTGAAATAGTCCATCACTAGATATTGTTGAATAAAGTCGTTATTTTGTTTTTTGGTGCACAAAAAAATGTGAAATAAATTGTTTTTATAATTCAGTTTCCTTTTACTGCAGTAAAAGTAGAATGCTTACAAGTAAGTCATTCTACATTTTCGGTTGATTGTTGAATGTGTGCATTCTTGGCAACATAGCAACTATCTAAAAGTACATGAGTCATTACTTGTTGACTCACAGTTGTTTCAACATACAGTTGAAAAAAAGAAGAAGAAAGTAACAGAATTCCTCACTTCAGCTACTGGTCAAATGAGTCCCTATGCAGAACTTCAGTTGCCCCTTGGTTGAAATCTCTTTCTGGGGTTGGGTGTGTGGTGTTGATGGTGCACCCATAAAGGGTGAGATGGTGTCCTCTTGGTAGTTAGTTCCCTACGCAGACCATATTTTCTGCATATATGGAACAGTGGTAGTGGAATCGTTGTAAACTGAAATGAAAACATGAAATTGCAGCCATTGATCAACAACAAATCCAACATACATGGCCTTTGGTTATTGTGGAAGCTTTTTTCCACCACAGAATAAAAAGGATAAAAAGTAATTGTGACTTTTTATCTCACAATTCTATTTTTTTTTTCTTGCAATTGTGAGTTTACATCTCACAAATCTGACTAATTTTCTCAGAATTATGAGATATAAACTAGGAATTGAGAAAAAAAAATGTCACAATTACAATTTTTTATTTTCTATGCATGGCAGAAATAAGTTTTTATATGTTCTACATGTGTAAGAGGGAAAACCACAGAGATGCACAATCTAACACACAATCTTCCTCCTCTTCTCCCTTGTCCTGATCCAACTACTCCTCTCCTCCAACAACTATTCCTCTCCCTCACCCAGACATTATTTTTTCTCTCTCTGCTCCTCTGTGTTGTTCTTCATCCACACTGAACAAAACCGATTCAAAGAGTCTTATTTTACTTCAACTTCAACACCTGACTATGCCTCCAAATGAGATTTGAATCTGCTATTTCTCAATATTTCAGTAATCTACTAATTAAAAATGCTTATCAATTGTTTCAGTATTTGTTCAGTATTTGCAAATAAAATGAGAAAGATCCATGATTTTGGTATGGGGTAAACTTATATGAAAAGAAAATTTAAGCATTTTAGAAACATGTTAATTGACTGCATTTTGTGTGAAAACGACATGAATTGTGTTAATGGTATGGTCATAACAGACGGATGTTGTGCTAATTGTGTTTAGAGTTTAGAATATGTCACTATAGACTGGACAAAAGTATGTTAGCAATTGAAAAAAAAAACTGTAATAAACTTTCTTTTCTACGTTTAAACACTCTGGTTCTTCAGATCATCCCCTGCATGAATTTAACTCATGTTTTGTGCTGAAATGAGTGATGTTTTCACCCACTGAGGGGTCTCATCTTCCTCTGCCTGCTTCATCTCTGTGTTCAAGGTGTGAACACTGACGCCCTTGCTACAAATGATCCAGTATTTTTATGACAAGTAGGTCCATTTGTACATGCAGTACATGCAGTAGTAAAGTAAATTTGCATGCAGTTTGGTTTGAATGACAAAATGCACAAAGAACAAGGCAAATACAATATTTCTTGAGAATTGTGATAACCTTATGATATTTTATGTCTTCCAGCGTCCAGCCAAAGACCCAGAAGACCAAACTGATGCTCAGTACGCAATAGCGATCTGTGTCGCACCGGATCAGGGTACAAAAGAAGGATCTGATATCCAGACTGAGTTCAACAAGGAGGATGCACAAAAAGTAAAAGATAAGCTCGATAAAGGAGAGAAATGTTTACTCAATGAAGGAGAGAAATGCACACCATCAGAAAATGTCATTGCTATAAGGCCAGATCCAAAAACAAAGGAACATGCTGAGTATATTCTGCTCTATCCTCCTCTTAAATCTCCCATGGATGAACTTCTAGTAAACAAAGCTAAGGGATAACTGTATAGTTTTCTATTCTTACTACTCACCTTGTGTGAAAACATGCATTCAGGGCCAAAAGAATATTTTCGTTGGCATTTCAAACTGGATAAATATAAGAAAAGAGGGAATGAATGCATTTGTCTTTAAAGAGATCTGGCACAAGGACAGCAAAAAAGTTCTGCAAGAAGAATTCCCAAAGATCAATGCGGTTGTGCCTCTTTATCGCTGTAAGAGAACCAGTAATGTGATGGCATGTCGGAAATGTGTGGAAAATAATATTGTGGATGCTTTCTGTCTGCCTGAAAATAATTAAGTAATTTTCCTTTTCTTGAAAATGCTTGTGTCAGTTATCAAACTGTGGCTTGTTAATAAATGATTTCCTCCTCATATCTTTCATTAAACTATGCTATGGGCTATGACACACACACACTTTGAAGTATTATTCTTGTACACCTGTTCTGAGCATAATAATCATGTATCATTTGTGGAACTGCTATAATATATACTGTATAATGTACACTCTGCAAACATAATAAATTCTGCTCATGCACGTCTAGTTGATTTGCTCTTGATTGCTTCACACAATATTCTTGTGATCAAACAATGTGTGCTTTGATGTCACTTATCTGATAAACCAGCGATTTATACAATAGTTTTGTCAGGACCACTACCATCAAAGATGATTGACAATTGCATAGAGTTTGTATTGGCAGAATGGTTCTGTTCTGAGCAAGAACTCCCTGCCCAGCCATGCAGCCTATCATGAATAAGAACAGGGAGAGCAGTGATAACCCCCTTAGGGTAAACAGAAAAGAAACCAACATAAATGTACCACAGATATCATTAATGTCAATATTTTAATGCACAACATATTTTGAGAATTTAGTCTGATTCAGGTGGAATCAGAAAGCCAAATCCTGACTGGACGAGAGGAGAAGATGGGGATGGAGGAGGGTAATTAGCTCCTGAGAAACAGGTGCTGATAATGCTGAAGGAGCTTACATATTCATGCTGTGATAGGTGTCGTATTTCTATAGGTAGACTGACGTGACCAGCCAGAACTGACGCTATGCTTGATTTCACTCCATTGTGATGCTTTACAAAAGCCTATATTGCAAAATATTGTTTCTAAATAGGTTTACAGTATATTTTCACCATAGTTCAGTGTGCAACACGTAGCAAAAAATGGCTGCTTCTGCTAGGCTACTCTTGCAATGTGAATACAGAAACCTGATTATATGGGCTGCTCACATGCTGCAGACGCAAGATGAAACAGGGTTTCTACATCACCAACAATTTAGGAAGAAAATTAATAAAGAAAAGGTATGATTACACAACAATGATGTACTAAAAATGAAAAAGTTTTTTTCTTTTTGCATTTTACATGTACAGAAGACAATTTTGTCAAAATGATCCCATTCACATGGATCTGTGAAACGCTGTATTATTCACACCAGGCCAGTAGTTGGCGATGTCACTTTGTAAAGAAATACTAGGCTACACGCCTATAGACTGAACACATAATACAACGGTTTTCACAAGTTCCCCTTTTTGCAATTCACACCGAGATGATAATGGTATCGTTTTCACTTTGGAAAGTTTGTGTTTTCAGGTCCCCAAAACGGCATTGTCATGTAAATGAACGGCCATCGTGTGTCTCATCCTGTGGCCTCACAGTACTGTAGCGACTGATAAAAACTGTCAGATCATTCACACGTACCAAACTGAGTGTCAAACAGACCGCAAGGCCCTGAAACACATTGCAGCACTGAACACAACTGCTGCTAGCACAAGGCCAAACACATCCTGTTGAGCCTGTCTAAATGGTGCATCAAGAAGGTAACTGCTCATACATGAACTCTCTTTATGCGTCTGTTTGTAAATACAGTAGATAGTGTGGTAGATGATACTGTAATATAAACATGTTAATGCAGTTGTGTAAGCCGTGTCAATGTCTGTGAATGACACTTGTAGCACGATGCAAAAAAACACATTGAATAATCAACAAGTACTGCTGTCAAATCTTGTTGTTACAAATAAGTTTAATGAACTACTTGGTGAATCTGTTTTCCCCCACATTGTTGTCAATTAGCGACCCCTGCTGGACAGTTATTTCTACATTATTTGGATTCCATGTACAACTAGAAAATAAAGTTTGAAATCAACCATTGATGTTGGCTTGGCAAAGCCTTGATGGGCAGCCAGAGTCAAAAGAGCCAAACGCACATGTCTGTTCCGTGTTCTGAAGGTGGCCCCGCCACAACGGCCGCTTTAAGATGCGCTCTATGGCGTGTACTCCGTGCCAAAATCAAGCGCCCGAACGACTGACCGATCCACCGAACGTCTATCCGAACGTCTTGTACTTTGAGCGTCTAACTGAGCGGGTGACCCACGTGACGACCTGACGTGACGCCAGCGTCTTGAAATTAACTGGTTTTTAACCACGTAAGGAGCCAAGCTGATGTGTAAAGACTAGAAATGGACATTACAGGCACTAAATACAGATATTTTATACATAAATACTAAATACTGAATCCTGTGCTTGAAAGTATGTGTTTTACAAAGAGCATGTAACTGTACAGACATTCCATAGTCTTAATTTGACCCGTATAATCATGCTAACTGTTAACTTTATTGCCTACTGTACAATATACCAGTCCATCAGACCAGTCTCTTTATCCTACATCCCAGGAAATCTACAGAATACCAATCAGGTATGTGCTTCAGGAGAGCCTTTAGTGCGGGCTGTTAAACTGAACTCTGCTGGTCGTGTCCCTGCAGGAACTGAATTGTATAGCCATGCTTTACACACCTTTTTCACCAGTTACTTTAAAAAAATAAAGTAACTTCTTTTACTTCTCACAAATAGTAACTGAGTTAGTAACTAAGTTAGGCCTACTTCATTATAAAAGTAACTAATTACAAGGGGAAAGTAACTATTGCGTTACTTTTTAATTTTCTTTTTTTCAAATATGTCAAATAACTTGGATGCCCCAATATTAAATATGTTAAATGAATGAAATTGACACTAAATAGAATAAAATATTATTATAAAACATTGTACATGTTACGTCCCAGGACGTATATCGTTCATTGTTTTGTAATTTTGTGAATACGTGTATGTGACTGTGTTTCCCTGATGCCCAACAGCCTGCTGTGAAGTGTAGTTTTTTCCTTGTTCCTCTCTCTCTCTTTCTCTCTCTCTCTCTCTGGTCCTGTTTCTCTGTGGGGATACTTTTTTATTTTTAATACTATATGTTACTCTCCTGCCACCCCTAGATAAAAAGGGGACGTAACATACACTAATCTACACTATTTTAATGTTGCTGTGGGACAATGTGAGAGACACCTATCAAATTCAATATATTATTGTAAATATTATCATTACTATAGTGAAAAAATAAAACACAATAGATGGTTTAGAACTTTTAATATTTATTGCACAGAACACAACTGGCCAACAAATAAGTCTAAAAATAAATTATGCTTGATCCGACTCGACTCATGACCCGCTCTTGCTCACGACATGAAATTTCTCTGTACTGTATAGGCTACTGTTTAGCCATTAAAGAAAACGTATTTAGTTTCATATTTATGTTTAAATAGGCCTATTATAATGTTATTTTTTAATTTCATATATTTGATAATGAAAAGTGAACAGCATGAGTAAGATAAGAGGATACATCATATGATGCGCAACATATCGGGAGACATGGAGTGGGTCAGACATGATTTTGATCACTTCATTAAGTTTTGTTTTGTAGAAAGCCTTTCTTTAAAGTGAATTTCGTTTTGTAAAAATTGTATCTTAATTTTAATCAATGTTTCATCAACCAATTGTGTTTGAAAGGAACTGTATTGCACCAATTACTACTACGGTGCCAACCGTCTCAGAGAGTCGTTTACCACATCTGATGTCCAATGGCCACGAGAGAAAGAAAGAGGAGGCAGTTGTACTAAATTGTACTAATTTACTCTTTAAGATGTTGAATATCAATAATCAAATACACTGTGTACATATTCACCATCAAAACAGATCACAAAATAGCAAATAAATTATACATATAAAGAGCGTAAGCCTACGCAAAATAATAAACAAACTTAATTATTTAACAGATTTGGATTTCAAGGATACAGATGGAGGCTGGTTTCACAAATATGTAGTGAAAAACAATGAGTGCAACAGTCCGTGTTGGTCTCTGCAGTTCTTTAAGGCGCTCAGATGTCAGGATAGCGATGTGAAGCTAGTCGTTAAGCTGCAGTCTCAGGTGCCCTGATGCACGATGTATCGTCGGCGATGAAGATTGCAAAGTCTATGATGTGCTTTATTGATTTATCCCGTTGCTGTATATGACTCTAAATGTGGTTCTATAATAAGCAAATAAACTTAATCAGTAACAGAAAACTGCGTAAATGTGCGATGACATTAACAGCACAACAGAAATTGCTGCGTCATTGTAGTTGTATAATTGGCGATCATTCTCGCCATCATAAAAATACTATACTTCACATAATCAAGGAAACACACTCATTTACATAAATTATAATCTAGCAGTGGTATATCAAGTTAAACAGTGAATAAATGGCATAATAATAATATAATGAACACTCAAAATGAAACTCACGGTCTTCAATGACGCACATTCCAGAATCGTCATGAAGGAAACTTCAACGAGAAGTCTGAGACAATTAAGCATCATCCACTGCCAATCGAGATCACAAATATTCTCCCTGCAGTTCACAAAGTGAAGTCGCTACAGAAAAGATCTTCATTTGCATAACTTTGCTGCTTTTCAGAGAAGACTGCAGGACCTATGCTTTCACTCTGCTGATCACGCATTGAAACTGATCCGCTCTCGCGCGACCACCAAACAAGCCACGCCCTCTCAATTCAAATCAATGACCAACATAAGAGCTGTACAGCCCTTATAAGAAAAGAACACAAACTGAACATGGGCTTTTTTACAAATTGCCTGGATTTAATAAGTAAGAAGCAAATATAGCAGACAATATAATCATGACATGGAGGCGCGGGCGCGATCACTTGCGCGTGAGCTGGAGCGCGTCTTATAGGCTAAATGAACAGAAACTCAGCTTATAGGCTGCTTGCCTCACAGACATGAGAAATATATCTATAGAAAGCTTGAAATGTCTACTTTTATGTAGTCGAATTGGTGTGGTTCTAAAAAAAAGTATGGTCACATCAAATAGGCCTATAGTTAAAAACAAAACAAACAAAAAAACAACAACAACAAAACAAATGCAAAATCAGAAAACATTTTTTTGTTGTGCAGGGGCAGTATTTTATAATTAATTTATAATTGTTTTATGTAATTATAAATGGGGTTAGGGTCTCAATAATTTGATAATAAGCATCTTGCAGCTATTCTATTTCTAGAAGTTAAATAATATAATCAATTCACTGCTATGTAACAAATTAGAATGAAAAAAAAAATTTTTAATAGGTTTTGGCCAATCAAATCAAACTTTACTGTTTACAGAAGCCGAAGGCGAATGTGTGTGCGAGGTAATATTTCCCTTAAAATATTTAATTCTTTAATCCCTAAATCTAAGTTTGCCAGCTTTTTTTTTTTCAGTTTGTTTTTTTGTCATTTGTGTGATCTGTTGTTTAAAGTGACTAATGCTTTACAGTGTAAGACAATAAATCAAACCGATCCTCATCTGTCTATAAGATAGGTATTTATCATTTATATATATATATATATATATATATATATATATATATATATGTAGGCTAGATGTCGTAGGTTATATGTCTGATATAAATGGTCAGAATTATACTGGTCAGCAATGGTCAGAGATGTCTGTTCCTGAAACTTATAATATAAGATAGGTATTAATCATTTTTAATGCATATATATATATATATATATATATATATATATATGTGTAGGCTAGATGTCGTAGGTTATATGTCTGATATAAATGGTCAGCATATTTTATGCAATATATCAATAGCTTATTTAATTTTTTTATTTAGGCGTAGCCTATAAAAAAACAGATATGCAGGTTGCAGATTTCGCTACTTTTGGTAAAGCATATTTCTACGAAATTTTTTTCAACAGAATGAGAAATTGCTTTTATGATGTAGCCAAAGCGACTGAGAAAAACTGTAAAACTGCACACCTAAAATTGTATGTAAACATAGCAACCCTTTGATTGGGGATTGTTTCTGTAAAGTATGTATTTTTTGAGGTCATGTCTGATAATAAAATAAAAACACAGCAACACACTTCTACAGAATGTATTTACAATTTATATAGATAATATATTTTCTAAAAGGCATGCCTCAAAATTGACTTTTAAGGGGTACATACCTTTAAAACAACCAAATCAATCCCAGTTTTTATTTGTAGATAATAGATAATTTTACAGATAATTACAGATAATTTTGTCTCAAAATCTCATTCAACTGAGATGAAAGAAACAGATCCCAAAGACTATATGAGGGTAAGAGCAACTGTCCACTAAAGGAATTGTAATGTTAAACATTCATTCAAAAACATTATAAAGGCTCTCCTGAGGCTTCACATGATATCACCTGGATATTCTGTTGATTTCCTGGGAAAAAGAATAAAGAGACTGGTCTGATGGTATACTATAGTAGGCAATTACAATAATTAACAATTTATTAATTTGGAGTGTCTTGCATGGACTGTGAACATTGTACAGCAGGCAATAAAATTAACAATAAAAACAAGATAGAATGATAATATAGGTCAAATTAAGAAGATGGAATGTCTGTATGGACAGTCTTTGAAAGTAAAACACTGACAAGCACATGGATTCAGGAAAAAATATGTTAGTGTTGTTTATTGCCTGTAATGTCCAGGATTCAGTATTTAGTATTTAGGTATAAAATATCTGTATTTAGTGCCTGTAATGTCCATTTCTAGTCTTTACACATCAGCTTGGCTCCTTACATGGTTAAAAACCAGTTAATTTCAAGACGCTGGCGTCACGTCAGGTCGTCACGTGGGTCACCCGCTCAGTTATATATATACACATACTGCATGACTGCATGATGTAAAATAAATATTCGCTCAATAATTGTACAGTGGTTTCATTTCAGAATAATTCATGGACAAATGCAAACACACAACCCTTCACACCTTCTTCTTTCCCGAAGAAACAAATTTATTAAGTGACTCTTAAAACTCTTGAGTTTTAAGACATTTTTAGATCATTTTAAACTCATTTCAGTTTCTATTAATTGTGGATTACTAACTTTTTCACATATCATTTGTGTTGTACACTTCTGAATGACAACAGCAAAAACCAAAGATGCATTGTCTGTGCTGAAAAGTCAAATTGAAGTATTTTAAATGCAATAATTTGAAATGGTTATAGATATAAATGTCTGTATTATTAATATATAAACATATTCAGAGTTAAATAACAGATAAAAAAAACAGAACAATACTACAGTAATTTGATAGATTTTCACTATCCTTGATGTTACCAACCTTATGTTAAGCCAAGAATTCAGTCATGATCATCACACTAAGTTAAAGGTGTATAGACATTTAGCACATAAACATTTTATAGATTATCAGTCCTACAGGTCTTCAGGACCAAGGAATAGTTCAACCAAGAATGAACTTTTTGTCATCATTGTTCTAAAAAATCATTTCTGTAACATGCTTTTACTTCAGAGCTCCAGCATATGGAAGGTTTACAGTGAATAATATCTCACATTTCAGTCTCATGATGGGCAATGCATCATTGTGTCATTTTCTGTGGCTGATTCTTTTCTATATGTTCTATGATAAAATCTTAAAAAGCAGTTTGTTCATAAAGATTAAATCACACAGAGAAATTACAGTCATAATCCACCTTAAATGAAACCTTCTGCATGCTGTTTTGTTGCTTGATGCACAAGGATATTTGTAGTCTTTCCCAAACACTCTCTTTCAAAAGAAATGACAGAGAGCAATAACATGTTAAGCAGATAGAGGCAGTCAGATAGGCAAGTTTGATCTAGCTTTCCTCAAATATAAGACACATTCATATCAATGCAAAATGACCTTTACACACACTTGAACTAACACATATTCTTTCAGGTATATTAAAAAATGCTGTTGCACAGACATCGAAGCAAATTCTGTTGCTTCAGTTTCAAATGATCTGAAATGTATGGATGCTTGTTTCTGCCACTAAATAAAAAATAAAAAAAGTAATTGCGACTTTTTATCTCACAAGTCATTTTTTCTCACAATTGCGAGTTTCTATCTCACAATTCTGACTTTTTTTCTCATAATTGTGAGTTAATCGTGAGAAATGCACAATTCTGAGAAAAATTTCCCCTCGCAATTGGACATTATAACATGCAATTGCGAGTTTATAACTCGCAATTCTGACTTTATATCACACAATTCTGAGAAAAAAAAAAGTCAGAATTATGAGATAAAAAGTCACAATTACCTTTTTCATTTTTTATTTTGTGGCGGAAACAAGCTTCTATAGAATTGAGCATCTTTCTGAATGAAAAGTTGAAGCAGTACAGATGTATTACTTGTATATTTAATCCAAGTCCTTTGTCTTGCTCAGCTGGGGCTTAAAAGAGAATAGACTTTTAAGAAATATTATTGATTTGACTGCTGACACTGGATGAGACCCAAACTGACACTACTGGACACCCAGATAACAAAAATATGTTCTTAGAATGTTTTGCTAACATTTCCATTGAGTTATGAAAATGTTATTTCTGAAGGTTTTTTTTTTTTAAATGTTCATGTTCATGTTTAAAAATGTATGAAGCATGTTTTTTCTTGTTTTATGTGAACGTTAAAGGAACATTCCATTCTGTTATTTTGAAAATGTTATGAAAACATTATTTCTGAATGCTTTCTGAAGGTTTAAAACGTCCATTTTTTTTTTTTTTTTAATGCAAAAACCATTGCTTCTACTCTTCCACACCACTTATCCTCTCTAGGATTGCACTGTTACTGGAGCCTGTCCCACCAGCTCAGGCCACAGGCAGGGGAAACACCCTGAACGGATGGCCAGTCCAACACAGGGCTCACACAGACAACTTAGTATTGCCAATTTACCTCTGCCTCATGTCTTGTGGTGGAAACCCACACTGACACATGGAGAACCTTCTAACTCCTGGCTCAGCCAGGACTCTGAAGGGGGGTGGATTCTGGAAACCACTGCCGCTTCAATATATATCTTTTAAGTTATTAATCAATATTTGTCTTTCTGTTAAATTATTAGAATGACTTCTTCAATGTATGTTAAAAAATTTATTTTCTTTTTCAGACACTAGAAAATAAATTTTGAATATTGTCTGTACCTCTCACTGAGAGAAAAGAACATGTTATCAGTATGTTTTGGGAAAGTTTCCAGCTCAGAACAGAGCTCAGATCAACTTCAACCTTGAAAAAGCTGTGAATCATGTGTATCTGTGTATGTGCACTAGTGTTCTCTGTGTAGGTCCTGTATTGGTATCAATGGACAGATGGCATTTGGCCGGAGACCTGAAGACGTCATGTCATGACCCAACAGGACATCCAGTACCTAAATCCAGGGTCCCCTCGTCAGCATCCTGACGAATGGAGATATGCTTCTGTCCATGTTTGGAAGATTACTAATCTTGTCTATTTTTTCTTAGCCAATCGGAATCATTTTTACCTAAGTAATGACGTAGTTAGTGGACTCTGTTAGAGTATAATTGTTATGGAAATGTGAATGTACACAGAGTGGCATATGAACTCCGTGTGAGACTTGAAGCTTCTGCTGATGAAACTACAAACTTGTCACAAGTGAGGCTCCCGCACTTCCTTCCCCGCACCACCGGAGGGAGCCTTCACCGGAATATTGAGATCATCATTCAGACTACATTTCCCATAGGCCCTCATTCCTGGGACTGATTGCACACACACCTGCACCACATCACACTCACACTATTTAAGCAGCACGCACACACACACACATTGCGAAGTCTTGATTTGCCCCGGTGATCATTTCTAAGCGTTTTCTGTGGATTGTTATACCGTTACCGATTGGACTGTTTATCTCTTGTGATTCTCTGCCGCCTGCCTTGATCCTTGCCTGTTTACTGGACTGTGTTTGTTTGCCGCCTGCCCTGATCTCTGCCTGCTTCCTGATACCGTTTGTCTGCCGCCTGCCTCGACCATTGCCTGTCCCCGTTTACATCTCTGCCTCTGCCCTTACCTGTGTATTTACTATTCTTAATAAAAGCTGCAAATGGATCCCCACTCTGTTGACCCATCATTACAGAAGACTTCGCCAACTAGCGATCCAGCAGCTATCATGCAGCTCTCTACTGAGCTATCCGCCCAGGCCAACCAGCTCGCAGTTCATCAACATCAGTTGAATCGACTGACTTCCCTTACCGAGGAGCTGGTAACGACTCTACAGGGCCTTCGATTCAGGCCTCCCGAGGTCGCCGCCTCACCGCCCGCGGCTCCCGACAACCAGGCCGTCACTCCCGCTCCTGCAGCGAATTCACGACTCGCCTTCCCAGAGAAGTTTGATGGCAATCCAGCTAAATGTAAGGGATTTCTGCTTCAATGCTCACTCTTTGTTAACCAACAGCCGGCTCTGTATCCCTCCGATTCCAGTCGGATATCCTTCGTTTGCTCGCTGCTGTCTGGTAAAGCGCTGGATTGGGCCACGGCGGTGTGGGGAGAGGACGGCTCTGCGTTTCCCACATTCTCCGCATTTCTTCGAAAGTTCAAAGAGGTTTTCGAACATCCCGCGGGAGGTAAGAGCGCTGGAGATCAACTGCTGTCGCTGTGCCAGGGCAAAACCACCGCTGCTGAGTATGCTCTTACCTTCCGAACTCTAGCAGCTCAAACAAATTGGGTCGGCGACACATTGAAGTTGCTGTTTCGCAAAGGTCCGTCCCTAGAACTTCAAGCCGAGCTAGCCTGCCGTGACGAGGGAAGAACGCTTAGCGAATTCATAGAGCTGGCCATCCAAATTGATAATTTACTTCGCTCTCGACGTCCTATCCGTGGAGCCACTTCCCAAACTTTAACCAACCCCACTCCAGAACCCATGCAGCTCGGCTATACACCGCTACACCCAGAAGAAAGAGAAAGAAGAAGACCACTCCACCTGTGTCTGTACTGCGGCCAAGCCGGTCACATCAAAATCAATTGTCCCATCCGGCCAAGTCCCTCTAATCCAAAAGCGGTGAGTTCCCAGCAATCCACCAACTATTCAGCTAACAGTTTCAAAATACCAGTACATGTGACTGTGAACAACCAGCGCATACCCACTCATGCGCTCATAGACTCTGGGGCTGCAGGCAACTTCATGTCAAATACTTTCATTCAGGAACACAACATCACTCTAACGGCTTGTGATTCGCAATTGACTGTGGAGGCGCTAGATGGTCGGCCCATCGGAGAGGGGAAGGTCGCACACATTACTGCTGAGGTTGTCCTGCAAGTAGGAGTATTACACCATGAACCCATCAGATTTTACGTCATCCACTCACCCAACAACCCAGTCATCCTTGGTCTCCCGTGGCTCAGGACACACAACCCACATATTTCCTGGAAGGAGGGACAGATTATTCAATGGGACTCATCCTGTCATGAACTTTGTCTGAAACAAGTCACCCCACTACCAGTTCAAGCTGTATCAATCCACACAGTTAATTCCGACGAGTCCCACATTCCCGTCGAGTATGCTGACCTGGCAATCGCTTTCAGCAAAAGCAAAGCCACTGAGTTACCCCCACATCGATCCAGTGACTGTGCCATTGACTTGCTACCAGGTACCATGCCCCCCAAGGGCAGAATATTCCCTTTATCCCAACCTGAATCTGCTGCTATGAAAAAATTCATTGAAGAGGAGCTAGCCAAAGGTTTCATCCGGCCCTAACGTCACCAGCGGCATCAGGCTTCTTCTTTGTCAAGAAGAAGGACGGTAGTCTCAGACCCTGCATTGACTACCGCGGACTTAATGATATCACCGTTAAATTTCGTTACCCGTTGCCCCTGGTTCCAGCAGCTCTAGAGCAGTTACGGCAGGCTAAATACTTTTTTTTTTTTTTTTTTTTTTTAGTTTTTTTTTTTTTTTTATTATTATGCAAACAGATAATTACAATATTTACAGAAAAGAAATTAAATGCAAAATACAAAGACCAACAAAACATACATAACCGCCAGTATGATTTGGGTATATATGTGTGTGTGTGTGTGTGTGTGTGTGTGTAACTAAGTGTAACTGGGTGTGGGAGTGGAAATATATGAATAAAGGAGCATGTAGGAAAGTACAACAGACATAACCAGAGTTAAGAAAAAATATATATCAAAAAGGAGGAAACAATGATGAAGATAATAATAGTATCACACGCAAAAAATGAGGAAGGTGACAATAGCAACAGTATTAATAATAAATAATAATAATAATAATAATAATAATAATAATAATAATAATAATAATAATGATAAATCCAATTAATAAGAAATGACAAATAGTAATAATAGTATTAGCAGTAGTAGTAATGATAAATATTAAGAAATATACTCATTTCATCCGGAATGAGGGGGAGGTTAAAGGATCAGGAAGAGGAAAAATAAAGATAACAGTAATAGCAATAATGATAATAATATTAATAATGGTAATATTGATACAGCCATTAATAGTAATGATAATAGTAGTAGTTGCAATGGCAGTGATAATAATAATAATAATAGTATTAATAATGGTAATATTGATACAGCTATTAATAATAAGATATTATAAAGCTGCCTCTATTCCCCTCATGGCCATGGCATAGGATAGACCCCCGTCAGTGTCATGTTGCAACGAGCTATCAAGGTGCGGTGCTGCGGGGCCGAGGGTCTCAAAATCCATCCCCAGCCGTCCCACACATGCCACGCTTACCCTGTCTGTGTGTTTTTTTTTCTTTTTTTTTTCCTCTTCTTTCTTTTTTTTTTTTAAATAAATATGGCTGCTTTCATTGTTATACTCATAATATGTTTGTCAATTAGTGTATAATGCATTAAAAAAGCATGGCGTGCAGCATGGAATCAGCCCAGTGCAAAGCCCAGGCCGCCACGCCCACGCCACACTTACCCTATGTGTGTGCATTTTTTTTTTTTTTTTTTTTTTTTTTTTTTTTTTTCCCCTTCCTGCTTTAAACTTATTTTATGTTCCAAATGAATGTGTGTGTGCACCTCATCTAATATGTGAAGCATTAAAACAGCGAGACAAGTGCTGAGCCAGCCAGAGACAAGAAATCCCAGGTGAAAGTACAAGCTGGAAGGCGAAAGCCCAAGGCCCCCGGTCCCACATCACACCCACCCACACCTAATCAAAACTGCACATGTCAGGGACTAGTATGCCACAGCCAACCAGGGCCCAGAAACAGCAAAAAAAAAAAAAAAAAAAAAAAAAAAGAGGAGAGAGAGAGAGATTTAAATGTAATCTTATAAGTATTTTATTTATATTTGATATTAGTCGGTGTTGCTACCTCTTCCTGACCCCCCTCCCCCCAATCATGTGTGAATATTGATGGTGTACCATTGAGGATGGCTTCAGATAAAGAAGGTCGGTGGATTCATGACTGTAGGAAGTTAAAGAGAGATGACCAAGAAGGGTGTAATTCTGATGTATTATTTTGAGTGGAGGTAGACAAGTTTTCCATGGAGATGTACTCTATTAGTAAATTTTTCCAAGTTGTAATGTGTATGGTGTTCCTTGATTTCCAGTTCATGAGGATAGTTTTCTTGGCGATAGTTAGAGCCACTAGGAGTAATTGACTGTTTGTACTGTTTAAATTGATTATGGATATGTCACCTAATATACAGAGGGAGGGAGACAGTGGGATGTGACATCCCATAAGGTTGGATAGTGAGTCAGTAACGTTTTCCCAGAATTTTTTAACTGAGGTGCAATCCCAAATAGCGTGTAAATAGGTGTCTGGAGTGTTTTGTGTGCAATGTGAGCATGTTTCTGAAGAAAAACCCATTTTAAATAATTTCCGTCCAGTTAGGTGAAATCTATGAAGTACTTTATACTGTATAAGTTGTAAGTTGGCGTTTTTTGTCATGAAGTAGATATTTTTACAGATTTGTGTCCAGAAAGCGGCATTGGGAGCAATGGATAAGTCTGATTCCCATTTTGCATTGGGTAGGCTTAATGTATTGTCTGATTTGGATATTATTTTATATATTT
Organism: Ctenopharyngodon idella; assembly: GCF_019924925.1. Taxonomy (NCBI): domain Eukaryota; kingdom Metazoa; phylum Chordata; class Actinopteri; order Cypriniformes; family Xenocyprididae; genus Ctenopharyngodon; species Ctenopharyngodon idella. The sequence continues at coordinate 32,443,361 of NC_067234.1, read as the reverse complement.
GGAGAGTAGTTTTTTTGGGGAGGTTATATTAATTAGCTCTGAGATTGGAGGGGGAAGATCTAGATTAATTGTCTGAGTGTCGATTTTTGATTGAATAGATGATTTGATTTGTAAATATTCCAAAAAACAATTACTCCCAATGCCGTATTTCTGGACCAAGTGGGAAAATGGTGCCAAGTTGTTATTAAGCAGGATGTGTTGAAGTTGTGTGATGCCCTTATCTACCCATGTGCGTAAGTTGAGTGGCTTCTTGTTTACCATAAAATCTGGGTTATTCCAGATCGGGGTGTATTTAGATGGTGCAAGAGGGGTGTTCGTGATTTGATGAAATTTCCACCAGGCTGTCAGAGCTGCGGCTATTGTCGGTGTTTTAAAACAGTGATGCTTTTTGATTGTCTGATTATAGAAAGGTAATTCTGAAATGTTAATGTCTTTACAAATTGACTGTTCAACATCTTGCCATGTGCTTTCTGATGGGTTTGGGTGAATCCATTTGTATATATTTTGGAGCTGATTGGCCAAAAAGTAGTGGTAGAAATGTGGTGCTTCCAGTCCTCCTTGTGTTTTTGGTTTCTGTAGTGTAGTTAATTTAATTCTTGGGGTTTTATTTTTCCAATAGAATTTAGTGACGATTGAATCTAGTGATTTAAACCAGGTGAGGGTGGGTAGTGCTGGAGTCATTGTAAATAAATAGTTTAATTTAGGGAGTATAGTCATTTTAATTACTGATATTCTGCCCATAATGGATAGTGGTAAATTCATCCAGCGATGAAGGTCATCATTTATTGTTTTAAGTAATGGAGTAAAGTTGAGTCCAAATAGCTCTGACAGCCTGGGGGAAACATTAATACCCAAGTATGTGATATAGTTGGTGCACAAAGGAATAGGTGGTGTCTGGGATGTCACATCCAAGCTGTTGGAATGTAATGAGAGTATGGCAGATTTACTCCAGTTGATTGAGTATTCAGAGATATTAGAGAATGAATCAATGAGTTTAATAGTTTCTTGTAATGATGATGGTGGGTCTTGTAAATATAGTAATATATCGTCAGCGTAAAGACTAATTTTGTGGTGCATGTTTAGTGTTTGAATTCCTTTAATGTAGCTGTTTTGACGGATAGCTGCTGCTAGTGGCTCAATGAAAATGGTGAATAATGAAGGGGAGAGTGGGCATCCTTGTCTAGTCCCCCGTTGCAGTGTGAAGATATGTGATGTTAGTCCATTGGTGATGACAGTGGCTGAAGGTGATGTATACAGAATTTTGATCCAATTAATGAATGACTCCCCAAAACCAAACCTCTCTAATGTGGAAAACAGGAATTTCCAATTGACCCTATCAAAAGCTTTTTCTGCATCGAGAGTAACTATGATGGTTTTGGTTTTCTGAGTTGATGAATAATGCATTAAGTTAAAAAGTCTGCGTGTGTTGTTGGATGAAAGTCTACCTTTGATGAAACCGGTTTGATCTGGATGGATTATAAATGGTGTGACTTTTTCAATTCTATGTGCTAGTGCTTTGGCTATGATTTTAATGTCTACATTGATTAGGGAAATCGGACGATAACTTGACGGTAATGTTGGGTCTTTATTTGGTTTAAGAAGGAGTGAAATTATGGCTGTGTTCATATTATCTGGGAGTTTTGATTTTTGTTTTGATTCAGTAATCATACGGATGAAGAGTGGTGATAAAATGGACCAAAAGTGTTTATAGAACTCAGCAGGGAATCCGTCGGGGCCTGGTGCTTTATTGTTTGGCATGAGTTTGAGGGCATTAAAAAGTTCATGTTCTGATAAGGGAGAATCCAGAGTATTTATTTGATGTTTACTGAGTTGAGGTAAGTTGATACTGTTGAGAAATGAGTCAATGTCTTTCTGATCTGGGTCTTTATTGGAGGAATATAATTTACTGTAAAAATTTTGAAAGATTTGATTTATTTCTTCTGGTGAGTTGGTGGATTTCCCTGCTGTGTCTGTAATCAGTGGTATTGTAGCTTTTTCCTTATTTTGTTTGATTTGATTTGCCAAATATTTACTAGATTTGTTACTATGATGAAAGTTTTCTTGTCTTAGCCTATGAATTAGGAATTGTGTATGTTTATTGATTAATTCATTCAATTTGAGTTTATATTTTCTTAATGAATCCTGTGTTTCTTCTGTTGGGTTATTTATGTTAATGTCTTCTAGTTGTTTAATTTTTTGTTCCAATTCTACTTGTTGATCCTTTTCTTTCCTTTTTTTGTAAACGGAGAATGAAATTATTTTTCCTCTTAGTACGGCTTTCCCTGTTTCCCACAGAAGAGATGGAGATGTTTCCGAGGAGTCATTCATCTCTAGAAAGCATGCCCACTCTCTTTTGAAATAACTGTCAAAATCATGGTCTTTCAGAAGAGATGTGTTAAATCGCCATCTGGTAGTGGGTTTATGTTGACTAGTTGTGTTCCATTTTAATGTTACCGGGGCATGATCACTAATGACTATTGGATGGATCTTCGATTCAGAAATATTTGATATGATAGAATTACTGGTGAGAAAGAAGTCAATGCGGGAATATGAGTGGTGTACTGGTGAGAAAAATGAGTATTCTTTACTGTTAGGATGCTGTAGACGCCAACTATCGCCAAGACCAAAATCACTCATGAACTGTTTTATGGTTTCTGCAGATTTCCAAATGCGTTTATTGCCTAAACTATTACATCTATCTATTGTTGGATCTAGAACTGTATTGAAATCACCTGCGATTATGACTGGACAATTAGAAAAATTTGAAATTGAGGAGAAAAAGGTCTGGAAAAAGGATGAGTCATCTGTGTTTGGGCCATATAAGTTGCCTATTGTGACTGGGCTATTATTAATGGAGATGTTTATGATAATGAAACGTCCTTCAGGGTCTGTAATGGTGGTATTATGAACAAAAGAGATTTTTTTATTTATTAGAATGCATACTCCTCTTTGTTTTGTGTTGTAGTGAGCAGAGAATAAATGACTGTAATTTGATGATTTAATTTTGTTATAATCTGATTCTGATAAATGCGTTTCTTGCAGGAGACATATGTCAGCTTGTAATTTATTTAAATGACTAAAAACTTTGACCTTCTTTGTCTGAGAACCAAATCCACGAACGTTCCAGGTTACAAAGGTGATAGATGACATGTTTTAGTGAAAAATAGACAAATGTACATGTGTGGGCCTGTTAGTACTGTATATGTATACATGTAAGTGTATGTACTCGAGTGGGTGTAGTAGTGTATATGTGTGTGTGCATAACAATGCAATGTTGTTGGCAGACTAACAAAAATACAGAAACACAACTGACAGAGTATACACAGCAGAACAGCAACAACAAAACAGAAACCATTAAATACAAACATATGGTGGAACATGGGAAGGGGGACACGAGACCTAGGTGCAAAAGTAGGAGCACATCTAATAGATTAACGAAACAAAGAAAGAAGTGAGTGTGTTTAGTTCAGTTTATGATTATGGCAGTTATTGACTCAGGAATAGAAGTGAAGTGTTCAGAAAAGCCAGGGAGTAATGTCCTTATCGCGATATAGTTGTCCATCTATGTATAATTTGTCCACTGTAATGATTGCCTTTTTTCCTTCATTTATTTTTTGTTTTCTGATTGGAAAGAGTTGTTTCCGGCGTTCGAGAATGTCCTTTGGATATTGTTCATTGAGTCCATAGTTTGTGCCTTTGAGTTGTCTGCCTTGCCTCTGAACCAGTTCTTTGTGAAATACTTTACCAAGCTGGATCTTCGCTGTGCCTATAATCTGATACGCATCAGAGAGGGGGACGAATGGAAAACTGCCTTTTCCACCGCCACTGGCCACTACGAGACCCTTGTGATGCCGTTTGGGCTGGCCAACAGTCCCTCCGTGTTCCAGTCCTTCATCAACGATGTCTTCCGGGACATGCTCAACCGCTGGGTCGTAGTTTACATAGATGACATCCTCATCTACTCCAGCACGTTTGAGGAACACATTCAACACGTCCGGGCTGTTCTACAACGCCTCATTCAACACCAACTCTACGCTAAGGCCGAGAAATGTGAGTTTCACCGCACATCCACGTCATTCTTGGGGTATGTCATCAGTCACGAGGGAGTGGCTATGGACGACAGCAAGGTGAGAGCAGTTCTAGAATGGCCACGACCACGAACTCTGAAAGCTGCAACGATTCCTGGGGTTCGCTAATTTCTACAGGCGGTTTATAAGGAACTTCAGTGGCGTTGCAGCACCTCTAACCTCCATGACCAAACGACAATCCACCCGTCTCACCTGGTCCAATGAGGCGATACAGGCTTTCCAGGAATTAAAGGAACGTTTCACCACTGCTCCCATTCTCCGTCACCCAGATCCAGAGCTCCCCTTCATCGTAGAGGTTGACGCATCCAGCACAGGCATCGGGGCCGTACTCTCACAACGTCAAGGAAATCCAGCCAAAATGTTTCCATGTGCATTCTACTCGAGGAAGTTATCAGCAGCAGAACGAAACTACGATGTAGGCAACCGGGAACTACTAGCCATGAAGGCAGCATTGGAGGAGTGGCGGCACTGGCTGGAGGGAGCACAGCACCCATTCACCATACTCACGGACCACAAGAACCTTGAATATCTCCGTTCAGCCAAACGCTTAAACCCCAGACAAGCCAGGTGGGCCATGTTCTTCACCAGATTTCAGTTTACCGTGACATATCGACCAGGCTCAAGGAACCTCAAAGCCGACGCGCTGTCTCGCCAAGTGGAGGAGGTAGAGAGAACAAAGAGCGAGGAAAACATCATCCCCAACAAACTTCTGGTCGCTCCCGTACAATGGGACATCATGACAGAAATCACCGAACTCAACGCTCAGACGGTACCACCCCCGGAATGCCCACCAGATCGCACGTTCGTACCAGAAGCCCTCCGCAACAAGTTACTGCATCAAGTGCATGCTCTTCCCAGTTCTGGTCACCCGGGTATTACCGCCACCTTCCAACTGTTACAGAACCGGTTCTGGTGGGAAACCATGCTAGCGGAGACCACTCAATTTGTAAAAAACTGCACAGCCTGTCAAACCTCGAAACCATCTCGTCAAGAACCCTCCGGGTTGTTACAGCCACTGCCCATTCCTCAACGTCCCTGGTCCCACATAGCAATTGACTTCGTCACCGACCTTTCTGTGTCCCGTGGCCATACCACCATTCTTACGGTTGTGGACCGATTCTCCAAAGCCTGTCGACTCATTCCACTACCCAAACTGCCATCTGCTTTTGAGACAGCAGAGACCCTCTGCGACTATGTATTCCGTTTTTACGGCTTACCAGAGGACATTGTATCAGACAGAGGGCCACAGTTCACGTCTCGGGTATGGGCAGCCTTCTTTAAACACCTGAATGTCAATGTCAGTCTCACATCAGGATACCACCCCGAATCCAATGGCCAAACCGAACGCATGAACCAAGAGCTCACCAGATTCCTACGCACTTACTGCCAACAAAATCAAAATGACTGGAGTCGTTACCTGATGTGGGCGGAATACGCACAAAACTCTCTCCAGAAAACCGCCACCGGCGTGACTCCCTTCAAATGTGTACTTGGCTACCAGCCACCACTTTTCCCTTGGTCCGGCGAACCCACCAATCTACCATCCGTGACAGAGTGGCTGCAACGCAGTGAGGAAACCTGGGACCTCGCCCATCACCATCTGCAGCGCGCTGTGAGAAGGCAGGAGGTACAGGCCAATCGTCACCGGCGTCCCAGTCCAGAGTACACCGTGGGTCAATGGGTCTGGCTATCCACACGAGATCTCCGCCTCCGACTTCCATGCAGAAAGCTCAGTCCCAGGTTTGTAGGGCCCTTTCAAATTATTAAACAAATTACACCCGTATCATTCCGATTAGACCTACCTGCTAACTACCGTGTCTCTCCCACTTTCCATGTGTCGTTGCTGAAACCCTCTGGTGGTCCGAGGGGGGAGTCGGAGGGAACCGAGGCCCGCAACCCCCCACCCATGCTGATCGAAGGCGAGGAGGCTTACCAAGTTCGAGAACTACTCGATTCCAGGCGCCGGGGTGGGAGACTTCAGTACCTGGTCGACTGGGAGGGGTACGGCCCGGAGGAGCGATCCTGGGTCGATGTGGATGATATCCTGGACCCCTCACTCACAGAAGAGTTTCACAGGACGCATCCGGAGAGACCGGCCCCTCGACCACGTGGTAGACCCCGGCGTCGTCCGCCTCCTCGCGTCTGGAGCCGCTCGCAGGGGGGGGGCTCTGTCACAAGTGAGGCTCCCGCACTTCCTTCCCCGCACCACCGGAGGGAGCCTTCACCGGAATATTGAGATCATCATTCAGACTACATTTCCCATAGGCCCTCATTCCTGGGACTGATTGCACACACACCTGCACCACATCACACTCACACTATTTAAGCAGCACGCACACACACACATTGCGAAGTCTTGATTTGCCCCGGTGATCATTTCTAAGCGTTTTCTGTGGATTGTTATACCGTTACCGATTGGACTGTTTATCTCTTGTGATTCTCTGCCGCCTGCCTTGATCCTTGCCTGTTTACTGGACTGTGTTTGTTTGCCGCCTGCCCTGATCTCTGCCTGCTTCCTGATACCGTTTGTCTGCCGCCTGCCTCGACCATTGCCTGTCCCCGTTTACGTCTCTGCCTCTGCCCTTACCTGTGTATTTACTATTCTTAATAAAAGCTGCAAATGGATCCCCACTCTGTTGACCCATCATTACAAAACTATTCTTCACAGGGCTGTGAATCTTTGGGTATACAGCGAATCGATTCGATTCACGATTCATGATTCATGGGTGTTCGATTCGATTCAAGAACAATTTTTGCAAATTCAGAACGATTCGATTCGAGATGATTCACATTAAAATTTGATGCGATTCGATTAATTCGATTCGATTCTCCATTTTAATATGCATTCATAGGGTTGAAATGCTTCTCCCAATGTGTCTTAGTCAGGATGAGAATTACACAGCGACCTTCAGGTGGTTAGAAAGTGGGGGCAAAAAACAAACAAAAAAAAAAAAACTTTTGTCCATTATTGTTAGTTCATGTTAGTTCTTAATGATGCTACATAACTTTATTTTAATAGCCTGTAAAAATTGGAATTTGTGGAAATTTACATAAGGCAAACTTTTAAAAGGCTTTAAAACTGTTGTTCTAGTGTAGGATAGTGTTAAAGGCTACACAACCTTATTAAAGTGTTCCAGGTTCATTAAACATACTACTGTAATGCTTACATGGAGAGACTACCCTAGAATATCATGCACTTTTCCAACTAATCCTAAACTAACTTTTCTTCACGGAATAGTAAGAAAAGCCCTCTTTGTCCTCTTTAAACTGAACATTTCACTTAACCCTTAATGGTCTGTAGGAACCGTGGACGAACCAGACAAATGAATCATTCAGATGATTCTTTCAAAACATAATTCCAGAAACCCAAGCTCAGAGAATCTAATTTTCGGCTCCAGTCCGTCTACAGAACAACCCCTGCTAGGTACTTTTATGGCACCCATGCTTCCTGACTGAAGGAGAGGTGACAAACTTAAGCTATTTGCAACCAAATGGTCACCAGAAGATAAAGAGTCTTTGATCTCCAGATCAAAAGAGACAGAGAAACAATGCAGGCCTGTTTCTCTGAGTGACCTAACTTTACAGAAAAGCCCACAGAGAATGTTTCTACAACTAAAACTGCATCAAATTGTTCCAAACAATTTGAAACTGACTTATCAAACATCTTTCAACTCCATAAATTTTATATCATGTCTAAACAGGCTACTTGTGACCAGTTATGCTTTAGAACACCCACAATTCATGTAAATGTGATAACTTTTGAATGGTTGAATTAAAGTATTTCGTGTTTGGAATGTATTTAAATCTCTAATTTATGTCTAAATCACGGCTTGAATGAAATCTGTGTAAAATGTATCATATTTCATTTAATAGAAATTGTCTAAACGGTACTCTCTGCCGAAGCCAGCAATTCCAGAGACCGGAGATAACGCTTATTTTATGATTGGGGGCAGAGAAAAGCCACCTGAAACAAGATGATATCTGATTGGTCAGAACTCCTCACAGAGGTGGGACAAACACCTAAGTTTAAATAGTCACATCACAAGACAAAGAACAAGAGTAACAAAAGAGACTACAACAAGACTAGAAACAAAAGGACAGACAAGCAGCTCATTCAAGCCATCCAACTTTTACTCACTTTTCTTTTACTGTAACTTTCTTTTCCGTTGAGAGTCTCGTGTTCTAAGTTTTGCCGCAAAGTTTAACCAACGACTTTTGCCGCCTTAACTTTAAACTCCAGCCACTACAAGAGACCTCATTTCATTTGCCAGCACGCTCAAACGGGATTGGTTTTTACCTAACCACAATCCAGACCTGAAAAGACGAATCATCGACTCGGAAAAACTCTTCTCTCCAAGCCGACGAGGAGTTTCCCATTTAAAGTTGACTCGACAAGCAAGTACCTCCAGATTCTAAAGCTGAACTGGTGCATTAAATTAATGATTCATGGTTCGTTCAGGTCAGGTCTTTTGAATTGCATATTTTGCTAGAAATCATGCTCATCATTTCATTCTCTCTTAAAACTCTTTCTCTCTCATTTCCTTTCTTTCTACAACGTGTATGAATGTTTGTGTCTGTGTGCGTGTTTGTCTTAGATTAGTTTATGTGTTAGAATAATCAATAAAGTCTCCTGTAGATTTTAAAAGAAAGTGTCTTGTATTATGTGTTTGTAAAAATTTAATGTCTTAAACTGTCGATCTTAAAGTTACCGGGCTCTAATCAGTGTTTTCACGATAGTTGGATATTCATATCCGCTACAAGAGCTTATTACGGTCTGAGCGAGTGAACGCTGGACGATTCAGTTGCTCGGTCGTAAACTAAATGACTTTATAATTCCCTATAAATTAATTATTTCATTTGAGCTGATTTGGTCCTACAGGTCCCTTAATTGTACCGACGATTTAGTCCCTTGGGGTCAGATTGACCCCAAACTTTTACAGAGCGATTGCATAAGGAAATGTAAATTTTTTTTATATGATAGACTATATATAATTTTTTTTAATTTACTTCTCATCTATGCATTTATGCTGTGTTTTTGCGGATATTTTGTATTTTTTTTACCTATTTACTGCACAATTACTTAACCATGTCATAAATTGGCTTATGAAAAATGTATTTTTAATGAAAAAATCACTTTAATGATGAACTTAATTAAATCTAAATTGTATTTGGACATTGCTCTATGTGTTAGGGATAGAATACTACCATCTACAGGTTTGTGGAAAAACTTTAGGAATTATAGTTAAAGAAAGAAAGTGCAATGACCACATATATCCAATAGAGGTCAATAGGGACTCAGTAGGGACTGTGTGTGTTTGTGTTTATGTGTGTGTATGTGTGTGTGTGTATGAGATAGAACGTTCGTTCGACTTTGTGTTTATGGTCAAGGACCAGACCTTTATTTACATGTAAAAATGTAAATAAAGTAAAATGTATTTGCCAATTTCTATAAAAATGCTCTCTGTTGTAGTCACACACGTGTGTGTTTGTGTGTGTGTTGGTCTAGGACCAGACCTTTATTTAAATGTAGAAATACTCAGATTTATGCCAGTTTTGTTGATTTTATTTGCCAGTTTCTACAGAAATGCCAGAAACGCGCGTGTGTGTGTGTGTTTGTGTTTATCTCTGTGTGTGTGTGTATGTATGAGATAGAACGTTCGTTCGACTTTGTGTTTATGGTCTAGGATCAGACCTTTATTTACATGTAAAATTTTTCCGATTTATGCCAGTTTTGTTGATTTTATTTGCTAATTTCTATAAAAATGCTCTCTGTTGCAGTCCTACACGTGTGTGTGTTTGTGTGTGTGTGTGTGTATGAGATAGAAAGTTCGTTCCACTTTGTGTTTATGGTCTAGGACCAGACATTAATTTAAATGTAGAACATTTCAGATTTATTCTGGATTTATTTATTTATTTTTTTGACAAATGAAATGAAAAAAAAAAAAGTACATTTTTTAAATTTTCCTTCCTGCATTAAGTTTAACGAAATAGGTTCATAATTTAATTTATCATTCATTGGAACTGTGTGTATGCATTTAGACACTTACATTATGTGTTTGGTCCGTCCATGCAATAAATGCGCGCCCTTGAATAAGCGGGGTTTTAACATTACTTCAACTGCTCAGGTAATGTCAATGGCATGACCCATTTCCGTAAAACTTGAGTGTTTTATCTTATAGAAAATAACGGTGACGTTTCCACGCAATGAAAGCGTTTTATTTCAAAAGTAGTGACTATGCAATGACCTGGCAGCTTTATCAATGGCTTGAGCAGATTGACTCAGGACTATTGCTATTATAACAGAGAGCTGTCATCTGCTCATGTGAACAACAGTGGCCGTCCTGAGGAGAGCTCAAACGTGGGCTGCTCAAAAATGTGCCAATGAGATCTACAGATGGAGCGCGAGCGCAATCCAGTGAAAGGATAAAGAGTGCAGCGCGTGTCTGTTCAGGAGAGCTGTGAGGGCTCGAATGACGGCGCACAACGTCTCCATCAATTCGCACATGTAGTAATTTATTGTTTATATATTTTAAAGCACTGAATCGCTATTGAATCATTTAAGAGCGTCAATACTCCATTTATTGTTTGAATTTCATGATAAAATTAGAATAGAATTTGAAAACTGAAACTTTTATCAAAAGTAACAAAGCACAAAGCTTTGCCATTACTGGATGGGAGGCGCTGCAAATAATATTTGATGTAGCAAAAAACAAAAAAACAAAAAACGCAGATCTGGCAACTATGGGTGATTCATTGGTTCAAAAAGAGCCTGCTTTAACGTCACTATTTTTAAACTGTTAATGCGTTAAAATTCAACGCAAGAGTGATTTTCTTCACACACAGCATGTATGAGTTGCAGTCTGAACACGTTTTTCTGTATCTTTTTGATTGACAGGATATTATCGGCCCTGATCATCGGCAGCTTTTAAACAATCGGCTGATGGCAGATAGTGATAATAATAGCTTTTATCGGCCACTACCGATTGTTGGCCGATACATCGGTGCATCTCTAATATTAATAAATATCCTGACGCATCCGAGCTTTATAATGGCAGTGATAGGGATCAATGAGTATGAGCTGAAGAAACTGCATCCGTCCACATCCATCACAAACATACTCCACACGGCTCCGGGGGGGTTAATAAAGGCCTTCTGAAGCAAAGCGATGAGTTTGTGTAAAAAAATATCCATGTTTAACAAGTTAAAGTAAAATATAGCTTCTGCCAGACCGCCTTCCGTATTCAACGTACAAAGAAAGTGTAAAACTCTCGCAGTTCTCAAAGCTTATGCTACGTCCTACACCTTCCCTTTTCAACTTACGAAGAAAGTGTAAACTGGCGTTGCATCAGTTACACTTTTTCCATAACTTGAATATGGAAGGCGGTTCTTAGGGGGTGTCTCTCACTGCAGCATGATCATTGAATGGATGAATCTCTTTTCCTTCTAGAATTCTCTTTCTTTTTCTTAACTTTTTTCTCTTTACTGATAGCCTGGGTTACCCGGGTTACATCAATCAATCTGGGTCAGATCTGATTTCAACCTCTTATTATTTGTTACCATATTGTTACAGCCACACCAGTTACTGTGTGTGTGTGTGTGTGTGTAAACTCTTACTTTATATGTGTTTCATCTAAGATTGAAAGTCTATGATTATACATTATATGACTTTGATTGATAGGCGTAGGACAAGATAAGAGCAAGGGCACGACTCATGAGTGAAGTACAGCCTTAAACTGATGCACTATGTTTTATACACATCTTAAGAGATATGGTGGACATTCATAGGCCTATTAAATTTGCATTATTTTCCTGTTTTTACATCATGAAAATCTATAAGACTTTAGTTGTATGTGGGACATATATGACATAGGATTGAAAATACATAAATAGTATGCAATTTGTATATGCGTTTTTTGCAGCATATATGTCCCTTATAATATTCTGTTGGAACATATAAGAATCACAGATGTTTTTAACACAACTTTTCCATATGGGTGTATGTGTGTGTACTTTATATATACTGCTTGTATATTGGGAGATCTCAGGGCGTGACGTCTCTTAGACCCCGCCTCTGTCTGACCTAATGGTAGCCTCTTACTGCAGTATTTGGCTGACAGCAAATGAGTGCTCACATCATAGAAGTACAACGATGAAAAAATTTGGACGTGTCTACTACTTTACATGGGCACTTACTGAAATGTTGATTTTCTGGTGGTTCTGTTTACACGACTGCTAAGTAAATGTAAGTCTTCTGGACTGAAATCAGCATCCTTATTTACCTAAATTTACCAAACCAAAGAATATTATGGGGAAAACCATGGCATGATGAAATTCAGTTTCCACTGACTGACCCTGCAGATCAGGAGATGCCACATCACAGCTGCGTTTCTCAAAAGAATCTCTGTCTCAGTAAACGAAGGTTCACCCATATTAGCCTATGTTTACTTCTGTGCATTTATCATTACACACACAGACATTGACCAGAGGCTACCGAGAAATTCTGAGAAAAAAAGTCAGAATTGTGAGATAAATTAATTACCTTTTTTTTTTATTTCATGGCAGAAACAAGCTTCCATACATTGGTGCCTATACAACAACACAAACAACAATAACATTCTTTAATGCCACTTAATGGAATTAAAGACAAAGGAAATCACATGTTAATGTTGCCAACAGACCATTCTAACACCCCCCTACAAAACTACATCAAATAAAACATGAACATGTAATTGTTTGTTGTGCAACCTGAAGTCAAAAGTCACATTTAATAAATGACCACATTATGTTTACAATATAAGTGAAGGCAATCCTTAGTAGGTGGCAAATTTGCTGATTTACTGTAATTTGTTTGTTTTTGGTCATTTGACATTTGGGTGGGGGTGAATTACTCACATAAGGAGATGCTTAAACCCTGCCAAAGACCTCCGTGAAAAAGTGATCATGTGGACAGTTTCCATTGATCTTGTAAGGATGTGAAGGAAGGGGGGTGCTCAATGGTCCAGGATTTTAAACAGTACAAACAGCATCAATACCTCAGCATCATCTTCACTCTTGCCTCTGAAGACTCACACATCAACCCTGAACCTTCAGCATCAATGGTCAATAATATTCATATTTGTAATATTAAAGGGATCATTCACCTAAAAATGAAAATTCTGTCATCATTTACTGATCCTTATGTTGTTCCAAACCTGTATGAGATTCTTTCATCTGTTGAATGCAAAAGAAGATATTTTGAAGAATGTTGGTATAACGGGACAGTTGACGGTTTCATAGTAAGAAAAAAAAAATTCTATGGAAGTCAATGGGGTCCTTCAACTGTCTGGTTAACACCGTTCTTCAAAATATTTTCTTTTGAGTTCAGCAGAAGAAAGAAATTCATACAGGTTTAGAACAACTTGAGGGTGAGTAAATGATGAATGAATTTTCATTTTTGGGTGAACTATCCCTTTAATATGATCATCTTGATTATCATCTAATTTGTGTTAAAGGTAGTTGTTTATCTTCATAGTGAGTCTTAAAGGGATAGTTCACCCAAAAATGAAAATTTGATGTTTATCTGCTTACCCCCAGGGCATCCAAGATGTAGGTGACTTTGTTTCTTCAGTAGAACACAAATGATGATTTTTAACTCCAACCGTTGCAGTCTGTCAGTCGTATAATGCATGTCAATGGTAACAAAATCTATGAGAGTAAAAAAAACATGCACAGACAAATCCAAATTAAACCCTGCGGCTCGTGACGACACATTGACGTCCTAAGACACGAAACAATCGGTTTGTGCGAGAAACCGAACAGTATTTATATCATTTTTTACCTCTAATACACCACTATGTCCAACTGCCTTGAGCGCACGCACTGCATCCGGTGCGTGAAGTGTGTACGCGCTCTGCAGTAGTTTAAACATGGTGCCTGTAGTACAACAGTTGTTATACAAATGGAAGTAAACCACTAAAAAACATGGTTTTATTACATCAAAACTTCATTTTATTTTGTTACTTTTCGTAAGGGCAGCTTTACAAATAAAAAGGACACATACAAAGATCTTGTTCACATACCTCAGTTGGATGTGGAAAAACCATAGGCACAGCTGATGGTTTAAGTCATACGTGATCCTCTCCTAGGTATGTAAAATCATCAGGGGAAAAATGATCGCTGCAGACCCTCAACAACTTTAGTACGTTAATGGGTGTGTTGGTATTGTTAATGGGTGTGTTGGGTGTGTTGGTGTTGTTAATGGGTGTGTTGATATCCAGCCGAAGAGCAATCAACCATAACTTCAGGAAAGCAAGCTCAAAAGTTGGGAATACGTGGAAAGTCACCACTCCCGAATGAGTTCGCGAGAGAGAATGTAATCTTTTAGTTTTAAGTTGGTTTGAACAATCCGGATAAGTGCAAGTAAGTACCATTTTGATTAGCCGTCGTACCTACAATGCTTGTGCACTGTGTAAACAATGAGTGACGTATACGCGCGAGAGATCACTTCCGGCGCTTGCGTAAACTACGCCAGAGCGCGTACACACCTCATGCACCGGATGCCGTACGCGCGCTCAAGGCAGTTGGACATAGTGGTGTATTAGAGGTAAAAAATGATATAAATACTGCTCGGTTTCTCACACAGACAATCGTTTCATGTCTTAGGACATCAGTGTGTCGTCACGAGCCACAGGGTTTAATTTGGATTTGTCTGTGCATGTTTTTTTTGACAAATTTTACTCTCATAGATTTTGTTACCATTGACATGCATTATACGACTGACAGACTGCAACGTTTGGAGTTAAAAATCATCATTTGTGTTCTACTGAAGAAACAAAGTCACCTACATCTTGGATGCCCTGGGAGTAAGCAGACAAACATCAAATTTCAAAATATATTCTTTCTGTTTTCTAATGCATTTTATTTTCTGTTCATTGTGGATGACTAACTTTTTTCACACATCATTTGTGTTGTACACTTCTCTTCTGAATGACAACAGAGCAGCAAAACAAAAGATGTTTTCTGTGCTGCAAAGTTAAATTAAAGTAT
Source organism: Ctenopharyngodon idella (assembly GCF_019924925.1). Taxonomy (NCBI): domain Eukaryota; kingdom Metazoa; phylum Chordata; class Actinopteri; order Cypriniformes; family Xenocyprididae; genus Ctenopharyngodon; species Ctenopharyngodon idella. The sequence goes on along the minus strand of NC_067234.1, from coordinate 32,428,248 downwards.
TTTAAATTCCAGTGTTTCCCCTGCCATTATATTATGAAACCACGCCTGCCTAGCTCGACGTGACCAAGTTAGCTCAGGCTAAGAAGCTATCTATCTATCTTAGGGTGTTTTCACACCTGAGCGTTTGTTTCAGAACCTGGTGCATTTTCTCCCTTGGCTCGGTTCTTTTAGGCATATGTGAATCCTGAAACTGCGCTCAGACCCACACCAAAACAATCGCTCCGAGATCGTCTGAACGAGGTGGTCTTGGCCCGATTGCAAATGAACTCTGGGGTGGTTCACTTAAAACGTTGTGTAATCATGCTTCTCCGTTCAAGAACGCTGTCCCAAAGCCTTGATTCCTGCTCTAGCTGCATTATGTAAGCAATAAGGTACGAGAGGCTGTGCTATATCGTGAATAAGTCACAGCAGAAGGGCACTAAACTCGGGTACCTTATTGCTATATATAAAACGGTTACCACACAATTCAAATATTAAAGCCAAAAAAATGTATCAATGCAACTTTCATGAAGTGAACTTTCACTAAAAGCCTTCCTTCCACTGGAGAAACTAGTCCCTGACCGTGAACAGCAACAGAAGTTACATTACTACGCCATTAGATGTCGGCAAAGACTATCTTTATGAGTGTGTTTATGAGTAGCAAAGACTTTTACATTGAAAAGGCTGAATTGTTGTGAACACAGAACAAGACGCAACTGACAAATACTTTGACTAGTACTGTCAGTCACGGGAAAACCCCTTAACTGTTAAAAGGACAAGATAATACATTGGACATTTAAACAGATGTTTTATTATGAACATAGGACTGACTGAAGGAAAATGCTAAATCTGAATGCAGATAATAAACTCGCTCACTCGATCTCTTTCTCAAAATACTCTTCTGCATAATACAGTAAGCTTCAATGAACAATATCAACTGAGAACAAACAGTTTATGTTGCTAAGAGTGGTTGCTAAGGGTGTTGTGTAGTGATACACAGAACCGCTGGGTAAAGCAGTCATAGCCATGTTTTATCGTGAATAAAACACAGCTATTGACCAATCAGAATCAAGGACAGGAACTAACCGTTTTATAAAACATTCATATATAGTGTTTGCATGTGTCTCGAAACAGTTTAGACAGCACTGGGAGATACAGAGAGATCGCGCTTGAATTAGTATGAATGTAGTACATAATTTAACAGCGGGAATGATGGCTACATTCATATAGTTTGCATGTGTCTCGACAGTAGGTACTAAACAAGCCACAATATGTGCATGAAGCGAACTTGTCAATCATTTTAATGGATGACGCAGAGCAAACCCTGACTAATAAGAGGACAGATGTACACGCATGTAAACACATTTTGGTACGCTTTGAAATATTGCCTTGTGAAAGCAAACCAAACCAAGAAGAAAATGCAACATTGTAACAAATATATGTCCATGAGCGTCCATTAAAAAACATCCAACAGCACTTTTTGTCCACAAAAGCGTTTAATCCCTGAAATATTGATATATTGCCCATTGTTTGCATCACATTTCTTCTGAATGATCTGCTCTCTATCATCGTTCTTCAAGAAATTATGCAATCTGAGCAGCGTTTATGTTGTAAAACTGTATATGATTGTATACATTAGATTCTTACAAACTAATAAGCCTGCATCCAAAGTATAATTTTTCAAAATAGTGCAGCAGTTTTAGTTATAATATCAAAGCAGTGTCTTTCACCTCACCTCATCACCTCTGTCACTTCATACAGCCCATTGAAACAGGAAGTCACGACTTATCGCTTAAATGTTCCTGATCACTAAGATGAACTTAAAAACATAACATATGAACAGGGATATACTTCAGTTAAAGTTTTATTCATTAGAATTTGTAGGGGTGCCAATAATTGTGGAATACATATATTTCAGAAACAATGTTTTATGATAAGAATTTTTTTCTTTTAACTATTTGACTTCAATTAAAGGTTACATTTTTGTGAATGTTTTGAATGAAAGATTAACAAATTTTTTTTAATTTTTAAATAAATAAAAAAAATAATAATAATAATAAAATAATAATAAAAAATAATAATAATCTCTAACAATGTTGCCAGCAGGTCGTTGTGACAATTGTTTTAACAGAAGTTCCAAAAGTTGTGTGGAAACTTTGGAATTTTGGAAATTGAATGAAACACAAATATTTTCCAATTAAACAACATCAGTAATACATGCTAAGAATGACAGACAACATATTATTCCTGTTTATTTCAGCAGATAATAGAACAAGTTTTTCCCCAAAAAATGTCAGATGAGCTTTTGTATCTTCGGCTCTGAGATTAGAATTAATATAATTCATTATAACAGACATGCACATTCACAAAAGAGCAACAAATTAAACATGTTGTACCTCTGACCTGTGGTTTACTAAAAAAACTAAGTGAATACATTCTTTAGTATGACTGTGGCAAATTTAGCTGATTTGCCCTCAAAAGTATGTTTGTGTTTGTGTTTTTTGGCCATTTGACATTTGGGTGGGGGGTGAATTACTCACACAAGGAGACGCTTAAACCCTGCCAAAGACTTCCGTAAAAGAGAGAGTGGTTGTGTGGACAGTTTCTATTGATCTTGTAATGATGAAGAGGGCCGGTCCAGGGTCCAGGATTATAAATAGCATCTACATTACTTACATCTTCACTCTCACCTCTGGAGAGGACTCGTACATCATCCCTGGACCTTCAGGATCAACGGTCAGTAATATTCAAATTTTGTACTTTACATGATCACCCTGTTTTTCATTCAATTTGTGTTAGAGGTACACTACCAGTCAAAATTTTTTGAACGGTAATATTTTTTAATGTTTTTAAAAGAAGTCTCTTCTGCTCACCAAGGCTTCATTTATTTGATCCAAAATACAGCAAAAACAGTAATGTGAAATATTTTTACAATTTAAAATAACTGTTTTCTATTTGAATATATTTTAAAATGCAATTTATTTCAATTTATTAAATGAAATTAATTGTACACAACTGTTTTTAACATTGATAATAATAATAAATGTTTCTTGGGCATCAAATCATATTAGAATGATTTCTGAAGGATCATGTGACACTGAAGACTGAAGTAATGATGCTGAAAATTCAGCTTTGATCACAAATAAATTGCATTTTAAAATATATTCAAATAGAAAACAGTTATTTTAAATTGTAAATGTGCAATATTACTGTTTTTGCTGTATTTTGGATCAAATAAATGAAGCCTTGGTAAGCAGAAAAGACTTCTTTTAAAAACATTACAAATCTTACCATTCAAAAACTTTTGACCGGTATGTATTTACTCTAAATAATAAAGATTCTTCATTGGCATTGATGGTCCCATGAAAAGCCTTTAACATCCATTGAGTCTTTCCATTGCACAAAAGGTTATTTATAGTGGAAAAGGGTTCTTCAGATTATTAAAATGTTCTTCACACTAAGAAAAAATGGTTATTTTTAGAACTGTTCTCTGAAAGGTTCTTGTTAAAATTACTTGTACTTGTTCAGTACTTGTTGAAATTGAGCCTTGACTCAATGGATGCATCTAACCCAAATTAAAATTATCCCTTTGCCTGTGTAATGTTTGAGCAGGCTCCAGACCACTAGAGGGAGCTCTCACCTGAATATTGAATTATGTCACATGTTCTTGGCATATCAGTTCCTATCTTGTCATTTCCTGTCACCCTGTATTTAAGCCATGTGTTATCACTGCCACATTGCTAAGTATTGCCAGTTCGTAGTGATGGAAAAATTAAGCTGTGGCTGTATGTGAAAACGAAGCTTCGGATGTCACAGATCATGTGGTTATGGTAAAACGAATCAAGCTCCAGTACAGTGCTTCACTGTGAGATGTTTCGTTACATCACAATTCACTGTTTTACTAAGCGTTCTTCCATGCCTCTGTTGTTAATTACTGTTATGACCATTGTTTTTGCTCTTTTGACGAGGGATGGAGAAATTAAGCCTCTTATTAAATATATGAAGAAATTAAGCCTCTCATTAAATATATTTTTTGTGTTCCCATTTGCTCAAATAGCAAAAGAAAAAGTCCACAACAGTCACAGTCTTTTCACAACTTTCAAAAAGAGGAAAAAATATAGAGAGGTTGAAAACGAGAGTCAGAAGAGAGAAAGATTCCTTTTCGTTGATCACGTTTCTTTGAAAACAGTATGCGCTCTGGCATGAAGCTTCATGAGAAATTGCTTTGCGAACTCGATACATGCTGATAAAATTGACATTTTTTTAGGATGCACAAGAATTTCCCAATGCTGTCTTTTCCTCCACAGAGTTGCTGAATGTTGTGCTTGCAATAGGTGTTGATGTATCATCAGTCTTGTAAGGGAAAGATGATATTGTGTTTTATGTTGTTGTTTCACTTATATTCACATATATCTCCATGTGTTCTCTATCCTCTATATCTACCTCTATACTACATAGGAATAATAGATGCTGTCTGGAGACTGTCTGGAGGCATTCATCAACTTTCTGTAGATGATCCTGGTATCCTCTAAGTATTAGGTGCCAGGTCCATTGCAACACCTTTTCTTCCTGACACCTCATCGGCAGTAGTTGGGGTGTGGTACTTCCGGCCTTGCTGCTTTACTCCAGGACCAGGACACATCATCCTCACCAGAATTTGTCCACTGCCAAGAAATTCTCTTTTGAAACCCCTCTCACAGTACTGGTTTTGTGATAAATTTCCACATTGTGACTGTGATCAAAACAACATCTATCGATACTCGTTTATGCACCTCGTTCACATTAAATGAAGAAAATGAGTTACTTTCTTATCATCACCATCATTATCTTCATCGTCCCTACGGGTCGATCTAATGATGAAGGGCTGAACCAAGTCTTCGAACATTCCCATCCTTTGACTGCTGTTCAGGCAGCACACCAGGATAATCTGTGGTGGAGATTGCTCAACCACACTGCCATACATGAAGGGTATTCTGAATGTTATGTATGTGCAAACTCTCCACATTCTACAGACAAACCATTCAGAGTTCAGCCAGTGTCAATTCAAGAGACTGAATTCAAATGTTTAATGTGGATACAGGCAGTGACTTATTCTCTCCCAAAAGCAAATTGTTCAACTTGGTTGTCTTATATTAGTCATAAACTGATCGCACTCGGTATTGACATTGATATTTTTAAAGAATGTGCGTCAGCTTGTGAGTATATACACCCCCATGACTCTGTTCCAGCAATGGTACACGTTAAATCTATTAGAGATGACACCATGCCTAAAGCTATTCAAGTCTATGTTAAACCAAAATTTATAGCCCCAATGTGTGTGTGTCAAAATTCTGGAATTAAATATAAGTGGATTGGACATTCACGTTGTGCCAAACGATATGTAAATAATAATTCTTCCTGGGGTCCAACAACTTCCTCAGGAAATATGTGGTCCATGACAAAATCTATAAGTTATGTTTTAATTACCAATCATGGGTTCGATAATTTCTCAGTTTACACTGATTCAATTATTCCAACATTACAAGAACAATATGGATTGTTGAAAAATAAATTCTGGATTTGCGGTAACAATGCTTACTCATGGTTACCACCGCAATGGTCAGGGTGTTGTTATATTGGCTATCTCTCAACCCCACTGACCTTCATTGCCCCAAATGATCAAATTGTAAATAAGAAGTTCACTAGACAAAAACGTGGAACATACAAACCGCGTCTTCGAATCTCTCCTGGAGGAAAAGTTTTGCAAGGCATTTTTCCTTGGTATGGAACAGTGCATAATGCTTATCTCATTGATAATATAAGCTTGGAATTAGAATCTTTTGCTAATTCTGCCATTGAAGGATTTAATTTACTGAATGATGAAATGAAAAGTCTGAAATTAGTGGCCTTACAGAACCGAGCTGCTTTAGATTATCTCCTTGCAAAAGATGGAGGTGTCTGCGCAGTAATCGGAGATCAATGCTGTACGTATATCCCAGATATAGACCACAACATGACTGATGTGATCGAACATATGGCTCAGTTAAGGGATGAAATCGAAAACAATAGTGAGCCTTCTACTGAAACTGATTTCTTTTCTTGGGTTGGAAATACGATTGGTAAATCTCTTTGGAATCTTCTTAAAGATTTGGGTGCCTCTTTTGCTTTAATTATCGCCATTATGCTCCTGCTGTATTTCTTTGTACGTATTGCTATTTGTATTTGTACTGCTGGTTTTAAGAAACATTGTTTTTACTCACCTGCTAATACTAAAAAATAATGATAATGTGCATCATGATATTGCTTAAAAGATGAGTCCAGGAGGACTTAAAGGGATCGTTCACCCCAAGATGAAAATTTTGTCATCATTTACGCACCCTCAAGTTGTTCCAAATCTTTGATCACAAAGGAAGATATTTGGAAGAATGTTTGTAACCAAGCAGATCTCTAACTAATCTCTGTCTAACTTTTGTTGCCAATTCAAAATTTGAGACATGCAATTTCCTTTCGTTTTTCCGGGTGATAACCTGCCTCGTGTCAAATGTTGCATGAGCTCATTTTCTTACTTGGAATCAAAATATAAAGAATATTAGCATAAAGTCTAGACATGATGAAAATTCTTATTTGGCCCTTTCTGCCATGTTAAAACCACAATTTTTAATATTTAGCTACCCTTACTGTACCAAGGGGGCCAGAGCTGATTCTTAGAAAGGATATTTTTGACATGATGGATTACCAGTTCCTCATTTTATCTGAATATATATATATAATATATATGTGTGTGTGTGAGTGTTTGCAAAGTTCCTACATTGCTACTCTTTATTGCTCTTAAATCTCGCTTGCAGCAGGAAGGGCCCTTCTGTCGCTCCTCTTACTCTCATGGCAATATTATTTTACTCAGAAATATTGTGTTACAGGCTGGTTTATTATCACCTTGTTACTATTAAAAGCTGATTACACATTTATTTTACCATTCATTGTTTTAATTATTCATTTTATTGTTTACTTATAAATAAAATTCATTTTATTCACTTCTTCGTCTGACTGGATTTCAGTGCAACTCTCCTGGGAGTTTATTTGAGACCAAGAGTGTTAAAGTGTTAAAATAACACTGAACCAGTGTTAAATTTAATGAGATAATTAAGTGATTACTTGAGTGATGGTTGACCATTATTGAAGACACCTGATGTTAACAAGCAGAATCACTGAAGGAGAAAATCAAAATTTTACATCACCATTATGGTGGTCAGTGTTTGCTTTAGTTGCTCAAAACACTTAAATGAACATTGCTTCAGTGTTAATTTAATACTCTTATTTAGCTGATGCGTTCTCAAAAGTATGTCTGTTTGTGTTTTTGGCCATTTGACATTTGGGTGGGGGGGTGAATTGCACACATAAAGTGATGCTTAAACCCTGCCAAAGACCTGAGTGAAAAAGTGACTGTGGACAGTTTCCATTGATCTTGTAAATTATGTTGAGGAATACCAATGTGTCGTTCATGAGCGATGTGTTCATTTTGAATGAATCTTTAATATGACTCGGAAACAACGAGTTGTCTCAGAGAGTGATTCGTTCATTTTGTGTTGTCTGCGCATGCGCAACATCCCATAGGTTCTGTACAGGAAACAGAAATGATTAGTTCACCTCACGAGTTTTCGGGTTTAAGTCATTCGTTCATCAAGTCCCAGCCCCATAGACAAGGCTATGTAGTCTGTACCGGAAACAGAAATAATTAGTTAACCTCTCGAGTTGTTTGTTCATCACGTCACAGCCCCATAGGCTGAATGCAGAAACAGAAAGATTAGTTCTCCTCTCGAGTCTTTGGTTCTTCAGTCCTTCGATTTTTTTTTCACGTGATGTGACAGCCGTTTTGGATACAGAAATGAGTTAATTCACAACCTTCCTTACAAACAAGTGCGTAGTTATTTTTTGTTTCATTTATTTATTTATTTTTAGATAGTAAAATCATTGATTTTCCTATGAAGACTGGACATATTGATCTAATATTTGTATTAAAAAGATGATTTAAAAAAATAACATTTTACTATATTATGTAGAACAAAGAACAATGTCATTAGTGAACTGTGTATTCTGTTGATCATCACAAAACTCTTCTAGTTTTTGACTATTTAATGTTTTGCAGCTATACAGAAAAATATGAAAGTCATAAGTGTATCAAGGAATCAATGTCAAGAGAATGTTTACAACTTCCTGATTCAGGAGAATGCAGAGAACAAGACACACCTAGGGAGACTAATCAACAGAGAAAACTACAAAGGACTACAAACATGGCACACAAGACAGGACATATAACAAAAGTCCCAAAACGTGCACAGGGAGTATATACATATTTTGGGACTTTTGTACACCTTGCTAGTTTGGGACTTTTGTTTATGCATATATGATGGAGTGGAGTGGAACAGGGGGAGGGATAGTGAGCCAGGTCCATGGAGAGGAAGAGGATCAGGGGACAGAGGCAGAACAGGTGACCAGGGCTGCAGTGCTGAAGTCCACCACAGTGGAGTAGACAGGCCTGAAGATCCCCATGGTGGAACAGAAGACCACCACAGCTGAGCAGACAGGGCCGAAGATCTCCACAGTGGAGTAGAATACCACTACAGCTGAGCAGATAGGCAGAAGATACCAACAGTGGAGCGGAAGACCACAACAGCAATGCAGCCTGGGCTGAAGAACCCCAACGGCAGAGTGGAAGCCCGCATAATGTCTAATTAATTCTAAAGTGAAGATCATGGTAACCCACTAGTAATGACTCAAGTATTACCAAATCCTTCAAAAGGAATTATTCATTATTTGGATAAGTATTCTAAAATGAAAAGCATGATAACTCTCTAGTTATGACTGAAGACATTGTACACATTTGAGGTTAAACAACAAAGTGATTTGTAAATTAAAAATCTACAGTCAGGTCCGGCACACCAAAGGGGAAAGAAACAGCATTGCCTGTGATGTTGACAAAGTCCTTAGGCCGAGCCGCAGAATAAATCTCTAATTTTGTAGTAGCACAACTTTGTTTGAGTGCACTATAACTAACACTATATTCTTAGACCTTTTGGGTTTTTGCATTTGGACTACTGCATTTTTACAGTATACAAGTGCTGAGTATACAGACATTCAATACAATATTATATTTGCAGTAGGCCTACTTACAGCAAATAAGTTGTGATTTTTACATAATGAATGCTCTGTAGTTTTATATATTGCCTGATGTGTGTATGATCTGAAAGCATTGTTTGATTTTTGAGAGCAGGTAAAATGGTTTCGAGCCAATTGTTTGAATTTGCCAGAAGAGTCAGGGGTTTTGTGAATGCAGTTTGAAGATTTGGTTTTGTTTAATGTTGTGAGAGAATGGGTGAAGGTTTCAAGAAATGTGTCTTAGCAATTGTGAAAAACTGTAATAACTCTGTAAACTCGACCAATTTATGAGCCAAGCCCAAAACTTTAACAAGCCGAAAAAACACTTATAAGTTGACATGGCAACACTGCAAGAGCGCGCTCTGTGAAGCAGCCTTTCCAAACATACCCAAAACACGACGCCTTCGTCGACTGTGCTTTTTTAGTTAAAACTGCTGAACATAACGAGTGATTTGTCATTGTAGAACATTGCAATGTTTACCACTGTGTCAATCATCGCAGTTTCGGGAGTGATTTGTGTTCCGTACTCGCATGGAACGTTCATATAGGTGACTCACTGCCCAATTTAAATCTGGTTGTCACTCCTGAAACTTTACAGAGTACGTGGCCAAAATTTTTTTTTATGAAAATAAAACTGAAACAATAGCTGAACGCGACACCCTCATTGGCCAGCGAGAGTCCTTAAGCAACCGCCAAGTTTTCCTAGAAACGGCCTTGCTTAATACATATTTTGATGCTTCATCGATCCTCAGCATTGTTCTCATTACTACAGATACGAAACATGGAGCGAATGAATAGACGATTACAATATAAGGTTTGTATGTTTTCTATTCAGTTTATTTTAGTTTATAGAAAAATATGATGTTTAATTGTTTATATGTACAGGTGCAGACTTTAACCTTAGAAAAAAGGCTACACATAATAAAATAATATATTTATGGCTCATTCTGTGATCAAAATTAGACCACAATTGTAAGTTATTACAAACACTGGCATGTGTTTTAAGCAAGAAATGCAAATATTTTTGAATTGTTGTGAATTGTTTTAATTTCATTTCATTCTTTATTCCAGACCCTTAGGTCCATATCAAACAAATAAAAGAAAAGGAAAGAATAACATACATTACATACAGCAAACATTATTTAAAAGACATACAAACTTCCAGAACCGTTGTATAGGTGCGAATATCAATTATGGGTGCTTCTCATTTATTAAATTGTGAATCCTTGTTTCCTTTCCTTTCCTTTCCTTTCCTTTCCTTTCCTTTCCTTTCCTTTCTTTGAGTCCCAGCTCCTCCAGACTATAGGATGGGATTGAAAGGATGGAAGGAAGACGTTTTTTTTTTTTTTAATTGGAATATCCTTGGTCACTCAGGCATCACTTAACTCGCCATCTTTGCGCATGTTAGAGACCTCAGTGCAAATAAAAAATCTGCATATATAGCCTATTGTTAAAACTTTAATTAAAATAATAAACACTGTAAAAAATATTCCGTAGTTTTTACAAAATAATTTTGGCAGCTGTGGTTGCCAGAATAATTTTGTAAAAAATACAGAAAAAAACTGTAAACACATTTACAGAACAAACTGTCAATTTTACAGTATAAAACTGTAATTTACAAACATACAAACAGAAAATTTGAATGTAAACAAGTAAATTCAACAATGCACACTACTACTAAAATCTGTTTTGTACCTTTAACATATACTGACAACCACCATAATAATGCAGGTGGTAAAAGAGAAAGCCACATGAAGAATCAGAGTTCATCACGAGCTGAAGTATATACTAATGTAAAGAAGGTGCAAAGAGTCATTCACGCAAACGCAAAACACCATCATGGTAACCCACAACACTTACATAATGCAATAAACATTCATTAAACAACAGAAGATGTAACATAAAACCCTAATGTACATAACTGATAACAAAAACTATTAAGAAACATGATTTTTTAAACAAAATACTTTCAAATGTGGAGTGTCACACAGGGAATTGTGGGAATATCAGTTTACAGTTTTTGACTGTAAATTATACATTGATTTGTTCTTTTTTACTTCTAAAAATTGTAAAATTTACAGCATTTTACTGTGAAAATTACATAAAATGTCTGGTAAGAGCTTTTACAGTTTTTCCCTGTATATAGTATGGTAACTTACTGTTAACCTATTTACATTTTTTTTCCGTAACGTTTTTACAATATTTAACTGTTAAAATCACATTCATTTTTTACAGTGTAAAGTTAAAAAAAAATGTTGAAGTGACATTTATTGTTTATTTAAACCACCATTGTAAAATGGGAATTAAAGCTTTTTTATTGACTTTTAATAAGAACCAAACATGTTGTAGGCTACATACAAGAATACATGTAACAATACATGTCAGAGGGAAGAAAAATACATGAGAAGAAAAAAAAAGAGAGAAAGGCATTTTACAGTAAAAAACTTATTGAACAGCTGCAGCTTTCTTTGCTTTCTTTGTTTTTTTTTTTTTGTTTTTTTTGATATTGTTTCCAATATTTTAACATCAAATTTAAATTGTTCAAAAATTGAATTTTTTTTCATTCCATTTGACTCACTTAAATGATTAATAGTCTCAAGGGAAATTTTACAAAAAACGTTCACATTAAAACTCTGTACCACATGGGTAAACTCAATGTAAAAATTTGATATGAAACCTGTTTCACTTTATTTGAAATGAGGTGTCATCCAAATTCTACTCATGAATCAAGATGTTTTTAAATAGAAAATTCCAGTGATTAGTAAATGCAAATACTTTTAGATTGAAGAAGGGAATGCAAGAAATTATTATTACATCCAGAACATCCTTGCCCTGCAACTTGATTCAATGGAAATTAAAGCTGTTGTGCCACATGTAAAAGGGGAGGAAAATGAACGTGTGAGTCAGGGTTTCAGGTGAAAGACTTTCGCACAGGATACGCCTGTGCATCATCGCTCAAGAATCCTTGCAATGCTCCCTCTGTCCTCTGTCCTCACATATTGACTATTTCAGTGATTTAGGTTGTCCTAAATGGGTTCCAAATCATTTACTGCAGTTGCTCTTCAAGATTTGTGATATTTCCAAAAAGTTTTATCTGCTGTATTCTTGAAATTCTATCTACGGTTAAACACTACGAAAACAAAGTGTTAGAGAAATACTGATAACACAGTTGATCTACAAGCCACCTTATTTAAATGTCATAGACACATCTTAAATAGGGGCATGTCTGGGATTCGAATAAGTCGGATCCATTTCCTCCTCCTCATCATCACCACCACTTTGACAAGTGAACCAACTTCACATAATCTCTTATTCTTATTCGATAGCAATCACAATGGTAATGTTGTATGCAAATTAATTAGTTACTATAATATTTCATTTTTAATTAGTAGGCTACCCTTACTGATTAGACAACTCGTTAAAACCAAATATCCATGTTTTTGTTGTTCAACGAGTGGTGTTCTTTGAGTTTAAATGTGAATTTTGGGAGTTTTACAGTTTTTCAAGAAGGCAACAACAGCAGCAGCAGTTTTTAATACACTAGCAAAGGTCAAACCCAATTATGATCTTGAAATGGTAATTTATGAGAAGAATACTAAAAGCAGGAATGTTGTGAAACTGTGTTTCTCTCAGTATACATTCTTTTCTTCAGCTATTTTGTCTTTTATCCAAAGGCATTCATGGTTCCATCGAGTGTGCTCATCTTCCTCGGCCTGCTTTATCTGTGTGTTCAAGTCATTCAGAGGGATGTGAACACTGCTGCCCTTGCTAAAATGATCCAGTATTTTGATGACAAGTAAGTTATTTACTATTTAGTAATTCAATAAAATCAACATATTAAATCAGTAAAATGCATGTAAAAATTGTTCCATGATGGAAAGTTGCATTCTTAGGAACAAATACATAACTCTAAATGATTAGTTCACATTCATGTAAAATTTTCCTGATAATTCCAAGATGTCCATGTCCTTCTTTCTTCAGTTGAAAAGAAATTAAGGTTTTTGATGAAAACATTCCAGGATTATTCTCCTTATAGTGGACTTCAATTGGCCCCAAACGGTTGAAGGTCAAAATTATAGTTTCAGTGCAGCTTCAAAGGGCTTTAAACGATACCAGACAAGGAATAAGGGTCTTATCTAGAGAAACGATCGGCCATTTTCTTAAAAAAAATTATATACGTTTTAACCATAGATGCTCGTCTTGAACTAGTTCTCTTCTTCTTCTTCTCTATTAGAATTCCGGCAGTGTAGACGCTGCTAAGTGTATTACTGCCCTCCACAGGTCAAAGTTTGAACTAAATTGTCATATACAATATGCTAGTGCAAGTAGCCTATATAACAATTAGTTCAAACTAACAAGCATGATAACTTTATGTTATTTTATGTCTTCCAGCATCCAGCCGAAGACCCAGAGGACCCAAACTAATGCTCAGTATGCAACAGCGATCAGTGTCCTACTGGATCAGTGTACAAAAGAAGGATCTGATATCAAGACTGTGTTCCCCCAGCAAGATGCAAAACTTGTAAAAGATAAGCTCAATAAAGGAGAGAAATGTTTCCTCTGCACATCAAGCAATGTCATTGCTACAAGGCCAGATCTAAAAACAAAGGAACATTCTGAGCATATTCTGCTCTATCCTCCTCCTGATGATAAATCTAAACCATCTCCCATGGACGAACTTCTGAAAAAGGCAGATCAGGATAGCTGTGTAGTTTTCTATTCTTACAACTCACCTTGTGTGAAAACATGCATGAAGAGTGATGACAATATTTTGGCTGGCCTTTCAATCTGGATAAATAAAAGAAAAGAGGAAATGAATGCATTTGTCTTCCAAGAGATCTGGCAGAAGGACAAGAAGAAGGATCTGCAAGAAGAATTTCTAAAGATCAATGCGGTAGTGCCTCTTTATCGCTGTAAGAGAACCAGTAATGTGATGGCATGTCAGAAATGTGTGGAAAATAACATTGTGGATCCTTTCTGTCTGCCTGAAAAGAAATAAGTAATTTTCCTTTTCTTGAAAATGCTTGTGTCAGTTATCAAACTGTGGCTTGTTAATAAATTATTTCCTCTTCATATCTTTCATTAAACTCTTTTTGCCCAGCGCACATTGGGCTATGAAATCAGAAATAAATACCTTGATTGTGACTGGTTGAGCCGCTTTCGAAGTCGTTGTAAAATTCCCGAACAACCAATAGCAACCACTCTTAGCAAAGTCAACATGTTTGTTATATTGATTTTGTTCATTGACGCATACAGCATTAGACTATTTAGAAGAGTATTGTGAAAGAGAGATCGAGTGAGCGAGTGTATTACCTGCATTCAAATTTAGCATTTTCCTTCAGGTCAGTCCTATTTTCATAATAAAAAAAATGTTTGAATGTCCGCTGCGATCTTGTCCTTTTAACATTTAATGGGTTTCCCTGTGCCCTGCTGACACTGACAGTGTAAGTCAAAGCATTTGTCATTAGAGTCTTGTTCCGTGTTTACAACAAGTTTCAATATGAAAATCTTTGCAACTGAGTGACTTGCTCATAAAGACAATCTTTGCCGCCATCTAGAGGCGTGATAAATGTAACTTCTGCTGCTGATCACCAGTGGAAAGAAGCCTTTTAATGATTTTACTTCATGAAAGTTGCATTGATAGTTGCATTGATACATATTTTTTAGCTTTAATATTTGTATTGTGTGGTAACCGTTTTATAAAAGCAATAAGCCCCGTGAAGCTGTAGTTTACAGTGAATTTATAACAGCTAAGGGGGTTTTAGTCACTCCGCTCCTGTCGTGCCTAACAACGCCCCTTAGCTGTTATAAATTCACTGGAAACCATGGCTTCTTGGGGCTTATTGCTTTATTCTCAAAACACCTGTTCTGTGCCTAATAAAAGTAATTGAATCATGTATCCTTCTGTTATAATATATACTGTATAATGTATGTACATTTTGCAAACATAATAAATTCTGCTCATGCATATCTAGTTGATTTGCTCTTGATTGCTTCACACAATATTCTTGTGACCAAACAGTGCCTGATTTGTAGCCACTAATCTGATAAACCAGTGATTTATACAGTAGTTCACTCCATTGCGATGCTTTACAAAAAGCATGTTTATAAATAGGTCTACAGTGTATTTTCACCATATTTTCTTCTTGTTCAGTGTGCAACACATAGCAAAAAATGATTGCTTCTGCTACTCTGCTCTTGCAGTGTGAATACTGCAACCTGATTATATTCACATGCTGAAGACACAAGATGAAACGGGGTTTCAACATCGTCAACAGTTTAGGAAGAAAATTTATAAAGAATGAATATGTTTACATGACAACAATGTACTAAAAGCAGAAACGTTTTTCCTTTGAGTTTTGAGTACAGACGACAGCATTGTCAAAATCCATGAAAATGACTAAAAATGCTGTATTCTGCCGCCAGGCCAGTAGATGGCAATGTCTCTTTGGAAAGAAACTACGCACCTATAGACTGAACATGTTATACGCATGTGCATGATGTCACCGTTATCACAAAATTGCCTTTTTGAATTTGAACTTCTGAAGCAAAAGCTGAGTTACTGAATACTTGCAGTGTATGTCTCATCCTGTGGCCTCACAGTACTGTAGCGGCTGGTAAAAACTGTCAGATCATTCACACGTATCAAACTGAGTGTCAAACAGACTGCAAGGCCCTGCAAAACATTGCAAGACTTAACACAAATTCTGCTAGCACAAGGCCAAACTCATCCTGTTGAGCCTGTCTAAATGGTGCATCAAGAAGGTAACTGCTCATACATGAACTCTCTTTGTGCATCTGATTGTAAATACAGTAGATAGTGTGGTAGATGATACTGTAATATAAACATGGTAATGCAGTTGTGTAAGCCGTGTCAGTGTCTGTGAATGATACTCAGCATGATGTAAAAAAAAACACACTGAATAATCAACAAGTACTGCTGTCAAATCTTGTGAAAAATAAGTTTAATGAACTACTTGGTGAGTCTGTTTTTCCCCCCATATTGTTGTCAATTGGCGACCCCTGGTGGACAGTTATTTCTACATTATTTGGATTCCATAGGTCATACATAAATATTGTTCTTCATGCATGTAGATGAAATATTGTTTTATCATTATTATTATTATTATTATTTCATTGTTTAAGTTATACGGCGCTGTTAAATGTAAATTTTCTATTTTCTAGTGACATGTACAAGTCATCTTTATTATATTTGCATTTGTATTATAGACACAAGACCTTTATGATTATGTAGAACAAAAATATATAGAAATACTATCTGCAAACTTTAGATGTGTGTAGATTGTGCGTATGTGTGCAGATGTATCCAATCGTGTGTGTGTGTGTGTGTGTACTTTGTGAACGGGATTTGATCTCAGTGCGTGACGTCTCTTAGACCCCGCCTCTGTCTGATGTAATGGTAGCCTCTTACTACAGTATTTGGCTGGCAGCAAATGAGTGCTCACATCATAGAACTACAAAGATGAAAAAAATTTGGATGTGTCTACTACTTTACATGGGCACTTACTGAAATGTTGATTTTCTGGTGGTTCTGTTTGCACGACTGCTAAGTAAATGTAAGTCTTCTAGACAGAAATCAGCATCCTTATTTACCTAAATTTACCAAACCAAAGAATATTATGGGGAAAACCATGGCATGATGAAATTCAGACTGAACACCCAGATCAGGAGATGTCACGTCACAGCTGCATTTCTCAAAAGAATCTCTGTCTCAGTAGCCTAGTTCACACATTTTATGTTTACTTCTGTACGTCATGTGAATCAAACTTTTAACTTTTTTGTAGCTAATTCACCGTTTTAAATGTTAAGTTGGCACAACTCATGCTATGCATAGTAAGTACTGTATCTGCTCACAGGTGTATTTGCATTTGGCATTACACACACAGGGCCCTATATCATACACCCGGCGCAATGTGGTGCCAGGCGTGATGCATATGGCAAGCTGTTTTGACTTTTACGGCTTGCCATACATCTAGTGAAATGTCATCATAGGCTGCCATTCAAATTCAGTTGATTAATTACTTTGCTGCTAGTGCAAATATTTATTCAACAATTGAATACTAGTAACAATGTTAGTTTCTGATATCATGAATGTGATTGTTACTAGTAAGAAAGCCATTTTAGATATCTGAAATTATATTGATATCAGAAATACATTTTCAGAAATCAAAAATTAACATTTTTACTAGCAATTCAATTGTTGATATCAAGAACTGACATTTCAACTAGTACCAATTGAATTCTTGATATCAAAAATCGCATTTTTACTAGTAACAATGTAATTATTGATATCAAATATTATTATTTTTACTAGTAAGAATCGTATTTCTGATATGTGAAATTGGAATTTCAACTAGTAAGAAATCAATTCTTCATATCAACAATTGAATTTGAATGATGAAAATTACTAGTGAAAATACAAGAATTAGTTTTTACTAGTGGAAATGTAATTCTTGATATCAAAAATTAAAATTTTAACTAGTGAAAACTGAATTGTTGATATCAAGAATTGAATTGTTGAAATCGCTGTTTCGGAGTCGATCACATTTGATTCATTTTGGATTTTGAGACTTTCTTTTCGCAGTTTTCAAGCATTTCACAACACACACACAAACAACTACCAATAAATTAGTTTGGTGCTAATTATTAATGTGTGCTCATTACTACACGTTTATTTGACAATTTCACAAATGTGCGTTACTACATTTAAACTAATAGGTACTTCACAACATTGACCAGAGGCTTCAGAGCCTTTGGGCTCTATTTTAACAATCAAAGTGCATGGTCTCGCAATTCTGAGAAATAAAGTCAGAATTGTGAGATAAAAAGTCATAATTACCTTTTTATTTAATGGCGGAAACAAGCTTCCATACACTAGTGCCTACAACAACAACACAAACAACAATAACATTCTTTAATGCCACTTAATGGAATTAAAGACAAAGGAAATCACTCTTGTTAACAATATTGCAGACATGCACATTCACAAAAGGACATCAAATAAAACATGAACATGTAATTGTTTGTTGTGCAACCTGAAGTCAAAAGTCACATTTAATAAATGACCACATTATGTTGTTTATGATATAAGTGAAGGCAATCCTTAGTAGGTGGCAAATTTAGCTAATTTGCCCTTAAAAGTATGTTTGTTTTTGGTCATTTGACATTTGGGTGGGGGGTAAATTACTCACATAAGGAGATGCTTAAACCCTGCCAAAGACCTGAGTGAAAAAAGTGTTTATGTGGACAGTTTCCATTGATCTTGTAAGGATGTGAAGGAAGGGGGGTGCTCAATGGTCCAGGGTTATAAATAGTACAAACAGCATCAATACCTCACCATCATCTTCACTCTTGCCTCTGAAGACTCACACATCAACCCTGAACCTTCAGCATCAATGGTCAGTAATATTCAGATTTGTAATACTTAAAGGGATAATTCACCTAAAAATGAAAATTCTGTCATCATTTACTAATCCTGAAGTTGTTCCAAACCTGTATGAGATTCTTTCATCTGTTGAACCCAAAAGAAGATATTTTGAAGAATGTTGGTATAACGGGACAGTTGACGGTAGCCATTGACTCCCATATGAAAAAAAAAAAAAGAAAAATTCTGTGGAAGTCAATGGGGTCCATCAACTGTCAGGTTACCAATGTTCTTCAAAATATCTTCTTTTGTGTTCAGCAGAAGAAAGAAATTCATACAGGTTTGGAGCAACATCAGGATGAGTAAATGATGAATGAATTTTCATTTTTGGGTGAACTATCCCTTTAATATGATCATCTTAATTATAATTTATTTTGTGTTAAAGGTAGTGGTTTATCTTCATAGTGATTCTTAATTTGTATTTTGTCATCTGATATCAAGTCAGAGGACTGTCGATGAATCTATGTGTCAGTAGTATCTAGTTGTGTTATATATGTGTGTGTTTTTATTCTCTTTAGAAGTTCATTGTGTTTCTGAGTGGACTCCTGCTGCACTTTCTGCTTCTTCACTGCACAGAGAGTGTGAACGATCAGCAAGTGAACAGTACAACTCTTGCCCGAATTATAGATTTCTTTGAGCAGAAGTGAGTAAAATCATATACTATATAATGTAGAACAAAGAGAGCATAAAGGAATAAATTTCATTCGTAAAGCGTGTTTAGTCTGCTGCTCATCACAAACTCTTTTTATATTGCTCCATTTGATGTTTTACAACTACACGATCAAAACTGCAAAAGGAGATCCCAAGCCGTATGCTGTAGCCATCAATGTACCGAGGAATCATTGTCAAGGGAACGTTGATCCTTTGAACTTCCTGACTAAAAAGAACACAACACGTGTGAGATATGATATTTATAATGATATTAATAAATTTTACACTGACACAGACATTATAGCAGCAGGACTTTTAAATGGTACTTCTTGCAAACAATCAGAAAATTGCAGAATTAACCCAGTGTCTTACCTGCTCCAAAATGAAAGCTCATCATTTAAAAAACTCTTAGACCATAGAACTAACAGCTGTATTGTCATCTACAGCGTCTACTCACCCTGTCAAAATATGTCAGGCAGGTTTAACATTACACCAGCACTTGAAACCTTGAAAAATCACAATGGGATTAAAGCCTTTGTCTTCATGAATATCAATGAGACTGATCTTTCACAAAACTGTACAGAGATTGTGAAATATGTTCCCCTCTATCGCTTTGTTAATAACACTGTTATTCATATATAACAAAGCAATGTCAACACCAGTGATGAACAGCCTTGTCAAGGAATGAGACTGATTTCCCCATCAAGTATAATGAACAAGTTCTCAAACATTTCTTTATTTACTGTACTCTAAGTAAATGAAATGTAGCTCATTTTGATGCTTAAGGTAGCTGAAGTTTTTACTAGTGTAAAAAAAGCTGAGAAAGGGAAAGTTGTTTAGAAGACTTCTTGAAAGTCAATGTGCTTATACTGTATTTAGATGACAACTGTCTTGTAATAATCAATATATATATACTGGATTACTGCATGATGAAAAATAAATATTCACTCAATAATTGTACAGTGGTTTCATTTCAGAATACTTCATGGATAACTGCAAACACACAACCCTTCACACCTTCTTCTTTCCTGAAGAAAGCAAATTTATTAAGTGACCCTTAAAACTCTTGAGTTTCAAGACATTTTTAGATCGTTTTAAGCTCATTTCTTTTTCTGTTAATTGTGGATTACTAACTTTTTCACATATCATTTGTGTTGTACACTTCTGAATGACTACAGAGCAGCAAAACCAAAGATGTGTTGTCTGTGCTGCAATCTAAGTATTTTAAATGCAATAATTTGAATCGGTCGTAGACGTATCTGTATAAAAAACAGAACATTACTAATTTGATAGATATTGACTGCCCCTGGTTTTAACAACCTTATGTTAAGCCAAGAATTCAGTCATGATCATCACACTAAGTTAAAGGTGTATAGACATTTAGCACATAAACATTTTATAGATTATCAGTAGGGTTGCAAAATTCCGGGAATTTTAAAAGCTGGAAACTTTCCATGGGAATTAACGGGAATATATGGGAATTAATGGGAATAAACAGGGAATTTGCAAAATTGCAGGTTAGCCTATAACAGGGTACTTAAATGTAGTTGAAAAAAACATCTTGCAGCATCATTTTGGTTAAAACAACCAGATTTAATGCAATTTCTGTTGATTTTTTTACCCTGCACATTCCTCAATCACATTCACACAGCACACTACTTACTGCAGGGCTATTAAGGTCACACCCCCTGCATGCTCTGTGCATTCCCCCAGTCCATAACATGCACATTTGATCAAAAATACAGAAAAAAACAGTAGCATTGTGAAATATAACTACAATTTAAAACAATGGTTTTCTTAATAATGGTTTGCAAATCTGAATTTTCAGCATCATTACTCCAGTCTTCAGTGTCACATGATCCTTCAGAAAACAGTTGTGCTGCTTAATAACCTGTGATACTTTTTTCAGGATTTTTGATTAATAAAAATAAAAAAAAACAGCTTTTATTTAAAATAGAACTCTTTTGTAACATTATACACTACCAGTCAAAATTTTGGGGTCAGTGATTTTTTTCTTTCTTTTTTGAAAGAAATTAATACTTTTATTCAGCAAGGATGTGTGAAATTGACAAAAAGTGATATTAAATTGATATTGTTAGAAAAGATTTCTATTTTGAATAAATTCTGTTCTTTTTAACTTTTTATTCATCAGTGAATCCTGAAAAAAGTATTACAGGTTCCAAAAAATATTAAGCAGCTCTGTTTCCAACATTGATAATAAAACTGTTTCCAACATTGATAATAAATTACAGTCATAATCCACGTTAAATGAAACCTTCTGCATGCTGTTTTGTTGCTTGATGCACAAGGATATTTGTAGTCTTTCCCAAACACTCTCTTTCAAAAGAAATGACAGAGAGCAATAACATGTTAAGCAGACAGAGCCAGTCAGATAGGCAAGTTTGATCTAGCTTTCCTCAAATATAAGACACATTCATATAAATGCAAAATGACCTTTACACACACTTGAACTAACACATATTCTTTCAGGTATATAAAAAAAACTGTTGCACAGACATCGAAGCAAATTCTGTTGCTTCAGTTTCAAATGATCTGAAATGTAAGGATGCTTGTTTCTGCCACTAAAATTTTAAAAAAGTAATTGCAACTTTTTATCTCACAAGTCTGAGATTTTTTCTCTGAGTTTGCATCTCGCTCTGTGTGAGTTAATCGTGAAACGCGCAATTCTGAGAAAAAACCTGTCTTTTTTCCCCTCACAATTGGACATTATAACACGCAATTGTGACTTTATAACTCAATTCTGACTTTATACAATTCTGAGAAAAAAAAAAAGTCAGAATTGTGAGATAAAAAGTCACAATTACCTTTTTCATTTTTTATTTCGTGGAGGAAACAAGCTTCTATAGAATTGAGCATCTTTCTGAATGAAAAGTTGAAGCAGTACAGATGTATTACTTGTATATTTAGTCCAAGTCCTTTGTCTTGCTCAGCTGGGGCTTAAAAGAGAATAGAATAGACCTTTACCGGACGTGTTCATCGAAGCAGTGTATCGATTATGGTTATGTATATTTTCAATGGGCTGTTATCACCTAGTTGAATAAATCCCTCTTAAAACGAGCATCCGCAGGATGATTTCAAAATCCGGACATTTTCAGAGAGAGGAGAAAAGCTATTCTTATGATTAATGTGTACAGAATTTTCCAAGCTCAACAGAACTTGTGGTTTTAATCGGAGAAAGCCGTGGCTCGTGTGATTATTTCACCACACGGTGTCAGTGCTCGTCTAAATAGTGACCACGACACTGCAGTGTGTGTGTGTGAGGCCTGATGTACAAGATCAGTGTCACGATCACTGTCTGTTCCTGTCAGTTCCTGGACTCCACTTCCCATAATCCTCCCTTCCAATCACATGCACCAATCACCAATTGCCACACACACCTACAGATCATTACCTGGACTATTTAAGACACACACACACACACACCCTTGGCGAAGTCTTGATTTGCCCCGGTGATCAACTCTGAGCGTTTTCTTGTGGACTGTTTACCCTGGTACCGTTGGATTGTTTATTCTCTGTGACCCTTGCTGCCTGCCCTGATCTTTGCCTGTTTCCTGGACTGTGATTGTTTGCTGCCTGCCCTGATCCTTGCCTGTCCTTGTTTATGTTCCTGCCTTTGCCCCTGTCTACCTATGTAACTACTGTTCTTAATAAAGCTTGCAAATGGATCCCCGCTCTGCCGACCCATCATTACAATCAGAATCAACATATTTATTCATTTGTATTAAATATTTTAGTCATTTTATTCTGTCATTTCACTGTATGTAATTCACACATTCATGCCAAAGTTCTTAATTAATATTCAAAGTAGTCACGCTGTCAACACGTTACTGTTTAAGATTGATGAAATGTTTAACATCATTAAATTTCTTTAAGACATTTACCAAGCATTCATTCATATATTTTAATACTGCTCTTATGAAAATTAACCATGGTTTTACTACAAACAAAACATGATTATTACAGTTAAAACACAGTTAATGAGCACTGGACTGTGACAGGTTAGTTGGGAAATATATTTACTTATTATTCAGAATGCACATTTGGAAGGGATCATATGAGATGTAAACATTCTCAGTTTCAAAAAGCATCTAACGCTAGGCTACACACTGTCGTACTCCCGCGTTGGCGTATTATTTTAAAAGAAGGACCTTCATGCCGCCGTAGCAGTCTCATCCGTGCTTTCCTCAATTTTTGTTGTGTCGGAAAATCATGAAATCTGAGGCAAGGATGCCATTGTTTAGAATTAGAGCAGCTGGATCGCTGCAGTAACACCGGCGAGAGGATTCAGCCATTTTTTGACTGAGTTGTGGGACCGGAAGTTGCGATACACTGCTTCACTTACCGGATATAGGAAGTGTGATAAAGGTCTATCAGGTTGTTAAGTCTGACATCACACGTTAGCCTCTTCTGGGTACAAGCGCTCCGCTCGTTGGATCCATACAGCTAAATAACAATGGCGGAACCTGTGACTTTATTTACTATCACGTCCTTCTTTAGTTAGGCATCCTTGGCGTTCAAAAAGGGTTTAAATTCTTTTAACTCCAACAGATTGGTTAGTGTAGATCATCATTCAGGTGGCATAATTAAGGGTAGAGTCCAGGCATCCATGAAAAAGGAGGTTTACAAAGTTGAGATGAGATAGCTGGCAATTTTTTGAGCAATGTTGCTGAGCGATGTTGCTTCTGGACTTTCCCATTGAGAATGGGCAACAAATTTACATCTAAAGTATCCAGATAGAAATTTGTTGCCCATTCTTAATTGGCAAAGTGCCCAAACAACATTGCTCAGCAACACTGCTCAAAAAGTGTATCATCACCTTAAGCTAGGTAGCTAGTTGACATAACATATGCCATGTTCTGGATGAGGTATTTCTAAAAAAAAAAAAAAAATGTACAGGACTGCTATAACTGTGGATGTAAATGAAGATGAAAAAGTAAATATGTACCAGTCAGGTTTTGGAGAGTTAGGCTAGTTGACATACTGTATAACGTAATGATCTGGCTAGCTGCAGAATTTTCGTTATGATAACACAGCGCTGGCAGCGCTTTTAGAAGTGTTAGGGTGAGGGTTAAATTGTTTTCAATACAGGTGCACGTTGAGGGCCAGGCCGTCAGGTACAGCACATGCGAGTGCCCAATCAGCAGAGACAAGTGCCATCGTATGGCAGCTTTGTTGATTTGGGTAGAGAAAAATGTGTCCCGCACTGAGGTGGAATGTGTGTGGAAGAAGGCCAACACTCTGAAATTGCAGCCAAGAGAGTGTCTGAGATGACACCATCCACAACACAAGGTTAGTAATAAGTTTCTTGATGTTGCGTAGTATTTATGAAATTCTTCTAACATACACTCACGGTGTGTTGTAGTGCATTTAGTTACCACTTGTAGTACACTATGGGTTCAAATGTACTATAAGTGATATCTAAATACATTTTTTAAACACAGAGATAGTATATTAAAAGCACATTTTAGTTCATATTTCATGGTGTCTCAAAATAGCACAGTTGAGTACACTTAGATGTTCTTAAGATTATCTTAAGAAGTACTAAAGAAGAATTTGTAGTATATTAAGTACAAAATTAGTGTGCAAAAATAGAGCACTTTAAGTACATTATAGAAGTGTACTTTTTTTTCACCTGGGGAAACAACTCAGGTACGAGTTTTTGTCTTTTGTACTTTCATGTGCCCTTGAAGTTAGCAGAAACATCACAATTACACTACATTAAATCAATGACAATTCAGCTAGGGTATTGTCATCCAACACTTAATAGTTTTGTACAATGTCATATGTTTCATAATTTCTCAAAATTTAAACCAGGGGTTTCAAACTGTGTAATATGTAGTTAAAAACTAACATTACATAGTTAAGGCTCATGAAAGATTTGCTAAACTACACATATGTATGTATGTAAACCACTGCTTTCATTTAAAATGTATCTTGTATACACTATGTGGCTAAGTATGTGGACACCTCACTGACTTCACAACTTGTGCCTAACTTTAAATCTAGAATCTTTCAATAAAGACATTTGATGGGCTGGTGACCAGCCCAGGATTGGTCCAAGCTGAGGACAAGGCTCTATACTTGCTGTCAATGCTTGCTGTCAGTGATCAGAAGAAGCAGCAGATTGAGGAAGCAACAGTTGGCCAGGCTAAGGACGCATCATGGTAAGAAAGCTTATTAATAAAAACAAAACTCTGGTGGTTCTGAGAGCCCAATGCACTGAAACTTAAACACATGCAAACAGAAAACACAAGCATAACTACGTTAGCCCTGATGACATGCTGCTGCTGAAAGAGAATGTTAGTTGTTTACGAAAATGTACTTATTCTAAGCCGATATGGATAAACGTGTCTGCTAAAAGCTGTAAATTTGCTTAGAATTTAGAAAATGCACTGCAGAATTGTTTTTACATGACACTGTTGTAGTGAACAGCACATTCCAGGGCCCAGTTTATGGCCGGGCCCCTCTCTGTCCGTAACAGCGGACAAAGGTTTGCTACATTTTGATTGGATCTTGGTGGACTAACACAAACAAACTGTCCAACGCCATCAGATAAAGATGTAAGGACAACATCCAGACCTCTCTTAGAGGGCAAGAAGAAGACCTCTTGTACCAGGCCTGGGAAGGACAGGACTTCTCATTGGTCCACATGCAGTTTCTGCCCTTCACCCATCTAGAGACTACTTCCTAAGGTTGGCCAGAGACTGCCATAAAAATTCCTTGGGACCTCAGCAGCAATGGGTGAAGCAAAGAGAGATCACAAAGATCCATCCAAAGCCATTCAAAACTATGTTTGAAAATCTTAGAACTGATGCAAACTACACATCCATTTCATACTTATTCACAGGAATAAGTATTCTCAGTGACAGCTATTTGTAGTGCAACATCTGACACAGATTCAGCTGTTAATGTACAATTGAATGAAAGCATGACGGTTCAATCTTCTTCCATCATGTTTAGTCTCTATTTGTTTAGAATATTGCCAAAGGTATTCTGGTGGTGGTTTGGAAAGTGAGAAATGCATTGGTAAACTTTAAAGACACTGTAAAGACTTCCAACTTTGTGCTTTATGCAAATGAGTTCCACAGGGGAAAGAAGGGTGGGCCACACTATGTGTGTCCCCTCTGATGCCAGCAGCCAATCACAGCGCTCGAATGGAGAAGCGCCAAACTGCAATCTCCTCCTCATCGGAAAGGGATAAAGGTACCCTTTCAACAGACATTCCTTGTTCTGAGTCTGCCCTTCAAAGGGGAAAGACATAACAGATATACCGTTCTGGGTCTCAACTCTGTAAGGAGTGAGACATTAACAGATACACCGTTCTGAGTCTGTCCTGCACGGGGATAGGCATTGACAGATACATTCTCGTTCTGAGCCTCTGGTTCGTCCAGAGAGACAACAACAGATCCCATGATCTGAGTCTACAGCTGGCGAGGCAGCAACAGAGACGACCACGTTCTGAGCCTCCAGCCTGTGAGGAAAGAGACATTAACAAACACTACGTTCAGAGTTTCCGTCCAGCGAGACAGTAACGACATCTGCAACAAGGTTAAGCTCAGGAGAGCAAACCTTCACTCCAAGGTACCTTCGTCTGCGTGTTCCAGATTGTTAAGGACCTTCTGCACCTACACCAGGGCCTCATCTGCGTGTTCCAGATTTTAGGACCCTTTGGTGCTTCCGGAGATCAGCATCCCGCAGAGCTTCGTGTTCAAGACTGTTGAAACAGATTCTGACTCCTCTCCTCACTGCATTGTCACCCAGCACAACCAGTGGAAGACGTCACCGTCATCGGACTCAACCATGTGGAACGTAAATATCACTTAACCAAACCTCTTTCCAGAGACCTTGGCATTGTTGTATATTATCAGTATATAATTTCCTAATTCCCATTAGATGTAATATAGCTGATGTTAGTTAATAACAAATAATCTTTCGTTTATTTGTTTAGTGCATAATAAGGTTCTCCACCTTATTATTTTTCAGAGAAACAGTTTATCTTTCCATAAGATAACGTAACTCTTCCATAGCCACACCCAACTTAATCACTTGTATTCTATGTATCTTATGCACTTTATTCCTTTATCATTCATGGCATTCATTTAGTAGTTGTGTTAGTTATTCTTGTTTATCTTTTGTTAATAAAATTTATTTTATTACACTTGTGTCTTCCTTGTGCTGATAATACAGAAAAGGCTCTACAAGTTAGCAATCTCACCAATCTTTCAGATAAATCAGCTGACCGCTTTACATTAACTCCAAATGAATGAAAGCCCCTGTTGGGAGTGTTCTCATACTGCCAAGGTAAAGACCTTGAATGGTGCCCTGAACTAGGAAAAGGGGGGAAGTGGTCATCTGATGTACTCATAACCACACCTTAAGAGACGTGTGATCCAAAAATTACAACGTCAGTGGTGACGTGAGTACCAATCCCTATTTTACTTCGCATCCTTGGATGGGCGAAAGTAAAAATCACTACACTGTAATGGCAATTGTTGAGCAAAAATTGTCTACCCTAGGGTACTCTGTCATGGTTGGTTTCTTTATAACTGGTTTGCATATCGCAAGAAAAGGATCACAGCGAGAAACTTTGGTTTGGTCTTGGCAGCAGTCAAGCAGAAGTCTTACCCGCCTTCCTTATTCAAAACCCTGCTTGGCCAGTACAACCTCAAAGAAGGATCTAAAGTAAGTTGTAGTTAATAAGTGAATATTTAAAATGAAGGCATCTGTGTCTAAGAATACACTTATTAAGACTAAGTGGTATTTGTCCCCTCCCCCCAAGGCATGTGAATCCTCCATGAGCCATGGCATCTGTGGCACTGAGGGTTTTCAGTGATTATAATGTTATCTATGCACCTGACTGTACATAAAATAATTTCTCTTTAAGCAAGTTATGTTGTGCGCAACTTTACTTATAGCCTGTGTATGCAGAAGTGAAGATCCAATAATTTTACTGACATGACCTTTGAATAATGAACTAAGCTTTCTTCAAGTTATTTTGTTATATATGCAAAGATAAAATGTCATATAAATGTTATATTTCCAATAACCAAGTATGACTGTCTGTCGACATTGATGCAATAACAGCCCTAATTGTGTGAAATAACCTTGATGCTGCTTATATCAGCCAAAGGTTAAAAAACAACTTCAGTAAAACACTCAGTGAATTGTTGCTCTTCAGTGAAACTGAAGGTAAATAAAGAGCTGCAGGTAAATGTTAATCTTTGTGGTTAGTCTTAATGTCACATTCAGGTCTATAGTGAGAATATATTCAGGAACTGACCAATGCATTCACTTAAAGTGATAGTTCACTCAAAAATTTAAATTGTGTCATTAATTACTCACCCTCATTAACACAAATGAAGATATTTTTAATGAAATCAGTGAGCTTTCAGTCCCTTCATTGACAGCCTATGCAACTACCACTTAAGACATCATTAAAGTAATCCATGTGGCTCCAGTGGTTTAACCTCAATTTTATGAAGTGACGCGAGTACTTTGTTTGTGCAAAAAACATAATTTACCACTTTATTTACAAAATATTAATCTCCAACGTGCGTTCATGAGAGCACCACAACACATGCATGTTGTATTGACGCGAGAGTGGACGTTGTTACGTTACGTTAACGAGCATTGGAAATTAATATTTTGTGAATAAAGTGGTCATACATCATGTTTTGAGTATGTTTTTGATTTGTTTTCATGCTTTTTCCCTGTCTTCAGTTTCTTAGTCAGTTTTCTAGTTTGTTAATTGTTTCAGTTCTCCTTGTGTGCCTGCCTGTTTGTCTCCTTGGTTACTGATTAATTAGTGTCTTTAGTTCAGGTGTGTCTTGTTAATTTAGTCTCATTAACCCCTTGTTTGCTGTGTATTTAAGCCTTCAGTTTCAGTCCAGTCTTTGTCCTGTATTGTTTAAGTTACATGGTGTTGTGTTGTATAATTTCCTGGTGATTTTCCCGTTCCTTGTTCCTAGTATTCCATTAAATGTTATTTGAAGATATCTCCTTCGTCATGCATTGAATATGACAACACCCAGCCATGACAGAATACAGGACCTCAAACAGAAAAAGATGAGCCTGGCTGAGGACTGCCTGTGGGGACTGAGGCAGAGTGGTTTGAGAGGTATGTGGAGGAGTTTCTCGAGCCCTCCCATCGGGTGAGCTGGCCTGACGCTTCTCTCATTGTGTGTTTTCGTATGGGACTGGATAGGGATACCATTCGGTATAGCAAACCTGCTTGTTATTTCTCCCTAGTCGAGTCTATTAATCTTATTCTCTATTTAAACGGTTCTAATTTTGAAGTTGAGGAAGTTAAATAAAAGTATCTGCCTCATTCAGCCCCATCGAAGACACACATAGCTCACCCTAAGCCAGTTCCCTCCACATACCTCTCTAATGGATCCGTCCATTTCTGTCCTCCAGCACTTCCCCAAGTCCTCAGTCCAGTGATTAAGATGGCCGCCATCCATGAGCCTCATCCCAAGATGGCCGCCATCCAGCTCACCCTAAGCTGGTTCCCTCCACATACCCCACCAATGGATCCGTCCATTTCTGTCCTCCGGCACTTCCCCAAGTCCTCAGTCCAGTGATTAAGATGGCCGCCATCCATGAGCCTCGTCCTAAGATGGCCGCCGCCACGCCTGAGCCCTCGGTCAAGATGGACACCGCCACGCCTGAGCCCTCTGTCAAGATGGCCACCGCTGAGAATGAGACTCTTTTCAAAATGGCCGCCCTGCCTGAGTCCTCTCCAGAGCTAATGGAGGACTTGGGGCTGATCGACTTCTGGTCAGAGCCAAAAACCGTCCCTGACCAGAGTCCAGTGTCTTCTCCAGCCCCTGTATCCGCTCCTGTGTCCTCTCCAGCCCCTGAATCCGCTCCAGTGTCTACTCCAGCCCCTGAGTTCGCTCCAGTGTCTTTGCCAGCCCCTGAATCGGCTCCAGTGTCTGCTTCAGCCTGTGACCAGAGTCCAATAATGGCTTCAGCCCGAGACCAGATTCCAGTGATGGCTTCAGCCCCTGACCAGAGTCCAGACTCTACTCCAGTCCCCGAGTCCACTCCAAACTCTGCTCCAGCCCCTGAGTCCGCTCCAGGTTCCATTCTAGCCCAGATACCCATAGCTCTGCCCAAGAAAATTTTGCGGGGGGGCTACCTGTCGATGTCATATTAGGCTATTTATTGAATGACAGGAAAAAAATAGAAAGAAGAAATATATTATCTCTGCTGTTTTCATCCAGGTGTTAGATAAGTAAATACATATTCTCAGGACCAAAGAATGACTGAATACGTGCAGAATATAACGCAACAACTGACCAAAAAAAAAAAAAAGAGAGAGAGAGAGAGAGAAAGAAAAAAACCCTGCCAGATCATAATAATAACAAGAAATGTATTATCTCTCACTGTTTTAATCCAGTATGATAAGTAAATACATATTCTTTGGATAAGAGGTTGACTGAATACGTGCAGAATATAATGCAACATCTGATCATAACCATTTATCCCAGCTTCCTTTTTTTTTTGTTGCAAAATTTTATTCTTTTTTATCAGATCTGCTTCTGTGTCTTGCGCTCTTGTGTTAACGTTTTCTGTGCTTAGTTTCTGTGTTCTTTCCTGTGTCCTGTTTACTGTGGCTAGGCTGTAGTTTTGTAGTTTTTTTCAGTTTTCATTAGTCTGCTCCAGCTGCGTCAGTTTTCCTTGTTTAGCTCGTTAACCCCTCTGTATAAAAAGCCCTTGTATTCTCTGGTTCTCTGTCGGTTGTTGTTTGATGCCATGCAGGTGTCTGTGGTTCCCAGTGTTTTCTTTGTTTTTTTCTCAGTGTTATTTTGTTCCTGATTTATGTTATGATTGTTTATTTTCATTAAAATCTCCCTGCATTTGGATCCTCACCTCTGCCTGGCGTCTTTGATTCTCCCATTCCGTGACAGAACGACCAACCCACCAAATGGATCCAGTGGAGAGATTAACGCAACTGGAACTGAGCGGCTTAGTATTGACTGTGGGAGTCGATCCAGTAGCCCTAACCAAGTCAGAGTTAGCCATGATCATTGCCGATGAAGACATTAGGGTGGTCCATAGGTATTTAAGACTGGTGTCAAGTCTGGAGGACACACCGCTTTGTTCGGTCCGAGCAGCTCTGCGATTGGGTCAAGCTGGGGGCTTCAGCCAAAATGGCCGCCACACCTGAGTCTTCAGTCAGAATGGCCGCCACGCCTGAGTCTTCAGCCAAAATGGCAGCCATGCCTGAATCTTCAGCCAAAATAGCCACCACGCCTGAGTCTTCAGTCAGAATGGCCACCACACCTGAGTCTTCAGCCAAAATGGCCACCACGCTTAAGCCTTCAGCCAAAATGGTCACCGTGCCTGAGTCTTCAGCCAGGATGGCCGCCACACCAGAGTCTCCAGCCATCATGGCCGCCAAGCCTGAGCCTCTTCACGTCGTGGCCGCCACGCCGGAGCTTCCAGCAATTGGTCCGGTCACTGAGTTCAGTACCGAGCCCACTCTCTTCCCAGAGCTCAGATCAGAGTCTGTTGCAGTCCGTGAGTCCATTCCAGAGCCCACTTCTGGCCCAAAGTTCAGCCCTGTGTCAGCTCCAGCCTATGAACTTTCTGTTTGCCTTGAGACAACCACAGAGGCTGTTTATGAACTGCCCGTCTACCCTGAAATGATCACAGCGGCCATTGCTGAACTGCCTGTTTGCCTCGACATGACTGCTGAGGTTGTTTATCAACTGCCTGTTTGCCCTGAAATGACCAGAGAGGTCATCCCTGAACTACCTGTTTGCCTCGAGATGACTACAGAGGTTGCCTATGAACTGCCAGATCTGCCCTGGGTATTGTCTGCTCCACCGTGGTCACACGATTGGCCTGCGCCGCCCATGTCACCTGACCAGCCTGCTTCACACTGGCCGCCAGCTCATCCTGCTCCGCCCTAGCCGCCAGCTCATCCTGCTCCGCCCTAGCCTCTAGCTCATCGTGCTCTGCCCTGGCTGCCTGCTCAGCCTGCTGCGCCCAGGCCACCTGACCAGCCTGCTCCACCCTGGCCGCCAGCTCATCCTGCTCTGCCCTGGCTGCCTGCTCAGACTGTTTTGCCCTGGCGGCCTGCTCAACCTGCTCCGCCCTGGCCACCTGACCAGCCTGTTTCAGCCTGTGTTTTCTTTGTTTTTCTCAGTGTTATTTTGTTCCTGATTTATGTTATGATTGTTTATTTTCATTAAAATCTCCCTGCATTTGGATCTTCACCTCTGCCTGCCGTGTTTGATTCTCTTGTTCTGTGACACTTTTGAGCATATGTCTCAGTCAGTCATATGTAACTGTTGTAAAAATTAAAATATATCTGCACCAGCTCATTTTATTTGGTTGCCAAGCTATATATTGAAATGTACGCTGTTTTTGTCAGTATATTTCTCTTATGCCGTGGTTACTGGTGGAACCCATGAAAGTCTTCACAAGAAAGTTATGGGTTCTGTTGCTTGACCATTTTGAGGAAGTCACATGGCAAGATAAACAACGATGCTCAATGATACTATTAACTGTGAACAGAAATGGAGTGTTCTCTTCCAAACAAGTAGATAAAGATTTAAATTATAAGAAAAGATATAACAAAAAGCAGAAAATTTATAAATCTTGGAAATTCTCTAGGGGCCATGAAGTTTACATAAGGTGACATAAAAACACACACAAGCTGTGCACTCAAGTGTAGTGTATACCACATCCT
This sequence comes from Ctenopharyngodon idella, assembly GCF_019924925.1. NCBI lineage: Eukaryota > Metazoa > Chordata > Actinopteri > Cypriniformes > Xenocyprididae > Ctenopharyngodon > Ctenopharyngodon idella. Next base: position 32,395,315 of record NC_067234.1, on the reverse strand, counting down.
GTAAAGATGACGTATGTGTCTGTGGGTGAACATGGGTTCTGAGGGATAGGAGCATTGTTATGTGTAACTGCCAAAAATGAAGACCGTTAGGAATTAAATGTCTAGAAAGGTAGAAATGTGATAAAATGTACAAAATGTGTATTGCTAATGCCATTGACGCAAACAAGAAATGTGCTGACGCAGGTAAATAGAGCAATCGACGCAAGTAATGTAACAATTAACACATGCAGGAAATATGTTAACGCAAGTACATAAATGTAGAGATAATGTGTGTCAATAGTAAGTATAAAAAATGGGGTCTTTAGAGCTCTCTGGGCGTGGAAGATCTTTTGGAGAGAGCGAGCATACAAGCAAGCAGCAAGCGGAAGTCAGCTCCAGACCACAAATCTCAGAAGACACCTGATTTTCTTAGACAGAACATATAGTGAGTAGAGACGAGGGTAAGCTTTAAAATGTAACTGTTTATTCTGGCCCATGGAACTTCCAGCTTTGCTGGCATAGAGCATAAGCAGGCACAGCTGTTCTCTAAGGGCAAAGAGCCAGCTGTTGTGCACTGAACGGAAGGCTAACCAACCCCACCCAGGTAGGCATGGTTGATATCTGAACCATAGGCCTAAGGGGTACGGTAGTGATCAGAGTAGACCCTGAGATAATATAATCAAAGAAGAGAATATTATACGCCTACCTGACTCCTCCTGAATCTATAAAGGTAAACCTTTTACAGGAGTTGAGTAATATGAATAGAGGAAATGGCTTGTGGCCAAGATGGTCGAAACCACCCAGGGGGTGACGCGGCACATAACCCTATAAAGTCTATCATATTTGATACACAAAAGTCCTCTAAATGATCTACATGATCAGAACTTTGCTATAAAAAAAAAATAAAAAAAATATGTTGCACACAATCTCCTTCATGTTTTCTGTTGTCTGATTTTAGTATAATTGTAAACACATCCACCTTCAGCTTGTGGTTCACGTCTTTTTGCTGTGAAATCTTTAATGATTTTTATAAACTAAAGATAAGAATAACTTTTATATTGTTATTAATATTTCAAGATGAACACTAACTCGACTGAAGCACCTGAGGTGTACTTGATCATATATAATTTATTTATTTATTTATTTTTATTTATTTATTTTTTAGAAAAATCATGTTCAAATGTGATTTGCACCAAATTGCATATTTTGCTCAGTTTGGGCCTCTGAATAAAACTGACCTGTTTTTGACCTGGGTGTTGAAGAAGAGGGCGGGTCGAGCATCAGAATAAAAACCATCTACTTCCTCTTCCTCATCACTCCTGCTTCACTGCAGACTCACACAGCAACCCTGAACCTCCTGATCTGAGCAACAGATAAAATGGTAAGTTATACTTCCATCACCAAGATTTTTCACGGTAGGATTTTTGTTAAGCGTGTCAGAGGTTCCAGGTTCTAATCCGCCCTCGTATAGTTCTTTTTTTCTCTCATTAAAACCAAAGATGTTTGTCAGTGATTGTATATCAAGAGCAGGGACACGTTTGTGTGCATTTTGTTATGTGATTTCACCGGAATGAATAGAGTCTCCGCAACATCATTCAGTGATAGATTGAAGTGCTTGTCTGTGTGAAGACGTGCAGAAAGAAAGAGCAGTTTCCTTTCGCGGCTGATAAACAGGCATGATTTCAAACACGTTCAAACGTCAGATCACCTCTTATTAACAAACAAACAAAATGAATACTCTGCTAGTCAACTGGAGATGTTTCATTTGTATTAGGTAGCCTACATCTGTGCTGCAAGATGTTTCAAAAAGTGGTAGGGGACAATATTGATCCCCATGGCAAAAAGTGGTGGGGGACATGTCCCACCCGTAAATTACAGCTGTACATATATTTTGTATAAAAGTGTTTGTTTGTTTCAGGTTTTTGCTGTACCACTGAGGATCCTTCTGATCTGCCTGCTTCACTTTTGTACCTGTGCTGAAGGTGCGGATGTCAACTCAAAAACTCTCATGGATATTGTAAAGAACTTTGAGAATCAGTAAGTTTCTTTGATAGTAGAAAAAAAATAAAATAAATAAAGGCAAACTAATGGATTTAGTTATGTATCAGAATTTTTTATATATCAGAACATTTGCAATAATTTTAACATTAAACTATAGTGGTCAACATTTGAAGTAGATCAAAACCTTTCATCAAAGTTGTCCTAAAACCTTCTCTTTATGACAGCTGTGTTCTTAGGACAACTTTGACAAACTTTTTTGATCCACTTCAAATGTTGACTACTGTATATACATACACACACACACACACACACAAACACACATACATACATATATGTAAAATATACTTTTTTTCTATTAATATTTGTAAATTTAACACACAACATTAAATTCCCACTGCTTTATAATTTCCAGGTTGGGTAACGTAGGACAATACGCTGTTGCGTTCAGAGTTGAGAAGAACAAATGTCTTCAAGGTTCTGACTATCCAAGTCAGAAATTACTAACTGAAGTGAAACAAAAACTTCAGAACAATGAGGTTTATGTGAGCAGTAACCTCATTGCTGCAAAGGCTGATAAAGATACACAAGATCATTCAGAGTTTCGCCTGAAGAATTATCTGAAGAACATCTTGAATGGAAAAGATGAATGTGTGGTTTATTTCACTGTAAATTCACCCTGTTTGAATAAATGTGTATCAGATTCCTGGGAATTCAGCATTAAAGGCAATCTTGAATTGTTACAAAAATATGAGGGAATTAAAGCCTTTGCATTCAAAATAGTCTGGAGAGAGGATAAAAAGGAGGCGGTGATAAACAGACTGAAGGCAATAGCACCTGCTTTGCCATATTATCAGTGTGAGAAAAACAAAGCTAAATGTGATCGCCTGTAAGTAATGCTTACTTGCAACTGTTGCTTTCTTCACACATAGACGTTTTATTTAGCTGAGGATTTTTTTTCCTGTTTTAATTACAGTAAACATTAAAATTGGCAATAATCTGGAAAATGCATGAATTGTGATATTGCATGCTTGATTAGCTGGCAATTATTGTTAGAGTAAACTAATGACAGCATGTCTGCTTACTACGGGAGCAAATAAAAATACATTTCATTGAGCATCATTTGTGGTTCAAGGTATGATCTCATTTAAACGCACTCTAGATTCATGTTATTCAGTCATATGGAGTGGCCAGGTCTATTTAACTGTGATACCCTTCTGTTATCTATACTTTAAAGCTGTGGCATGAATATGAATTGATATATGTATATTTAGCGCAGATTTAGATACATAAATACATAATTATGGGACCAGAGGTTCAGTCTGACCATGAATGTACATGACTGTAAGGACTGATAAAAACTGCCAGATCATCGACATGCGTCAAACAAATAACACTGTTTGCACAAGGCACACAGCAAAATTTGAAATAATATTTCATTAATTAGAGTCAGCATCAGGTTTATAGGCATTTTTGTAGAATAAAATATAATAATAATTAGAATAATAATAATAATAATTTTATAGGATATTTTTTTCAATAATATTATTATTATTATTATTGATATATAAAATTTAAACAATATTTTTCTAGTAAAACGTACTTCATCTTTATTTAATTAACAATTTAGAAATAGGCCTATCTTTTCTTTTTTATAGTGTTGAGAGGGAACAAATGTCTTGCAGACCACCATCATCACAGTAGTAAAATATATTCACCTCTCAGTGTGCTGGTGGAGCTGTCAGTGGTGTTGCAGAATGTATTTCATCCAGGATGAGCCGCCATTATGGGGTGAAAATACTAACTGGACCATAGAATCCTTCCCATCTTACGCACCCAAAATCGGCGAATTTCACTGCCAAATCAGAAGCGCAAAAGAACAGTTTTTTAAATTAAGTCACCAGTAAATTGTATGGCTCCCACATGAAATGTTGTATTGTCTTATATATGTTTTATTTGACCAGTTGTGGAATCCAACCATTCAAACATCTGAGGTAACGTAGTTAGCCTACTTTATTGAGTATTTCCATTTTATGGAACTTTACACATTTATTAATAGTACATTAATAATTAATAAATGTAAGACCATCATGTTTGCAGCGAATACTATATTTCAGACCTAGTGGAGTAATAGTAATAATAGTATCTAGGTCTGAATTAAAATATATATATATATATATATATATATATATATATATATAATTTATATATTGTATGTTTTAATGGATCACGCTACAAACATAACGATCTTATAATACATGATGCATTGCTGTGTCCGTTATCGCATAATTCCCACTTTTGGACACTTTTGCTTTAACGGACATTAGACAACACCGCAAAATCAAGCTGTTATATTCATATATTTATTGTCCAACATTCCCAATTTTTCTGATGCATGTCCTTAATTTAATTTCATATGTTGGTATTAATTCAGTGTTTATAATGCTAATACTAGAACTTCAAAGAATTTTAACCCAAACTGACTGGGTTTCTAGAGAGCAAAGGTTTTGTGAAAAAAGTGGAAGACTTAAACACAAAGTGTGTAAAATAAACTGTTAAAAGGATTTGATGATCACTGATAGTATTTTATTCTGTGTTGTCATCATTCAGGTTGGATTTCAGCTTTAATGTACGTTTTTTTTTAACAAAGCAGCTGATATTATCATAGATATAGTGGACTGCCGACTCGCTTTCACCCCAGAATGGCGGAAACGCAGGGCCGCTGCTGGGCGCCGGTGTTGCAATGGAACGTTCTATTGAGTGTCGCTTCTTGTTAGTGTATATTCTTTGGCCACTACTACTACTACTTCTAGGTCTCGGGGATTGCCCCACGGAATGCCAGTTCTTTAATGGTCTTAACCACTTCAGTACTCTGATCAGGGAGAGTCATCATATCTTTTCCACCTTTTTTTTTTTTTTTTTTTGTGCAGGGTTTCACCATGTACACATATTATGCATTGGAGGTAGTTTCTGCAACAAATAAATAAACAGCAGTAAATAACTAAATATCAAACATAAATATCTACATACTGTTGTATAAAACAGCAAACTAAATTAAACAATATAAACTACCCTCTTAAAGGGTTAGTTCACCCAAAAATGAAAATTCTGTCATTTATTACTCATGCTCATGCTGTTCCAGACCCGTAAGACCTTCGTTAATCTTCGGAACGCAAATTGAGATATTTTTGTTTAAATCCGTTGGCTCCGTGAGGCCTACATAGGGAGCAATGACATTTCCTCTCTCAAGATTCAAAGGTACTAAAAACATATTTAAATCAGTTCATGTGAGTACAGTGGTTCAATATTAATATTATAAAGTGACAAGAATATTTTTGGTGCGCCAAAAAAAAAAAAAAAAAAAAAAAAAACGAATTATTTAGTGATGGCCGATTTCAAAACACTGCTTCAGGAAGCTTCGGAGCGTTATGAATCAGCGTGTCGAATCCGCCGTTCGGAGCGCCAAAGTCACGTGATTTCAGCAGTTTGGCGGTTTGACACGCGATCCGAATCATGATTCGACACGCTGATTCATAACGCTCCGAATCTTCCTGAAGCAGTGTTTTGAAATCGGCCATCACTAAATAAGTCGTTAGTTAGTTTTTTTTGGCGCACCAAAAATATTCTCGTCGCTTTATAACATTAATATTGAACCACTGTACTCACATGAACTGATTTAAATATGTTTTTAGTACCTTTATGGATCTTGAGAGAGGAAATGTCATTGCTCCCTATATAGGCCTCACGGAGCCATCGGATTTAAACAAAAATATCTTAATTTGTGTTCCGAAGATCAACAAAGGTCTTACGAGTGTAAAACGGCACGAGGGTGAGTAATTAATGACAGAATTTTCATTTTTGGGTGAACTAACCCTTTAAAGTGCGATTAGCAGAATAAGAAGTAAGTAGGATATAAAAGAGCATATAAACAACTTAAGGTAGGCTAATTAAATTAATGCTATTTTAAAAAATAATACATTTTTTTTCTTTGACGCAGCATATAGTGGTGTTGTGCAATTTATACGATTGATGGGGAAAGTATTCTTGTAATGTAGGCTATTATTAAAATTTGAATAATTCGTAATAATTAATTCACGGTATTTTGAAGTGCCCAAGATAACAATATCGTGCATATTCATTATCGTGATATCGTATTACCGAATATCGGCACATGTCTAATTGTTAGAAAATACATTGATGAAAAACAAGTAAATGTAGGCTACAGGCCGCTATATACACACACTATAAAATGAAGACATTTCTTTTAAATGTATAGAGCAGCTTTTTAATGAGGCAACAACATATGATAGATAGGACAGAACAAAAGGCTGTTATTAATCTTTTATTGCGCAAAAGTATTACAATGTGAAATGCACCAATCAGTGGCGTAGAAAAAAAAAAAAAAAAAGAAAACGGGGAGAAAAAAAAGAAAGTGAAAGTAAAAAGTGACGGAACTGTCTGACGCTGTATTAACGGAGAATTTTCTCTCAGAGACGACGAGAGACGAATTTCAACATAATATGCTGATAACGGTATGCTATTATGTATGCTAACGGTACGGTATTATTAGTTTGCAATGAGGATATAGCAAAAAGACGGCTTTTCACCCTGTGCTTAACCCTGGGCTATCCCCATTCTAAACGGCGCTTTTAACTGCGGTAGAGGAACGTTTCACGCTTGTAATTTAGCTGGGGGGATGAACGCGTCCTATCATCAGTGTGTGAGATCGCAGATACAGGTGCATCTCAATAAATTAGAATGTCGTGGAAAAGTTCATTTATTTCAGTAATTCAACTCAAATTGTGGAACTCGTGTATTAAATAAATTCAATGCACACAGACTGAAGTACTTTAAGTCTTTGGTTCTTCTAATTGTGATGATTTTGGCTCACATTTAACAAAAATCCACCAATTCACTATCTCAATAAATTAGAATACTTCATAAGATCAATTAAAAAAAAGGATATTTTAAACAGAAATGTCAGGCTTCTGAAAAGTATGTTAATTTCTATGCACTCAATACTTGGTTGGGCCTCCTTTTGCATGAATTACTGCATCAGTGCGGCGTGGCATGGAGGCAATCAGCCTGTGGCACTGCTCAGGTGTAATGGAAGCCCAGGTTGCTTTGATAGCAGCCTTCAGGTCATCTGTATTGTTGGGTCTGGTGTCTCTCATCTTCCTCTTGACAATACCCCATAGATTCTCTATGGGGTTCAGGTCTGGTGAGTTTGCTGGCCAATCAAGCACAGTAACACCATGGTCATTGAACCAGCTTTTGGTACCTTTGGCAGTGTGGGCAGGAGCCAAATCCTGCTGGAAAATGAAATCAGCATCTCCATAAAGCTTGTCAGCAGAAGGAAGCATGAAGTGCTCTAAAATCTCCTGGTAGTCCACTCCTTTTGAAGCTCTCCTAAGTTCTTAAATCGGCTTCGCCTGACAATCTTCTCAAGCCTGCGGTCATTCCTTTCACTTGTACACCGAAAAGGTGTACAAGTGAAAGGAACACTTTTTCCTTCCAGTCAACTTTCCATGAATATGCTTTGGCACAGCACTCTGCGAACAGCCAGCTCTTTCAGCAGTGACCCTCTGTGGCTTACCCTCATTGTAGAGGGTCTTGATGATCGTCTTCTGGACAACTGTCAAGTTAGCAGACTTCCCCATGACTGCTGTTGGGATTACTGACCTAAACCCAGTATTTATACCCTGAGAAAGGTAATTTAATAGAACTTGAAATTAAATATTATAATAATTTGAGATACTGATTTTTTTATTTTGATGAGCAGCAAGCTGTAATCATCAAAATGAAAACAAAAAAGTCTGGAAATATTTTACTTTATGTCTAATAAATCTAGAATATACTTAAGTTTTACTTTTTGAATTAAATTACAGAAAAAAAAAAAAACTTTTTCATGATATTCTAATTTATTGAGATGCACCTGTACACAATATTATCTTCGGGGGATGGGGCCTTTTTTACTTAGGCATAGGCTATTTGCTTGTTTATTTGCTCAATAATTACATGTTTATTTACCCATTTACTTAGTAAATGGGCCCATAGTGTAAAAATTACATTCATACATAGTGAAAAAATGAGAAGAAAAGGATTTTTAGTTAAAAATGTTGTTTTTGAAATTCGGTGTTGAAATAAAGCTGCTCTTAATTTTCATTAATTATTGTAGTGTTCGGACCTATTATAGACTGTTATTATATAATTTGTTATATAATTCATTGCATAAGTGATGTGCTAAGGCCAAGTATGGTAACCCATACACGGAATTTTCCCTCTGTATTTAACCCATCCAAGTTTGTGCACAGATATTAGGAGTAGTGAAACTGTGAACAACACACACTGCAAAACATGGACACACACACCCAGAGCAGTGGGCAGCCATTATGCTGTGGTGCCCAGGTAGTGATTGGTTATTTTCACTATATTTGTTTTCATAGCCTTCAACATGAACATTGTTTGTTGGACAACATTGGGCAGGATGTAAAATATGTATATATGTTTTTTTGGCTCATAACACACAATAGGGTCTTTGTCACTTTGGTGACAAAAGTAGTGTTTTTGTGAGAGTGGCAGGTTTTTGTCACTTTGTAACAAATTAAACTTTTCTTTCTCTAAGTCTCATTGTTACCACGGGGTTCTATTTGGTTAGTATTGGTCTGTATACCTTAATGTTCTCCATTTAATAAAGCAAGACTCTCATTGATCAAAGCATGTATTAACAAACATCATTCAGAACACATACAACCCTCATAACTCAAAGAATTAAATGAATTAAGTCCATGAGTCAAAAGGTGCCTTGAATGAGACTTATAAAGTCCCATAGAACCAAATACCAGAGTTCAGAACAAAAAAACAATCCAAAAAACAGTCCAAAAAAGCAGTCCAAAAAAACAAGATAATCCCAGCAAAAAAAGGAAAAATGTGTAGGAGAGAAAAAGCCAAAAAAAACAACAACAACAGTCTCACCCACATTAACTTCTCAGGGATTCCTGGATTCCTAAGGCAAACCACTGAAGAGGAAAAAATAATCCTCCAATAATCCCAGAAGGAGAATAGTTGATAGTCCATTGATAAAAGGCAGTTTTATGTACAGTTTAGTGCATTAACAGTTTGTGAGAGGAGCAATGATTGGTGCTTTTATAAAATGTCTTAAGTGCTGTAAATGACTGTATTTTTGTTTGTGTGTGTGGTTCAGGTAAACCTTACATTATGGAGACAAAATGTCCCAACAAATATGCCAATATCCAAAATCCTTGTGGGGACATTTAAGTTTGACATATAGGCTAATACTGCTAACAAGACATTCATGAGTCAAATGTATGTATAATGACTGATTCAAAAGAAGAAAATAATAAAAGAAAAGAAAATACACTGTATGTTGTATATTTCAGCATCTACCAATCGCAGAATATTCCATATCCTAATCTGTTTTAGATGGTCTGAATATGTCTGCATTATTGTATGTCATAGTATAGCCAATGAGTCTGTAATGTCTTTTTCATTCAAATTCAAATTCATATTCACAATTTACATATAAAGATATGTATGCTTACCTGTAAATGGTTTAGGAGGGAGGAGCTACAGTATAGAGCTAAGGATATAAAGCTTCAGCTTTCTTGGAACCTAGCCAACATGCAGCCGTAGTACCGCTGCCTTCAAAAATCGATCAGATACATTGAGACAGGAAGCTAACATTGGATTGATTTGGACGTGCCTTGATGCAGCATTTTTCAGTTTTCGGATGCAGCCTAGTAGCCTATGTAACTTTTGGTGCTCTAGCGGTTAAAGGTGCAGTAAGTACGCTGTTGGACATTGTTGATATTTAAAATCAACCCAAACAAACAAACCCAGTGTACTCACATGACAAGCAGGAGCAGTTTTCAGGTCTTCCCTCTTCTCTCTCTCCAGCGCTGGAAAGCTTTTCTAATATAACCAGGTCCTAAAGCACTTGCCCAGGCATAAACCTTCATTCCAGTGATTTTTTTTTTTTTTAGCTGTTTTGTATTGTGTCCCATTTCCTTATTTTCAAATCTCCCTCTTGCTCGTTCTCTCTCCTCGACCATCATACGCCCCCTCATGCTGATTGGTTAGACGTTTGTTGTTGCACTTGGCCCGACTAACTTCCAAACTGTGTATTTGAAATATCACTGAGTCCCCCTTTAATAAACAAAACTGCTTTGCGTTATGCGGAATAACATTGTACTGGGCTACTAAAATAGTCCGAATGTAAACGTGTATGAACGTGTACACATTCCCGCACACTTTTCAAAACTTTCTCTTCTCTTCTTTGCCCTCCTCTCCTCCCTCCCACATCAGCTCTTACAGCTGATGACTTTGCCACATTCTTCAAACATAAAATAACAACCATCAGCGGCCAATTCTCCACACCACATACTGACAATAACATCTTAACGGAAAACACACAAATTCTCCCCTCCTTCTCTTTGCTCTCTGAGGCAGATGTTTCCAAACTCATCCTTTCCAATCACCCTACTACCTGTCCGCTTGACCCTATCCCCACTCATCTTCTTCAGGCCATCTCCTCCTCAATTGTACCTGCACTCACTCACATGATCAATTCTTCTCTTCACACTGGTACATTTCCCACAGCTTTTAAGCAGGCTAGGATTACACCACTGCTTAAAAAACCCACTCTGAATCCAGCACTTTTAGAAAACTATAGACCGGTATCCCTTCTTCCATTCATTGCGAAGACACTTGAGAGAGTTGTGTTCAACCAACTGTCTACTTATCTCACACAGAACAACCTCCTTGACAACAACCAGTCTGGCTTCAAGAGTGGCCACTCAACTGAGACTGCCCTGCTCTCAGTTACTGAAGCCCTGAGACTGGCACGAGCAACTTCAAAATCATCGGTACTCATCTTGCTGGATCTGTCTGCTGCTTTTGACACAGTTAACCACCAGATCCTCCTGTCAACCCTCAGGTTGAAGGGCATCTCAGGAACCGCACTCCAGTGGTTCGAGTCTTACTTCTCAGGTAGGTCCTTCAGGGTATCTTGGAGAGGTGAGGTGTCCAAGTCGCATCATCTTGCTACTGGGGTACCTCAGGGCTCTGTGCTTGGACCACTTCTCTTCTCCATCTACATGTCATCACTAGGAACTGTCATTCAGGAACATGGTTTTTCCTATCACTGTTATGCTGATGACACACAACTCTACCTCTCATTCAAACCAGATGATCCGACAGTTGCTGGTCACATCGCAGCCTGCCTGACAGTCATTTCTGCCTGGATGAAGGACCACCACCTTCAACTCAACCTTGCAAAAACGGAACTGCTTGTGGTCGGTGCCAACCCAACACTTCATCATAACCTTTCCATTCAACTTGGGTCGTCAACCATAACTCCTTCCAGGATGGCCAGGAACCTCGGAGTGGTGATGGATGATTGTTTAAGCTTCACAGATCACATCACTACAATGGCCCGGTCCTGCAGATTTGCTCTGTACAACGTTAGGAAGATTAGACCCTTCCTATCGGAGCTTTCCACACAAATTCTTGTCCAAGCTCTTGTTCTATCCAGACTGGACTATTGTAATGCTCTCTTGGCAGGCCTTCCAGCATGCACTTTCAAGCCTCTACAACTGATACAGAATGCTGCAGCAAGACTGGTCTTTAACGAACCGAAGAGAGCGCATGTCACACCTCTCTTCATCAGTTTGCATTGGCTGCCAATTGCTGCTCGCATCCAATTCAAGGCTCTAATGTTTGCCTACAGAACATCCACTGGCTCTGCACCACTATACCTTAACCCACTACTTCAGACTTATGCGCCCTCCAGAAGCTTGCGTTCTGCAAGTGAACGGCGTCTTGTGGTGCCATCCCAAAGGGGCACAAAATCACTCTCACGGACCTCCTCCTGGTCTGTTCCTGGTTGGTGGAATGACCTACCACGCTCTATCCGAGCAGCTGAGTCTTTAGCCATTTTCAAAAAACTGCTAAAGACATATCTTTTTCATTAATATAGCACTTTTTTTTATTTATATTTTACTTTTCTTTTTTCGATTTTCTATTCTTTCTCCATCTATTTGCGTATATATATATATATTTAAAAAAAAAAAAAAAAAAAAAAACCCAACCTTGCTACGAGCACTTTACTGATGAAACTGACTTGACACAGCACTTACATACTGTTGTACTCATGTTGATTTGATTGCTTCTACTATTATGTAAATGCAACTTAGATATTTTGTACATTCTGTACTAGTTTAAATAATAATATGTATATTTTTGTGTAAATTGCATGCTAACCAAGTCCATGTTAAGTCAAATCCTGAAGCTTGTTTAATACTGTATAGCTGTGTATGTTCCACACTATAAGCTAGATGTTTAAGTTAACTTTGTACACCTATTTATGGTATATGATACACTTGAATGCAGCCATTTAAATGCAACTTTATTGCACTTTACCAAAGTAATGTGAAGTTATGGTCTACGGATACTACCTCATATTTGACTCTTTATAATTTTATTTACTGTTATTACTGCTGTGAATAAAATCCTTCAAATTGGACCCACTCTCTCGCTCCAGTTTCTCTAGCCGGAAACTCCCACCACCATTACCCTTGGTGAAAATTGAGGGAGCGAGGGTCTGTCCATATAAACTTCCCTCGTCCACTTCACGAAGTGGAATGCACTTAAAAATGGCGGCAGGGATTCCCCCGAGGGGAAGTGCTTAGGGAAGTTCACAAGTGCGTGTCTAAAAGTGGAGTGGAACGCAGCCTCAGAGCTTTGTCTGCGGGCTTGATCCATGGCCGTGGGCCGTGTGGCATCTGAGTGATGTCTGTTAGATCACACCACTCTCTCTCACATAAACGTTGATGGGATTTGCAGATAGACTGAGGCTGCGTTCCACTCCAATTTTAGACACGCACTCGCGAACTTCCCTAAGCACTTCCCCTCGGGGGAATCCCTGCTGCCATTTTTAAGTGCGTTCCACTTCGTGAAGTGGACGAGGGAAGTTTATATGGACAAACCCTAGTCCCCTCGATTTTGACAGAGGGAGCGAGTCTGCTCTGATGTACACTTCAAGCAGCTTTATATCCCACAATTCAACTTGATTGTGATGTCACAGCAGATCGCGCTTAACTGAAGTGTATGATATTAATTATTTTGAGAATTAATCGCACAATAGTCTATAAAATATTAATTATGTTGAGATTCAATTGCATAATACTTGTAGCTACCTTATGTTCACAGTCAAAGTTTATACTATTGATATTTTGTTACATTTGTGTAATTTCATTTTTCTCCAACAGCTCATATAGGCTACCTATAGGACTTATAGCTACTATAGGACTCCAACAACTTTTAAGCATATAGAATGGTGCATAAAACAAATTCATAAGTACAAAAGGGGTTTAAATAATAATTCAGCTCCATAGTGAATTCCAAGCGATTAAGGGCTTAGTGCGTTTCATTTAAACCTTATGCATGACTTCCACCAGAAGTGGGCACTCGTGCAACGTAAGCAATGACGCACATCCGAGTCCATGAGAGGGAAGTTAGCGAGTGAAGTGCATAAAAATTTGGAGTGGAACGCAGCCTGAATCCCAAATGGCACCCTAAACTCTCATGGTCTTCATCTGAGTCTGCACTTTCGTGACGTAATGCCCCTTTGTCTGCTGGGTAAAGTCCTCTGCAGCTCGCAAACTTGCGGGCTCAGCTGAAGTGCACATCGAGGGCGCATAGCAGCCGCAAAGGGGGCACTCGCTAGCACCCTTGTGAAACCTAAAATGATGAATGAGACACCCTATGGTCCCATGGACTTAAAGGACACGCGCACGTGGCAGCCATTGTAATGCCTTCCAAATACCCACACTTAGGAAGTAAGTGCGCAAGACTGTCTTAAAAATGCCCAAGTGCAGTGCCCTTAATGCACACTAAACCCACACTATCTTGAATACCACTTTGGAGTGGTATTCGAGGCTAAACGTACCCCATGTTCGGGAACTTGCATGCCCTGAAATCGCGAGATGTCAAAGAAAACATTCTAGTGTAAGTTAAATGAATTATATATTACATGTAATTTAGTTATATGTGTGATGGAATTTTTTAATTAATCATAACTAAAATTTCTTTTTCTTTGCAGGAATAACATTTATATGCTTTTGAAACCTAAATGTTCTCAAACCTTGGGCCTAAGTCAGTGTGTGTCTGAATCATGTCCAAAAATAAAAGAAGTGGAAATGACACTTAGGGACAGCTAGACAACTATCTAAATATAATAGCCCCATGATATTGAGTAACCATGAACTAATAAACACATGATTTGGGCAGATCTTGCTTTACCTAGTAACATGAGGGTTTGACATATGAAGAACCAATCATATTGTAGAATGCTTTGCCATGCTCCTATCCTATATAAACTGTTGTATTCTTCTTGCTGGTGGGATTCTCTTTGATTAATACGAGGTTCTCCGGCTGTGAATAAAGCATATTCTAAGGCATAGTCTGGAGTCTATCTGGTTATTGCTGCGCAGCAAGTTAGGGAACACTAAAGACCTTATTCCCAAGTGATAGTGTTCAAAAGGGTCAAGACGTTGACCGACTCGAAGCAGCAGTTGTCGACTAGGAGACGCAGTGCTAGAATATAAATATTATTGAGTGTCGCCAGTAGATGCTCGGGTGTCGATTAGGAGACGCCGCAGGTAAACAGGTAAACTTAAGTTAGGTGCGTAGGGGAAAATATACCACAATTTGGTGAGCCAGCCAGGAGTCCTCGGAATCTTCCTCTGTCGGTGGATGGGGACAAGGAACTTGTCTTCATTCTGCCAGACTGCAGATCCCTGTTCGAAAAAGGGACCATTCCTGGACGGGCTAAAAGGACTTAAGGTTAAGGTAGGACAGACTCCATACTTTTCCTTACAAATGCTTCTAAATTAAATGAAAGGTTAAATTGAATTGAATTTTGGATTCTGTTCAGAAAATTATTGAAGAACACTGGTGATCACATTCAAATGATGTTTACTTTTGGCTGTTAAGGGCAGTGATTATGGTTGATTCAACCAAAGTGGTGTTTGTTGGGTATATTAGTTGTTGTGATTGAGTGCTCCCAGCAAGCTGTCAATATAACTTTGTTCCTGCAAAGAGCAACTTGTCATGTATGCTGGAGTTAGATGTGCTAAAGATTCTACGCTCATTTAATTTCACATTTAGAAGATTTCACATTTTAATTTCTAGATTATTATAAGCTATATAGCATAACTAGATTTCCAACATACCGCTATCTGAATCAGTGGATCCATTATAAACTATTCCGCATTGCAGAAATTACCTAAATTGGCTCTGAGTTAGTTTAAAATAGAGGTAGTATATGTCATGCCCATCAGTTGACTCTGAAAAATAGGATTGTAGGGAGGTCAGTAAAGATTTAATGCCATGTCAGCAGCTAAGGCTATTCTTATGACAAGAGCTGGGTTATGCAGAGTTAATTTGGAAACAACGCAAAATAAGACAAGATATTTGTGTTACAGTTTTTCTCGATTGCTTAAACACTATTACCAGGCTTTTGAACTAAAATTTAAAAACCATAATTTCATTTATCAAAAAGCAGACCCATTTCCCTAAACTATCCACCTGTTTTTGCGGGGCGCTACTGTAAAAAAGAACGTGGGTACAACTTCCGGTGAGGCGGCGGAAGTAGCATACCAATGGTATTTTGTGTGCTAATTAGCGAAGAGGCTAAGTGTTTTTTGGATCATTGTTTACTTTGTAAAGTTGCAAACCTTAATGAGAGATGTTGTTACGGCACTCAGGGACAACATTTCAGTTTAGTACATTTATTAGTTAATAATATCACAATACAATAAACAGTTTTTGTGTCCTTAATTGCCCTTTACTTTACTGACCTTCCACAAAAGTGCTGCTGCATGACTACAAGAGCATCCTGGCCCTGCGACACATGAACAACCCGCTGTCTGTTCTTCACCTGTCACTGATGCTAGCACCACAGCCTTATGATGTGATATTTTACTCCCACTGGTGTCGTGCGTGCCAGAGCCAGTCGCGTTTCCACTGTCATATATGCGATTCTAAAGGCTATTTATGTTAACCATTGCGATAATAAATACACACGTTTGTGGAAAATACCACAGACTGCTTGAGGAACGTAGACAATTCTTATATGATTATAATCATGTATTTATTTGGTTTAATGTTTTATCTGTCTCTTCCCTGTGCCTTTGTTGATACTGGATGCATACGCATATCTTTCACAGATTTACACACTCCGGTTAACTCGTATAACTCAACTCCTGTTTTCCTCTCATGAGCTCCCTCTGTTGCTCTGGCTGAAAGGATCAGGATAGATAGACAGGAGAGATCGCTCAAATGTCCTCGGATTGCAATCATCACATAATTTAGAGGAAAATTAATAGAAATGCTCAGAAAAGTGACGTAAACATAGGGTATGTTATCAATATATTTCTAAATGTGTAAGCCTTTGGACTTAAAAACCGTAATGGAGTTGTTTTGTGCATTCTTGTGATCGTAAATGAATGGAAGCAGGTGCAACTGAATAGGTATGTGTTTTCTTTTTATGTCAATATAAATATCAGTTAGATTTAGCATGATTGATGTGCACTCCTGACATAAATTAATAAATTACTGTTACTGTAACATTTTTTTATTGTAAAACATTGTTCAAATATTGATGCTGGAATCTTAAATCTTCAAGTAAAAGCCAAACGTTCGCAAGTTTGGATCGCTAAATCTTGAATGACTGTCGAGTGTCATTCCTTCTTATTCTAGTTTAACTTATTCTTATTCTGTTTACTTCGAACCGGAAGACGCTCCCACTTTTGACGCAAGGCCTCATGGGGCGTAGGAAACTTGTGGATAAACACTATTCCCCTGTTTTGACACATGAATCAGATTTGTTGAACTGTCACTCCAAAACTCTACACCAGATAGGCACTCAAGTTAGTGACTCGGACTCGAGTCGTACTCGAGTCGCATTTTAATGAACTTCAGACTTGACTCGGACTCGACCTGAAATGACTTCAGACTTGACTCGACTCGACACAAAAGACTCGTGAATATTTTAAAAACCAACTCTTTTACCCTTAACTACTGATATAATAAATAAAGAATTTGTGTTGTGTTTCAATGGTTTTAGAATATCTGCGTCACATTTATTTCCCTATGTGTCGTGGTAGATCGGACTCTTGTCATAGAATTTGATTACGTATGTCCGTGTATTGCGCGTAAACTCCGAAATGTCATAAGAGTCCCATGAAACATGACAGGAGCCACCGTGCCATATGTTCTTTCGTTTGGGTTTATTAACATGTCACATCGGCTAGATGCACAGAATGCGGGAAAACAATTAAAGACACCGGAACGACAACATAAAATTTTATGAGACATCGCATCCACAAAGGTAGTCACATTAACTCACACAGGCAGCTATCTATTATACTGTAGTGTAGCTGCATGGCTCATTTGGATTGCCAGCCTGTTAAAATATGAACAAAAAACAACAACTAGCCTTTAAACCTAGCACTACGTTTTATCAATCTTTTCGTAGTATATGCAGCTTTTTTCTTTCTTAATGTGTGTCCATAAGAGAGAGATAGAAAGATATGTTAATCCATTTATTACTTAAAGCTCATATTTTCACGTATCGCAATCAGCATGCGTACAGTTTTCTATTGACTTAAACATTCCGAGGTTTGATATTTTCTAATAATGACTGTCGTCAATAACAAGGAAGCTGTATAACAAACCGTGACTCACTGGCGCCATCTTGTGTCCACTTAGCGACTGTATTGAAAATGACTACTTGTGTTGCCAGGACGATTGTTTTGTACATTGTAATGATTTATAAAGTAACAAGCTGGATGTACATTATCCCTTACATCATAGGACCTTAATTTCAAACAAAACAGATGATAGAAAGATCATATTATTTTGTCTATATAATACAACTAGGATAAAAAATAGGATTTGAGTATGAGAATTTATTTATTTATTTATTTTTTAATGACTCGAGACTCGGACTCGTGACAAAAGGCTCCAGACTTGACTCAGACTCCAGTGATAAAGACTTCAGACTTGACTTGGACTCTAGCTTAAAGACTTCAGACTTGACTCGGACTCCAGATAAAAGACTCGTGAACATCTCTGCTCTACACACAAATCCCTTCATTTCTCATTTCCTACACCATGTTGTCATTTAGAAAGCACTAGCATTCAATATTGTTCACTCAAGTCAGCATAGCTTGAGCTCAGTTAGCACACAGTTACCCATGTGGAAACACTAAGAGTCAAAATTTATCACACACCTATCAGAACCTTCAATAGATAGATAAAAGAGCCCCAGTCAGTTCATTCAGTTTTGGAACAATGGATCCAGAGAGATGTGATTGAAAAGGTTGAGGACACCAGAGAGGAGGAGGAGGAGGAAGAGGAAGAGGATGAGCAAGAGCGGTAAGGAGTGGAGGAAGAGGTGAAGGAAGAGGAGGAGGATGAGGAGACAAGGAGTCTCAGATTAAATTCGTGCCACTAGTTGACCATGTCCTTGTCCATGGTATGACTATGAGGGAGGCTGGGCAATGAGTTCAGCCAAACTTAAGTTACTTCATCGTCGCCTCGATCATAAAAACCTTCAGGTAGGAAAACAGGTACATGTACCTCAGTGTACTGTATCTTTTGAGTACTGTACTCTGTTACAACACATGCATCAAAGTTCCTTACATACAGATAAAGTTTCTGTCTACTTCCATTTTGTAAAAAGGATGTGTTACAGTTACAGTAATCAGTACTTCTATTTTTGTAGGACACAGAGACGATGGAATGGAAGACTAGACATTTCAGTTGAGGCGTGCCAGGGGTGGATCAGGCATGCAAGAGGGTTTTCCCCCCGCTGCCTGGATAGGGCCAGTACAGCCTGTGATGTTGATGAGATTCTCTGGCCTGTCCCAGACCAAAGATGTGATGCTGGGCCAGAATATTTTTTGTTGTTGTTTGGTGTATTGTACTGTACAGTACATTAAAGAATAAAAAATGTGCAAATGTATACACATGTGTTCATCATGTGAAAAGTTCCTTGAGGGGAAGAACCACAAGCAACACGACGTATTACTGGTTTTTGTTTCTGGTTTTTGCAGTATTGTTTTGAATTTATCTCACCAGTGTGTAAGACTGTGTTATAGTGTGTGTGTTTTTGAGGGCTTGTGTGTGATGTCTGAGGGCAAAGTTTGGTTTTTCAGCAAGAGTGAATGGTTTTGAGTGTAGAGCTTCATTTTGACCTGAAAATAGGATGTTTGGGGAATTGAGTGAGACGTTATGGATTTGTGTTTACTGTTTTGAGAATATGAGGCATAGTTTCAAGAAATGTGTTTAAGCAATCGAGGATGTATTATCTATTATGAAAACATTTGAGAGTTTTGTGCGTATAGTGTTTTGAGAAAAGGATTCACATGATTTGCAATTTGTGTGAAATGAATGAAAATGTACAATCTGTTTAGGACAACTACAAAGTGTTCAGATCACTGTGTTAACTGTTTTGAGAACAGTGATCCGAGTTTGGAGAAACATGTCAGATCGATTGAGAAAAAATGTAAGTCTCAAAATAAGCTCTTTCCAGCATAACACAAGCAACAAATCTCACTCAGAAAGAGTGTCATCATTACACACTGACCTAAAAACAACAGGGAGCATTACGTAAATGATCAACTTTTATTTTATAAGACTGAAGGACTTTTCACATAAATCAATATTTCATTCTAGAATAAGAATAACATCTTTTCATTTTACTGACTGTACTACAGCAGTCGTAACAAGAATGAATCAGAAGTGCTGCAATGTGTTTTTTCTATATCTTGTTGCATGTAATCATTTACTAATTCTGAAATTCCAGGGCTGAAATAATAATAATGTTTGAGCAGTAAAAATTATCAACACGATCTGTTTGGCCTTGTGCAAGCAGCGGTTGTGATCAGTATTGCAATGTATTGCAGCACCTTGCAATCTGCTTATCGTTGAACACATGAATGATCTGGCAGATTTGATCAGTTGTTAAGAGCAATGGGATGAGACATGCAAGTATTTAGTCACACTCAGCTTCAGTGTCAAAAGGTCAAATGTGTGAAAAAATATAGCTTTTTTTTGTCTTTCTTCAGTAGAAAAAATATATATCTTTTTTGTCTTTCTTCATTAGGCTCTGTTCTAACAAACTGGGTTGTCTTTAACCCAGTGTTTTATGCTAACAAGCATTTAGTAATACATAAAGTACTTTTTCCTAAACTCTTAAAGGGTTAGTTCACCCAAAATACAGTCATTAATTACTCGCTCTCATGTCGTTCCACACCCGTAAGACCTTCGTTCATCTTCAGAACACAAATTAAGATATTTTTGATAAAATCTGATGGCTCAGTGAGGCCTACATTGCCAGCAAGAAAATTAACACTTTAAAATGCCTAGAAAGTTAAAGATATATTTAAAACAGTTCATGTGACTACAGTGGTTCAACCCTAATGTTATGAAGCAAAAAGAATATTTTTGACAAAACAATAACAAAATAACAACTTTATTCAACAATATCTAGTGATGGGTGACTACAAAACACTGCTTCATGAAGCTTCGAAGCTTTACGAATCTTTTGTTTCGAATCAGTGTTTTGGAGAGTGTATCAAACTAACAAAGTCACGTGATTTCAGTAAACGAGGCTTCGTTCACCTTTTATTGTGGCCAGCCTAAGGCACACCTGTGCAATAATCATGCTGTCTAATCAGCATCTTGATATGCCACACCTGTGAGGTGGATGGATTATCTCGGCAAAGGAGAAGTGCTCACTAACACAGATTTAGACAGATTTGTGAACAATATTTGAGAGAAATAGGCCTTTTGTGTACATAGAAAAAGTCTTAGATCTTTGAGTTCAGCTCATGAAAAATGGGGGCAAAAACAAAAGTGTTGCGTTTATAATTTTGTTCAGTGTATATATTCAAATCTAGGTATGAGATAACATTATTGTTAATGTTTAAACATTACATAATGCATAACAGATCATTATTTAATGTAAATAAAACGCTAACAAATCTCTTTAAACTTCGATTCATATATTACCTAATGCACTTTTACATTTACAAATGTTGTAAAAAATAGTTTTTATTAGTAATTTTAAGCACTTTACACACTATTCATGTTAACATATTATTCAATAACTCATAACCTGTAAAGGTCATACATTTGGTATTTGTTTGTTGTGGTGTGTATTTTTTACAAATCATTTATGAATAATTTGTTCATCTTTTTGCAGTACTCAATCTATAGCTGAAACTATTCATTATTTGTAGATGTTTCTAAACATTTACTAATCATTAAGACACGTCATCTCAATGGCAAAAAGTGTCTCAAATGACCCGAATTCCCCCTATTTACAAATCTTTACAAATCAGGTTTTTGCAGCACCCAATCTAAAGTTAAACCTGTCCATCATTTGTAAATGTTTATAAATGTTTAATATTCAACATTTAGTATATATATTGGCATTGGACTTAACAACGCTTGTGTAAAGACAAGAACACATAATTGTAATTCGGATGCAAAACGTGTTAAACACAGTATTCTATATCCCTAAATAGAGGATATTCCTTGAATCTTACATCAACAGGAGAAAACAAATCACTTTTGTTCATTATCAAAACAATGTAATAAAATCTAATTGGGACCAGTCATTCTTATATTGCTCAAATTTCTGTTGCAAACAAACACCTTTTTGCATTGTACATTTATAAATAAAAAATGTTAGATAAATATTGAAATATTGAAGTTTAATGACATTTGCAAGCATTTATATTTACATTAAATAATGATCTGTTAATCAACATGTAATGTTTAATAAATTCATTAGCATTAGTAAACATTAACAAGCACATTATCTCATATTTCTGGCCATGTGAATATATATTAACTAACTAATGATCTGATCTGTTAAGCATTATATAATGTTTGTTAATGATTTATTAATGTTTTATAATTTGTAAAAGTTATTTCAAAGTGTTATCCTTGGAGGAATTATTGTTCTATTTCTTATTGACCATTTTGAGGAAGTCCAACATACACCGTACATGGTGAGACACACAAAGATGCTCAGACATTATTACAGTTTTTTTCAATTGCTAACAAGTGTTTACCAATACTTAAAGTACTTTTTCTAAACTCTTAACACAGCAACACGCCTACATCACACAATTAGCCAAATAGTTAATTTTCTGCCCGAAACCATATTTTGTTAGATAAACACAAACGCTACATTTCAAAATGCTAAAAACCTTTTTCAACACATACTAACTCTATCAAAACACAGCAAACCTGATTCAAAATCAAGTTAAAACACTCACACTAGTTTTCCAACATGAACATATAGTCAATCAAAGTGCAATGATTGTCAAAATACTAACAGTTGATGGCATTATGAAAACTGCATTACTTGTCATGTTTCAGTTCTACCTGCAGAAAATATGAAATCCATAGTTTTTATAATTCAGTTTCCTTTTACTGCAGTAAAGGTATAATGCATGTAAGCCATTCTACATTTTTGGTTGAGGGTTGAATGTGTGCATTCTTGGCAACAGAAGTGAGTCATTATTTTATAGAAAGTACAGTAGAAAAAGAGAAGAAGAAAGTAACAGAATTCCTCAATTCAGCTACTGGTCAAATGTGTCCCCTATGCAGAACTTCAGTTGCCCCTTGGTTGAAATCTCTTTCTGGGGTTGGGTGTGTGGTGTTGATGGTGCCCCATAGAGGGTGGAATGGTGTCCCCTTGGTAGCTATAGTGCCCTACGCAGACCACATATTTTGTAAATATGGAACAGTGATAGTGGAATCGTTGTAGTAAAATCGTTGTAGTATAAAGATTTTACTGAAATGAAAACATGAAATTGCAGCCATTGATCAACAACAAATCCAACATACATGGCCTTTGGTTATTGTGGAAGCTTTTTTTCCGCCACAGAATAAAAAAAGCATAAAAGGTAAATGTGACTTTTTATCAAAAATATTTTTTATTTTGCAATTGTGAGTGTACATCTCACAACTCTGACTTTTTTTCTCAGAATTGTGAGATATAAACTAGGAATTGAGAGAAAAAAAATCAGAATTGTGAGATAAAAAGTCACAATTACCTTTTTTTATTTTCTATTCATGGCAGAGATAAGCTTTCCACATGTGTAAGGGGGAAAACCATAGAGATGCACAATCCAGCACACATTCTTCTCTCCCATACCTCTTCTTTTCCCTTGTCCTGATCCAACTTCTCCTCTCCTCCTTCATCTGTTCCTCTCCCTTACCCAGATAATATTTTCTCTCTGCTCCTCTGTGTTGTTCTTCATAAACACTGAACAAATCCGATTCAAAGAGTCCTATTTTACTGTGTGTCCATGTAATGAAAATAACTTCAACACCTGACTATGTCTCCAACTGAGATCGGAATCTGCTATTTCTAAATATTTCAGTGATCTGCCTAATTAAAAATGCTTATCAATTGTTTTAGTATTTGTTTTATATTTTTCCAGTACTGCTGTTGTTGTAAAAGTATAGGTTCTATCCTATATTTAAAGATTGGAACATTAGGTCTTCATTTCTGACTTGCCGTGTTTAAGCATTTGCAAATAAAATGAGAAAGATCCATGATTTTGGTATGGGGAAAACTTGTATGAAAAGAAAATGTAAGCATTTTAGAAACGTGTTAATTGACTGCATTTTGTGTGAAAGCGACATGAATTGTGTTAATGGTATGGCCACAACAGACGGATGTTCTGCTAAATGTGTTTAGAGTTTTGAAAATGTGACTACAGATTGGACAAAAGTATGTTAGCAATTGAAAAAAAACTGTAAAGGAGTCAGTGATGTAACTGTGAAGCATTTTAATTGGTGTTTTCATGGCGTTGAAGAAGAGGGCTGGTCGAGTGTCAGAATAAAAACCATCTACTTCCTCTTCCTCATCACTCCTGCTTCACTGCAGACTCACACAGCATCTCTGAACCTCCTGACTTGAGCAACAGATAAAATGGTAAGTCATATTCATACTTCTTCATCACTTTATGCTCCTCTTGTGACCTCACACAGTTCTAACAGCTGATAAAAACTGTCAGATCATTCACATGCACAAAGATAAACGTCAAACAGAGCACAAGGTGCTGCAACACATTGCAATATTGATCACAATTGATGTTTGCACAAGACCAAACAGATCATGCTGATAAATAGAGCTGCAGGATCATACATTAACTCTCTTTGTGCATCTGTTTGGAAGTAGTAGATGTTAAAGGATGTTCCTACAATGTGATCCTCTTTGTACTCTGAGAGAAAAAAACATGAGTGTGGACACGCAAAAGCCTTTGAGAAAGAGGAAGTTGCTTTAATGCTAACAGGAAAATTGGATATTAAAGTCACCAAGGTGTTGTGCTGTTTATTAAGTCTGTTATGTCAAGAAATTATTATTATTATTAAAATATTTTTAAACAATATCCTACAATAATTTACATTTTTTTTATTCTACAGGCCAGGCCAAAACAGCAACAAAAGTTACAGAAAAATACGTTCTGGATTGTAAGGGTTAATGTTACGCTGTTCTGAAAATTTAATGCACAAGCCACTTATACTTTAAATTTTTATTACAATTTTTTTATTTTTACTTATTTACTACTTACTGCATACAGTTTTTTTCTCTCAAAAATAATAATAATAGCAAGTGTGTATAATGAGACATTTCTTCTTCTTCTTCTTCTTCTTTTTTTATTGACAAGTAAAAGTTTAATTTAGCAATATGCAAAGTTATGAGAGAAACAACTGAATACAAAAATCATGACAGTATTACATTTCACAACTGTTACTTGATTAAATACTTGTGTAGTGTGATGTAAATATAGTAACAATACTTTTAGAATTTACAATCTATAAAGAAAGATTAATATTTTCAGCTCATTTGAAAGCTAAATGAATTGAAATTGCCTTTGATACATCAGCAGAATATTTAAGATTTTAATCTGAAAGATTAAAAATGTGTCATTTGGAGACAGCAGGCTAGGGTTATGAGAGTCTAAAGTGTTTCCTTCCTTTTTACACGTGTAACACTGATTCTCACACAGCGGAAGAGAGGAACATGAGCCACAATCTGTTTAAACTTTTTTAATGTCAAACTTCCAGCTGACAGGACAGGAGTGACAGAGAGGAGAGTGGGAACGGGACATGACTCAGATCAGACCATTATGGTAATAACTACATGAAGGAAAGTTATGACTGTTGATTATTGCATATTTTTGCTCTTTTTAGGTTTTCACTGTGCATTTGAGGGTCCTTCTCCTCGGGATTGTTTTGCTTTCCTGTATTCAGAGTGTGGTGAATCTAGATGTGGACATTAACACCCTTTCCAGGATTCAAAAATTTGTTCATTTCAAGTACGTTTTCATGTTGCTCTATGAAATTAAGGGGTAACACTGTACAATAAGGTTGTATTATGTTAACATCAGTATGTGCATTATGTAGCTCACAATGACAATGTGATCTCATATTTATAGGTAATCATAACTAAAGTGTGTTTCTAGCACAAATACATTTTTGTATGATTGCATAGACACATAAAACATACAGATCAACACAATGACCCACGATGAGTTTGCCCTACTGTTAAAGTTTGTACTATTGTTACACACAGTCCCAGCATGAATGTTTGATTTCTCAGTTATTTTGCATATGCAAATGGTGTTAATTATTTTCTTTTTTTTTTTTAACCAGTTATTTTAGCGGCGGCCAGTTTGCAGTAGCCATCAATGTCCCACAGCGGCAGTGTCAAAGAGGATTCAACCCCCGAAACAGACCCTTTCTGATAAATGACCTATCAGAAACAGTTAAACTTCACACAGTACCTAACGTGGATGTCTACATAGGCACTGAAGTCATTGCTGCAGGGGTTCATACAAATGCACATTCAGAGCCTTTACTGATGAATCCTACAAATCATTCTCCTTTGACAGACTTGATGAATACAAACAGAGATGGATGTGTGGTTTTCTACACCTTAAATAGTCCCTGTACACAGTTTTGTCTCAATAACAATAATGGTAACAATATTTTACCAAGTCTTGAAGAATTAAATAGATATCAGGGAATTAAAGCGTTTGTTTTCAATAATATCTACAGTAATGACCGAAATTCACCATATCTTAGAAATAGACTACAGCAGATTGCTGATCGTGTACCACTTTACCGTTGTAACCGTGACGGTTGTATCCTTTGTGGACGACCAGGTTCAAACATACCACTGAATAACCAATGTTTAATTTGAATTAAACTAGGTCTCACTTGCTCACGCATGTTGAGTTTCTTGTTTGACAGCGATGCTTTAAATGAACCGATGAGCTAGTTATCTGCTGAGACTTTTACTTCAATGCTTAAATAGACTTTCACATGCAGCTTTTTCTTTACAAATTAGTAAACTATGGCAGGGGAGAGTAAATGTTTACTTTTCATTTAAAGAAATTATTGCTTTATGAGTGATTGTAATCATATATAGAGACACAACTGGACATTTGAAAGCCTTGATAAAGGAAAAAAATACTAGTAAATTAAATCTTTTATATTCAGAAACATCTGGCATTATGGCCAGATAGGTTTAATGCTGTGTGAACCACAATGTTTTTTTGTTTTTGTTTTTTTTTTATTATTAAAATGCTTGTTTGTTTATGCTTATGCATTTTTAATAGTTTCATAAACACTGCTGGGGAAATAAATAAATTTCTATGCACCACCTTCTGTTCTATTGTTTAATTTTATATTTATAATTATATATTTGTCTTTGGCTTCAGTATACACCATACACCAACACAACATAATATAAATAAAAAAAGATATAAAACAATTAAAACAATGACATTCCCTTGTGTATATATACAGGTGCTGGTCATATAATTAGAATATCGTGAAAAAGTTCATTTTTTTTATTGTAAATTATTTTAAAAAATGAAACTTTCATATATTAGGGTGGCTGTTTACAGAGTGATGTATCAAAGCATATTAAATGCAAAGTTGACTGGAAGGAAGAAATTGGGTAGGCAAAGGTGCACAAGCAACAGGGATGACCGCAAGCTTGAGAATACTGTCAAGTAAAGCCAATTCAAACACTTGGGAGAGCTTCACAATGAGTAGAATGAAGCCGGAGTCAGCACATCAAGAGTCACCACACTCAGACATCTTCAGGAAAAGGACTACCAAGCCACTTCTGAACCAGAGACAACGTCAGAAGCATCTTACCTGGGCTAAGGAGAAAAAGAACTGGACAGTGAACAGTGGTCGAAAGTCCTCTTTTCAGATAAAAGTAAATTTTGCATTTCATGTTGAAATCATGGTCCCAGAGTCTGAAGGAAGACTGGAGAGGCACAGAATCCAAGCTGCTTGAAGTCTAGTGTGAAGTTTCTGAAGTCAATAATGATTTGGGGGGGCCGTGACGTCTGCTGGTGTTGGTCCATTGTGTTTTATCAAGTGCAAAGTCAATGCAGCCATCTTCCAGGAGATTTTGGAGCACTTTATGCTTCCATCTGCTGACAAGCTTTATGGAGATGCTGATTTCCTTTTCCAGCAGGACTTTAGCACCTGCCCACAGTGCAAAAACCACTTCCAAGTGGTTTGCTGACCATGATATTACTGTGCTTTATTGGCCAGCCAATATGCCTGACCTGAATCTATGGGATATTTTCAAGAGAAAGATGAGAAACAGTCGATCCAACAATATACAGATGATCTGAAGGCTCAATAGTGCCTCAGCAGTGCCACAGGCTGATCACTTCCATGCCACACTTCACTGATGCAGTAATTTGTGCTAGGAGCAAGTCATTTGCTGTAATATGTCCTGCCGATCAAGTATTGAGTGCACAAAAGAACATACTTTAAAGAACTTGAACTTTTCTGTTTTGCAAATCCATTTTTTGATTGATCTTAGGAAATATTCTAATATTTTGAAATACTGGATTTTGGACTTTCATGAGCTGTACGCTCTAATCATCAAAATTAAAAAAAAAAACTTTTGAAATGTTTTACTTTACATATAGGGAATCTAGAATATATGAAAGTTTCATTTTTAAAAATAATTTATAATAAAAAATGAACTTTTTGATGATATTCTAATTATATGACCAGCACCTGTACAATATATGCATACATATCCACCCCTGCTCATATTCATGTCTCAACATTTAAAATTCTACTGTCAGTTGGTACAAATGACATCTGGTACACATTTTTACTCACCCGAGGCTGTCTAAAAACATCTCCTTGATGGTAACAACTGAAATTTAGAATGTAAGGGGTGAGAAGTATCCTCTATAATAACCATTGCTATTTGTTTTACTTAAATAAATATATATCATTACCTTTTTTTCTGAACACAAACTGAGAATTTTTTTTTTAATGGTCCTACTCGCACTTGATCTTATAATTTAATAGCAGTATGACCCTCTTTTCAAGCTTTAAAAAAGATGCAAAAGTATCATAAAATGGTCGTATTCGACTTGTGCCGTATATTCGGAGTGATCTGTAGGCATAAGATATAGGGTTTGGTGAAAATCAAATGGAAATGTAATTTATTATTTAGCCTTAACTGTTGCTCTTTGTGGTTCATATGGGGCCGTGTTTCATTTTGAATGTTAAAATGGAGTTGGGATTGAGAACCACTGCTTCAGACCATCCTCTGAATGAATTTAACATAATCGCATATGCACCACAGAAGTGCAAATGAAAGGGTGAACTTATCTTCCGCCTGTTGCCTATTTGGTTAAGCTGCCATAATGGGAACATATAGAAGAATATAATAACTTTCCTAACTAATTGCAAATTTATATACTAAATTTGGGGACGGCAATGTAGGAAAGTCTATCCCTTTAATTGCAATTTCATACTTAACCGCTAGAGGGCACATGTCTTTCACTTTACTGATACCTATACACCGTTCCCTGTACAGTTTTTTTTTTTTTTTAATTGCTTACACACACATATCTTTCAAAAGCAAACACTTCATTCAAAACTATTTTAACTCTTAGTTAGTTCCCTACGCAGACCACATATTCTGCATATATGGAACAGTGGTAGTGGGAACGTTGTAGTATGAAGCTTTTACTGAAATGAAAACATGAAATTGCTGCCATTGATCAACAACAAATCCAACATACATGGTCTTTGATTATTAGGGAACCTTTTTTCTGCCACTGAATAAAAAAAGCATAAAAGGTAATTGTGACATTTTATCTCACAATTCCATTTATTTATTTATTTATTTATTTTTTTTTGCAATTGTGAGTTTACATCTCACAATTCTGACTTTTTTTTCTCTGAATTGTGAAATATAAACTATAGGAATAATTGAGAGAAAAAAGTCAGACTTGTGAGATAAAAAACACAATTACCTTTTTTATTTTCTATTCATGGCAGAAATAAGCTTTCATAGGTTACACATGTGTAAAAGAGGAAAATCATAGAGATGCACAATCCAGCACACATTCTTCCTCCTCTCCTCTTCCTCTTCTTTTCCCTTGTCCTGATCCAACTTCTCCTCTGCTTCTTCATCTGTTCCTCTCCTTCACCTAGACATTTTTTCTCTCTCTGCTCCTCTGTGTTGTTCTTCATACACACTGAACAAATCTGATTCAAAGAGTCATATTTTACTGTGTGTCCATGTAATGAAAATAACTTCAACACCTGACTCCAACTGAGATTGGAATCTACTATTTCTCAATATTTCAGTAATCTGCCAATTAAAATGCTTATCAATTGTTTCAGTATTTGTTTGATATATTTTTTCAATATTTTTGAGCTGCTGTTGTTGCAAAAGTATAGGTTTTATCCTATATTTAATGATTGGAACGTTTCATTTCTGACATGCTGTGTTTAAGCAAATAAGATGAGAAAGATCCATGATTTTGGTATGGGGTAAGCTTGTATGAAAAGAAAATTTAAGCATTTTAGAAATGTGTTAATAGACTGTATTTTGTGTGAAAACTACATAAATTGTGTTAATGGTATGGTCACAACAGACGGATGTTCTGCTAGAGTTTTGAAAATGTGACTACAGATTGGACAAAAATATGTAAGCAACTGAAAAAAAAACTGTAATTGCAGGTGCAAAAGTGATATTGAACCAACATCACTTTGTAATGTTAAAACCTGTTGAAACACGTTTTCAAAAGTTTTGATTTTCCAGGGGGCGCATTACAGAAACTTTTTATCTTAGGTCTTAACTTAAGATATGTCAATTCAGGATTTTTCATAAACTCGTATTACAAAAACAAACCTTAAGTTGATTTAGGATTCTTATCCTATCTTCTCATCTGTATTTAGGGAATATTGGCTGTATCATGAGATTCCTTCATGTGATTGATTTTTGAAGGAGGCATAGATGTATCCTTCGCTGCCTTTGATATCCCACAATCCCGTGCTTTCCATTCTGTGACAGTTGAACTAAAAAATAAAAATGGCATCTGAAAGTTGGGGTTGGTGGTCAGTTTGTGTGTAAATGTGTGATTTTGACCATTGTTTTCCACTTATGATGTCATTTCTAGCGAGAAATTACTATTGTAGTAATTAAATATTCGCTTAGTTATCACCAAAGCTCGCGCTATTTTGATGTAGATCATTAAACTGTTATGCAGCCTCAGAAGTCAGTTTCATGAGGTGCTTTTGTGTGCAAACGCTGCCTGCAATGTCATTGCCTGATAAAGCAGTGAGGCAAAAAGTCAGTTTAAGTTTTTGGCCCTTAAACCACTCCATCAAGTTCAGTAATCAACTGTCGGGTCTGTTAAGCAACCAGTGATGCCCAAGCAGCAGCTGTGAAGTAAACACTGGAGAAACAACAAACTATGCTGATGACACTCAGCTCTATCTTCCTATCAAAAACAATAACTGTTCTGAGTCTGTTTGACTGTTTGTGTGACAATAAGTGTTGGATGGACAAGAATTTCTTACAGCTAAACATGGATAAAACTGAAATTATTATCTTTGCCCCCATCAGATATGACCTCTGACATAGTCAATCTAGCTTGATGCATTAGACATGGACAGATACTGTATGTGTTAAGATATTTATTTTACATAAACGTCCAAATCCTTCCTGAAGCAGCACAGTATGCTGAATGCTCCTGTTTTTCACTGATGATGAAAAGTAGCTTATAATATAATAGTAAACACTGTACATTCAATAACATTGTGCTTCAGCTCTGACTGTGCAGATGAATATGGTAATCATACTGTTCATAAAACATTCATTACTAGGCTTAAGAGATAAGAGATATAACCAGTTTAGATGGAAAGGATCTCAAGATGACAAGCTGAAGATGTTACTGTAGCTTTACCCATTAATAGACACTTCTTCCTTGAAAATAAATTCCAGCACATAATGAAATGACCCTTCACAATAAATAATGCTTCACAATGAAGTCTGTTAGAGAGCTACAAATGGCAATTTACCTGTTCAATAAAATACCTTATAATCACCTGTTGAGTAATAAAAACACCATCTCCGCGTCGCTTTTACAACATTTCAAATCTCTCAGTTCTCTCCATCTCTGAAAAGCCAAGCCAATGTTGATTCTTGTTTTATTACGAGCTCTGTTGTGTTCTCTTTTTGCCAGCAGACTCTCCTCTGTTTGGTGTTTGTTTAAAATGGGTGATTCCCCGGAGGTTTGAGATTTAGCTGCTCCATGTCAACCTTTCTCACTTATTGTAACAACTAACCTATGCCACTCCCACATCATACATGCGGAGCAACATTTCTCTTTTTACAGATATGACGAGACACGCACAGACGTGACAGGTCTAAAATATAAACACTTATAATAAGCTTACCATAGTGAATCAGGGTAAGAACACAAAAACATGTTCTGGATGAAGGATTGATGATGTATTGACTCAATTTTGAACAAAAAAGTTACATAGTGTACCTTTAAGTTTATTAATGTTGAATACATTTAAATCATTCCAAGCTTTTGGAAACCACAGATTTAAATGGTTTGGAATTTAAAAGTGTTGGGCAACATCAAGAATCAGAATGTAGGACATTCTCTTGATATTTGAGTCTTGTATTACTAGATTGTCAGTCATTTGCCATTTATCATAGTAATAATTCTAACAGACAATTATTTTTGCATAAGCTCAAAGAGCAGAATTCACCACATCTTTATGCCATATCTACATATCATCTACAATCCACAAACATCATCATGGTAAGTGACATCATTAGGTAGTCTAGTTTAAATATAAATTTTTCATGCATTTTGAACAATTTTTGGTAAAGAAATGTTCAAATGAAAGTGCTACAATTTTTTTGTTTGTGTTTATTTCTATTGATCATAATTTTAAAATTTATCCCAGCTTCCGTTTTCTTTTTTGACAAATTTTATTCTGAGCATACATAACAATCCAACTCTAGCTAAATATCTGCACCAGCTCATTTTCTTGGGTTGTCACACCATATATTGAAATGTATGTACTTATGCTGTGGTTTATCTTATATTTCTCTTATGCTGTGGTTACTGGTGGAAAGAAAGTTATGGGTTCTGTTGCTTGACCATTTTGAGGAAGTCACATGGCAAGATAAACAAGATGCTCAATGATATTATTAACCCTATAAAGTCTCATATTTGATATATCATATATCATATTTGATACATAAATGGCCTCTATATCAACATGATCAAAACTTTCCTAAAAAAACTGTTGCACACAATCTACTACATACCTTTTGTCATCTGATTAATAGTTTAGACATTTTAAGAAGGCTAAGTAAAAGGCCTTTTAGGATAATTGTAAACACGTCCACCTTCAGCTCGTGCTTCACGTATCTTTTTGCTGTGAAATCTTTACTGATTTGCCAGATATGATGCAGGGAAACTTTGTCATTAATGTTATTTTTATTTGCAGGTTTTATGCAGTGCTGCTTTTTAAAGTTTTCTTCACCACATCGAGACATCCTGTTATGGAGAAGATATCTTGATGCAGTGTGATCCAGGCAGACGAGTAATGGTTATGTCAGAGATCAAATTTTGAATAAGAAATAACAAATTTTATGAAGTAAAATAAAAAATGAAAACATATATTAAAAAATAAAGTAAATATTAAAATTGTAATAGCAAATAAGTTTCAAGATAAGATAGAAAAATAAATCTTATAGTCAATAGATAATAGTAAAAGTAGTCGTGTATCTAACATGAAGTTTGTGAAGATGTATTATCTATACAGAGTATAAAGAAAGAAAGGCCCAAAAGAAGTAAGATATTTGCAGAATAAAAAGAGAGGAAAGAAAGAAGACTCCCCCACCCCCAACCATTTAAATATGCACTCTAGACAAGCAGATAAGATTAGGTCACCATGTTCTTGTAATTTAGCAGATCTTGCATTATGTCATGTCTGCAGAGATGAAAACAGATGCACTTTGATAACACGATAAATCATACTTTCAAGTCTGAAGGAAAATACACTCAAAGAAATCAATAACATGTACAGGGAAAATCATGTAAGATAAGACATGAAAAGGATCTAGAATTCATCAAGAAAAGATGAATAAGATTTATAACAAAGAAAAAAATATTAAAAGAAATGAATAAAAGACATCAATAAAAGTAATGAAATTTGAATAAATTCAAATATGAAAGATTTCGCATACACCACTTCTTGAAATTTAATGTTTTTCCTTACTTAAAATAAGATATTTTCACCAAATGTCCTGTGTTGGAATTGATTTGTTAATAAAGTGATGTGATAAAATGTCAAACCTGTTGTTCTGTATTTTGCTTTATGTATGTTTTTCATACATTTTTTTCTTTTGGGACATGAGAAATAAAATTGCTACTACAATTTAAAATATTTAATTGGACCAACTAAATTTTTCCATTGGCTCAACATATTATTTCTGATTGAGCCCATGTTAATAGACTGTTGCCACAACTGATAAAATTCAATTCACACAAACTGAATTAGGTCAACTGAAACATTTAAATTTTAGAATTTCTGAGTTGGAGATTTTTTTTTTTTCCATCATTCTGGGGAGGGCCTCTGGTTACATAGCAGACCAATCACAGCTGTTGTTGTCTGTGTAGATGTGACACCAGTTACTGGTTCTGACTAGATCAGTCAAATAGCGCAGAGCATCAGTTACTGTGCAAGATGAGAGGTTTACTGTTACTGCTTAATGCTCTGTTACTGCTCAACAGTCAACAGAAGGAAACAAAGCATATGATAATCTAAGCCATTATGAGATAAATATTATTGACAGAGCAATAAAAGAAGCCAATGAGAGACATGGGAGAAACAAACACATTGATTTTGCCTCCATTTTAAGCGCTGTAAGTTATTTAATTCAAATGTTAAACCATTATCATTTTACTGTCATTTCTCTGTTTGTTTTGATTGTTTGTTTCATGTGCTTATGCCTTAAAGTGCTTGATAAAAAATATTTAAACATCTTCTATATGTATGGTTGTCATCTTTATTCTTTATTTCATTGTATTCTTTACATGTATCTTTCCCCTATATGACAGGATTATGACAAGCGCATGATTAATGTGTTATTAAAACCCACCTCGTGTGACAAGACAAGACCGTTTGTCCATCGGAAAGACTGTAGAATCCAAAATCAGGCTACTATCTTTTGTTTTAAAATTCAATATGCATAGATTATAGTGAAATACATTTAAAAATAATCTTGCTGTGGCAACCATTTTTTGCAAAAATGATATTATGCTCTATTGCATTAGAAATTAACGTACTTCCTAACCTCTGTTTCTCTGTTTCAGAAGAGATGACAGAGTGTGAGAGCCAGTCAGATAGACAGGACACATTCGTATCAGACTGTTCAATTCAAAATCACCTTTACACACATCTGAACTAACACATATTCTTTCAGGTTACAAAATAAATTCTGTTGCACAGACATCAAAGCCAATTCTTTTGCTTCACTGTTAAATATGTAAGATACTGATAATATGTTAGGTTTACATTATCCCAGATGTTTCCAAGAATGTTTAAATCCAGAGAAATAAGCAATTTTAACAAGGACACGGACTGTGTCCGTGCTTCGCCTATCAATATGTGTTTTATTAGACAGGTGAGCAACTGTTTGGATACATTCATTGACAGAAAACTAAT
Source organism: Ctenopharyngodon idella (assembly GCF_019924925.1). NCBI lineage: Eukaryota > Metazoa > Chordata > Actinopteri > Cypriniformes > Xenocyprididae > Ctenopharyngodon > Ctenopharyngodon idella. The sequence goes on along the minus strand of NC_067234.1, from coordinate 32,360,176 downwards.
CATGTTATATAGCTCAACACAGTAAGTCTTATTGTTTAAATCTTGTTTTCTTGATTTACAGTGAGTACTATGTTTTACCATGTAAATGTTAATAATCTCATTCATGAACATGATTTCTGCCCGAGTCCTGTCCCGATTCTTTTCCACCGGCTATAGACGTGAAGACAACACCTCCCAGTGACCTCTAGTGGCAACAATTTACATAATGTGCCTTCAAATTAGCTACAATTAACATTTTCTGTATCTTTCTGTATGAAGTCTTGAAGCAATCCAGAAGTATTCCTTGTATACTTACTAGTCCAATAGTGTTGGACTTTTTGACGGACCATTTCACTGCAGGACTGCAGTAGAGATGACATTCATTATAACTGATATAGACTGAATTATATGCAAATGTCAAACAGTGTGTTGAACATTCACACAGCCTTCTCTGTTAAAGATTACATGTAGTTTATTTGCATATATTTGATCCTAGAATAAATATTCTCTCAGTCGGACGGGACCCAACACATCTCTGAAGAGCTCAGAAGCGTCTCCCTTCTTCTCTATAATTCATCATGGTAAGCATTTTCATCATGGCTTTTTTGTTTTGTTGCTTTTGTTCTTTCGTTTATCAGGTTTGTTGTTTTAACTTTAGGCGTCTGTGGTACTGAGGGTGTTCATCTTCTGCCTGCTTCATCTGTGTATTCAATGTGATCAGATGCCAGTGAATACCAATGTTCTTGCTAAAATTATCCAGTATTTTGATGACAAGTAAGTCAATATTTGCACAAATCTACAGTAAAAATAAGTGTAATGTTTTAATGGTGAATGTGCACGTAGCAAAGTTAAAGGCTCAGGGGAAGAAGGAGGCGGGAAACGGCGATCGTTTAACATAAAACTTTAAAGCTGCAGTCTGTAACTTTTTTGGGTTAAAAATGATCCAGAATCAATTATTGAGCAAGTAAATAACCAGCCAGTGTTCAAAACTATCTCCTTACCTTCACAACGGTAAGCTTGTAATAATGTTTTTTAATTTGAGTGGTACTGGTAGGTTTCCATGGGAAATACGAGTTTGCATCATTACGTCACATCTATATACATAAGGAGTCCTACTAAGGAGTCCTGGATGCTGCAGGTGGTGAATCATTTATAGTCTCTTTTTGCAGTAGCTGGAATAATTAAACATGTCATTTTGATGGTGGATTGTAATCAAGAAAGGTAAAAACGACCATCATCATTGACAACAGGTAAATCACCAGTAGTACAAAGCAAAAGACTTCGGACTACAGCAAAAAGGGGAATGCGACCAGGCCCGTGTGAAAACAAGAATAAATATCGGCAGGGCTTTTGAAGGTGGCGTGAACTCTGAAAGGGTTTAAAATGGATGCAGAGATTGTTTTTTTTTTGTCTGCTGGACAGGTAAGACATTTTAATGGTTCATTGGGTAGATAATACTAATACACACTAAATCTTCTTTTGAAAACGTTTTGGTCAGAACAAAAGTGGCAGGCATGTTACTTGTTCAGATGAGATTTTTTTGGTGAAACGTATTATTTTGGACAAATTTGCAAGTCGTAGTATCTGTAGTACAGTATCGAAGTACAGTGAGTGTCCACACCGGTGTGGTGACTCACAGCCCACACATACTCCTCAAAACATTAGATTCATCCGCGCTGAGGATCCACTGCTGATGCACAACCCACATAAAGATGATAATTCCACAAATAACTGCAGTTGCAGGTTTCATACAGAGATGGCGACAAAGAGGCAAAACTTATGGTCTGCAGCTTTAATTCAAAAATAAACAAACACAAAACGAAAGTAAAGCGGCAGTCGTCCGTGAGGGACTGCCGCTTTACTTTCGTAAACATAAACAAAACAAAACACAACGTAAAGTCCAGACCTGGTCCTCTCTCTTCCTTCACTGTCGTCACTCCTCCTTTTATCCTTCTGGAGCTCCTCCATGAGAGACCCGAGACCGGTGTGGCTCGTTAGCACTCGCGCCACCCGTTCCCACGGCTCTCGGCCCTGCCCTGCTTGCCAGTAATTCTGTCTCTGAAACAAGTCTTATGTTGTGTCCCAATTTGTCTACTATGCCCTAAAAGTAGGCTATGTACTCTTTTTGTGAAGAAAAAATACATACTTTTGAGTGTGTAGCAGAAGAGTATGCAAGCTTTGGGACAAACTACTTCATCATAAAGGCTGATTTATACCTCTGCGTCAGACCTATGCCGGAGCCTCTGTGCTGTAGGCTATGCGTCGGTTTTCATTTATACTTCTGCGTCGTTGTCCACGTCGATGTGCAACACGCAGACCGCTAGTAGGCAGTGTCCGCGGTCATGTTGAGTATCAAGGTAAATGCCGAAGAAGAAGCAGCTTGTCATGTACGTTGTCAGAGAACCTTCAGCAGTGACAGCGACAAATAGGCAACGACTGTTGTTGCAGCTTGACGTCACCTGTCCCCTGAAACAGAGCAGAGCGAGTGACCCAAGTGTTTTTTCATTCCTGCGGCAGTTTTTTTGACCTGAGGGAGGGGTTCTAGCAAAATTTGATATTTATCTGCTTACCCCCAGGGCATCCAAGATGTAGGTGACTTTGTTTCTTCAGTAGAACACAAATGATGATTTTTAACTCAAACCTGTTGCAGTCTGTCAGTCGTATAACGCAGGTCAATGGGAACACAATCTATAAGAGTAAAAAAAAAAACATGCACAGACAAATCCAAATTAAACCCTGCGGCTTGTGACGACACATTGATGTCCTAAGACACGAAACGATTGGTTTGTGCGAGAAACCGAACAGTATTTATATAATTTTTCACCTCTAATACACCACTATGTCCAACTGCCTTGAGCGCACGCACGGCATCCTCTGGTGTAGTTTAAAGGATTAGTCCACTTTCAAATAAAATTTTCCTGATAATTTACTCACCCCCATGTCATCCAAGATCTTCATGTCTTTCTTTCTTCGGTCGAAAAGAAATTGAGGTTTTTGATGAAAACATTTCAGGATTATTGTCCTTATAGTGGACTTCAATGGTCTCTCCAAATGGTTGAAGGTCAAAATTACAGTTTCAGTGCAGCTTAAGGAGAATAATCCTGGAATGTTTTCATCAAAAACCTTAATTTCTTTTCGACCGAAGAAAGAAAGACATGAACATCTTGGAGGACATGGGGGTGAGTAAATTATCACGAAAATCTTATTTGAAAGTGGACTAATCCTTTAAACTACACCAGAGCGCATACACACCTCACACACCGGATGCCGTGCGTGCGCTCAAGGCAGTTGGACATAGTGGTGTATTAGAGGTAAAAAATGATATAAATACTGTTCGGTTTCTCGCACAAACCGATCGTTTTCGTGTCTTAGGACATCAATGTGTCGTCACGAGCCGCAGGGTTTAATTTGGATTTGTCTGTGCATGTTTTTTTTTACTCTTATAGATTGTGTTCCCATTGACCTGCATTATACGACTGACAGACCACAACGGTTGGAGTTAAAAAATCATCATTTGTGTTCTACTGAAGAAACAAAGTCACCTACATCTTGGATGCCCTGGGGGTAAGCAGATAAACATCAAATTTTCATTTTTGGGTGAACTATCCCTTTAAATTTAATTTCCTACCATTTCGGAGTGAAATGTAGTCGCACGTTGATCTTCCAGTCACGGGTCTTTCATGCGGAGAACTTTCCTCATGTTTGCATAATGATGCATATAAAAGTTAATGACCAAACACGTCGTTAGTTCACAATGCTGTTGCAGATGTAATATAATGTAGATAACATTTAATAAATATTTTTTCGTCAGGTTAGGTACTGATTATTATTCACTCAAACCACTTTATCTTAACCACTCTGCTTAACCATCGTCTCGTACATCCACCATGTTTGTAATTTTTTAAACACTTTTTATTAGTCTTTGTAGCTCTATTTAAATCCTCGTCCACCGCACAATGGGTTGTGGGCAACATTAGCTATTAGAGTGTGCATGGATCTGCACTTCGGATTCTAACCAGAAAAAGTAAACCATCTGGGTCTCTTTGGAATACTCATTTCAACATACTACAATTTGGGACACACTAATTCTATTTTCGAATACTATTTAGGACGGATAGTATGCAAATTGGGACGCAGCGTAGTTTTTGAAAACTACAATATTTGTGTCTTTTTGTCTTCTAGGTTACAGCCAACCAACCATGACAGGCCTAATCAGTATTCTGTAGTCATCAGGGTCCCATATCAACAGTGTACAGAACATTTCAGTCTTGATTGGGTTTTCAGCATGGACGAAATGGAAAATGCCTTCAGTGATTTCAAGACTAATAGTAAGCGAAGGTTTTGTGAAGTCATTCAAGACTCAATCAGTCTCAGAGCTGCGAAGCCGAGTTGGATCCAAATGACCAGTTCTTCTGGAGAAACAATGCATTCTGAATATGTTCTTGTTTATCCTATAGATGCCACAAAAACATCTCCCCTGGACAAAATTTTGAGAATGCCAAATGATGATCAATGTGTTGTTTTGTATACTTACAATTCACCTTGCATAGAAAAATGCATTAATAATAAAGATGACACTATTTTGTATGGCCTTTCAAACTGGCTAAAAACACAGAAAACTGGGATTAAAGCTTTCATTTTCCAAGAGATTTGGCGCAGAAACTCGACTGGTGTGCCAGCGGATCAGCAACAGCAGTTTACAAAGATTAATAATCTAGTGCCTCTCTATCGTTGTGTGAAGGAAAATAATCAAATGAAATGTTATAAGTGTGGAGATGCTGGCAGTGAGATGTTACATGAAAATTGTGTTTCCTAAAAAGCATTTTATATCAATAATCATACTGCAGTATGTTAATAAATGATTTTCAAATCACCGTATGTCTAACTTGTTTTATCTATGCAGTAAGGGCACAAGTAACATGACTGTTCATGAACAATTTGTCGCTCTGTCTGTGTTCATCCAAAGAGTTAATGGCACTGTACATAAAACAATTTATCAAGTCGACACTGAAAGTGACGCAATAACAGCCCTAATTGTGTGAAATAACCTTGATGCTGCTTATATCAGCCAAAGTTTAAAAAACAACTTCAGTGAAACACTCAGTGTATTGTTGCTCTTCAGTGAAACTGAAGGTAAAAAAAAAGAGCTACAGGTAAATGATAACCTTCATTGTAAGTCTTAATGTCATTCAGGTCTATAGTCAGGGAACTGACAAATGCATTCACTTAATCTCTCAACAGTTAACCAAATGTTTGCAATGCCAATCGACTAATCGAATTTGTAAATGATAAACTTACATTCGGGTCTTTATATATGCTTCATTTCCTCGTGATCATCAGCACTATCAGAAGAGAAACAACTGTGCTTCAGCTCTGAAAATAAAAGCATCTTCTTCCTCATAATTCAAGCCGTCACAATGGTAAGATTCAATTCAATGAGTAAACTTCCTTTTCTTTTCTATTTTTAAACACTCTGGTCTTTCAAATTATCTCCTGCATGAATTTAACTCAAGTTTTGTGCTGAAATGAGTGATGTTTTCACTTCAGGCATCATTGAAGGGTCTCGTCGTCCTCTGCCTGCTTCATCTGTGTGTTCAAAGCATTCAAGGTGATGTGAACCCTGCCGTCCTTGCTAGAATGATCCAGTATTTTGACGACAAGTAAGTCTGTTTGTACAGTAATCAAGTGTATTAAAATCCACATATAGTTTTCAATTAAAATGCATGTACAAATTGTTGAGTTCATTCACATAAAAAGACAAAAGGAACAAGGTAAAAAAAAAAAAAAAAAAAATATTTCTTGAAAACTGTGATAATGTCTTATGTCTTTCAGTGTCCAGCCAAAGACCAAGCCTGATGTTCAGTATGCAATAGCGATTACTGTCCCACAGGCTCAGTGTACAGATGAACAAGCTGATATCCAGACTGTGTTCAGCAGGGAGGATGCACAAAATGTGAGAAATATTCTCAATAATGGAGAGAAATGTGTGCTCTGTACTCCATCACAAAATGTCATTGCTGCACGACCAACTCAAAAACCAAAGGAACACGCTGAGCATTTTCTGCTGTATCCTATAGGTAATTCTCCAATGGACAAACTTCTAGCGCTGGCAGATCAGAATAGTTGTATAGTTTTCTATTCATATAACTCTCCTTGTGTGACGAGATGCATTCAGAGAGAAGACAACATTTTGGATGGTCTTGCAAACTGGAAGAATATCCGAAAAGAGGCAATGAATATTTTTGTCTTTGAAAAGATCTGGCAGAAGGACGAATGGAGGAAGGATATGGAAAAAGATCTCCTAAAGATTCATGCGCAAGTGCCTCTTTATCGGTGTGACATCAACAATAATGTGATGGAATGTCAGGATTGTGTGGAGAAAAACACTGGAAAGGTGATTCCTTTCTGTCTGCCTAAAAAGAAATCACTACTTTTCTATTTCCAGAAAACGCTTTTGTCAATGATCAAACTTGTGTGGCGTGTTAATGAATGATTTGCACATGAGATCTTTCATAAAGCTGTTTTTACCCAGCAAACATTGGGCTATGAAAGCAGAATACTTACTCACCAAACACACACTTTTTTGAATTATTATTCTTGAACACCTGTTCTGTGCCTAATAAAATAATCATGCATGTGTCCTTTGTCAATTGCCAATTCATTATGTAGACCCTGCAAACATTAAATTCTGCTAATGAATTATGCTTATCTAGATTATTTGCAATTGAGTGTTCTTGTTCACTAAAAAACATTAGTGTAGGATTAACTTTGAAACTATTTTCACAAATAATTACAAAGAAATGGCAAGTAACACTCAATTAAGGCCCCTTCACACCAAGAAGGATAACTATAAAGATAACTATAACGATAAATATATTTGCGTCCACACGAATGATAAAGGTCTGTTTATTCTAAACTCACGCGCTGCGGTTTCAAAGTGTGTACATGTTTTTGCTGTTCTTGTTGCATTTACACGGCTTTAACCAGCAGGTGTCCTCAGCATGCTATGTTTCGAGTGAATAGCTAGTGTAATTGATCTAATCTAACAGTGAATTTAGCTGACAAAGTCAATATAGTGGAAAAAAAAAATGACACAGTCTTTTTCACCGCAACTTCAAAGTTCAAAATACTTGTTCATTTATCAAAACAATGTAATCAAAACAGTTTGAACCATGTTCCCTTATAATCAAACTGACCCTTGTACACTGTTGACCCCTTAACCCACCCCTAAACCTACCCGTACCACCAAACCTGTCCCCATCCTTACCCGTATCACACCTCAATAGCAGCAAGAGTGTTTTGCAGTAGAACATGAACACAATAAGTACATTGTACCTAACCATTTTTTGACGTAAGTACATAAGACACCTAATATAAAGTGGGACTAGTCATTCTTATATTGTTCAATTTTCTGTTGCTACCAAACACCTTTTTGCATTTGTACATTTATAAATAAAAAAGTGCATTAGATAATATTGAAGTTTAATGACATTTTTAAGCATTTTAATTTACATTGAATAATAATCTGTTAATCAACATGTAATGTTTAATAAATTCATTAGCATTAGTAAATATTAACAAGCATATTATCTCATATTTCTGGCTATGTGAATATAACTAATGATCTGATCTGTTAAGCATTATATAATGTTTGTTAATGATGTATTAATTAAAGTTATTACAAAGTGTTACCCTTGTGTTATTAATTGTTCTATTTCTTATTGGCCATTTTGAGGAAGTCCAACAAATACCATACATGGTGAGACACAAAGATGCTCAGACATTATTAAAGGAGTCAGTGATGCAACTGTGAAGCATTTTAATTGGTGTTTTCATGGTGTTGAAGAAGAGGGCTGGTCGAGTGTCAGAATAAAAACCATCTACTTCCTCTTCCTCATCACTCCTGCTTCACTGCAGACTCACACAGCATCTCTGAACCTCTGACTTGAGCAACAGATAAAATGGTAAGTCATAACTTCTTCATCACTTTACGCCACATTACTATTTTTCCTTTTGACTTATTTACTACATATAGTGTTTTGTCAAAAATAATAATAATAGCGAGTGTGTATAATGAGACATTTCTTCTTTTTTTTTTTTGCACATTGACAACTAAAAGTTTAATTTAGCAATATACCGTACAAAGTTATGAGATAAACAACTGCATACAAAAATCATGACAATATTAGAGTATTACAAGTAACATTTAATGTTATTTGATTAAATACTTGTGTAATGTGATGTAAATATAGTAACAATACTTTTAGAATTTAGGAGTATCTATAAAGAAAGATTAATATTTTCAGCTCATTTGAATTGAAAATACCTTTGATACATCAGCAGAATTTTGAAGATTTTAATATGAATGATTAAAATGTGTCATTCTGTTTTGGAGACAGCAGGTTAGCTTTCACCAACACTTTTTTTTTTTTTTTTTTGACCTGCTTGTCATTCAACCAGAGTTCATGAAGATCAGTACATGAAATAACAGACATCCTCTGTTAACAATTGTAACTCAAGTTACAAACAAACAAACAAACAAATAAATAAGAACTCAAAGAATATTCAGTTCTTAACATTCAGGATGCTATTTTGGGGTTTTTGTGTACATAAGTGTTTGTGTTTTATGCGTTTGACCACTTTAGGTTTTCGCTGTACCACTGAGGATCCTCCTTCTGATCTGCCTGATTCATTTTTGTACTGCAGTAGATGACCCAAAGAGTGTGAACCCAAAAACCCTCATGAATATTGTAAAGAACTTTGTGAATCAGTAAGTGTTTTAATACTTTTACTTGTACAATATGTAATAAAAATGATTTAATTTATCCATTAGTATATTGTAATCTAACAATATCAACAAAGTCTTACACAATATTAAACTGCCAATGTTTCATGTTCTCCAGGTTGGGTGGTGGTCAATTTGCTGTAGCCTTCAGAGTTAATAAGGAGAAATGTCTTGATCCTACATTTCAAGGTGTAACCTTAA